>NC_136495.1:51102188-51702188 GCF_053919585.1 Euprymna scolopes | reverse complement strand
ACGTTAAAAAATGAGTTATTTTTTCACCAACCTAATAATAAGGATATAAGATTACTCATTCATTCCTGGACAACACCAAGTCTTTGTTATTTATCGAAGCAAGAGAAAAGTTTTATGTATCTACTTAGGCAACACCAGATAGATACAATTATTAAAACAATAGATTTATTAATTAGTTGGGACTTTCTTGGTAGTTTCAATAGTCACAACCAATTGTTCATTTTTATTTCTTGCCAAATTGATATTGTACACAATTGACGTCTTTTAACTCCTTTTGTTTTTCTTTTTTTTTTTTTTCTTTTTTTTTTTAATATAGAGTAACAAGATGAACGAGAAGATGTACACCGTATTGGCGATGTGCCTTGTACTGCATCCCATGCGTATTGATGAGAGTGTGCATTCTCAGCTTCGGGAGAAATTTGGAGATAGGATGATACACATGCAAAAAGGGTAAGAGAAACTTCCCCCACCTCCTTTCTCTGTTAAGTGTAGATTCATACGAATCAGCATATTTTGAAACCCTTCTGAAAGAAATACATTCACACTAGAAAATATAATGAACTAAACATTCCAACTACAGAAATGTCACTTAAAACTATATTCATACTTAACCCTGCATTAGTCACGTGGGTGTTCCAAACATGATTAGTCCCCTGTAGTGTTTATACAACCCAATACAAAAATGTTTATAGTGTTATTATTTTGTAAAATGTACTTATCCTGTTGGTTCAGGATATATCTACAGTTCCTGTTGAACAGTTTGAATCACTTGTATCTTACTGATATCAATATAAAATAATACAATAAAATAAATGATAAAACTAAGGAAAAATTAAGGTATTACATTAGCTAAGCTCATAGTTACAAGATTGAAAGAGTAGTAAATTGTAAATAAAATAATAATCCCATGGAAACTTATAAAGAAAATATTAAAACATTAACTTCATATTACAGAGTAGCCTAATGATACATAATATGCATTTATATCTACAAATTTTCATTCCCACTGGAAAAATACAAAAATATATAAAGCATAAAATCATACCTACCTTAGTCAGTTGGTGTAACTGGACACCCCCAGAACAACAAAGCGATGTCTAACTCTAAGGAAAACTGAGATGCAACTGCGCCATACCATGTGTATTATAGCCTCACTGAGTCGGGAGAGTACTGGGAGGGAGGAAAAGAAAGAAGTTGCTAACTAGGAATCCTGAGTATTTAAGCGAAAGTGGAGTAACAAAACACTGTGAGACTAACGCAGGGTTAACAGGAAGGTGAACATTGTAAAATATGGACTTAATGGAAATCTTTGAATCTTTTTGGCATAAAATGATCATAATCGGATTGGCATGCCGTTAAACCAAATCAATCAATCGTAAAACACGTCAAAAACTTCAGCAAGAATCTGCTGAATTAACCATTAAAAAATGATGCAGGAACACACGCACGCATACATCTTTTTATATTGTTGTGTAAAGATATACTTTTGGCAAGTAAGCTACATAAAAATGTTTGCTTTATTTATCACATAAATACCTAAGATGATAATGAGATTATTTCTTTATAGTTAAGTTGTGCCCACTTCAACTTCCGTCCATTCAGTTTCTAATTTTTGTACTCCTCTCTCGTTTGTATTGTGTAACCTCCAACCTTCTTCAAGTGTTGTATTTTGTCAAACTCGAATGCGCACGGAATTGCGAATGGAATCCTTTACAGAAGGGAAACATGCTTTCATTCCATCGGCCATGATTGGGTTAAAGTCCTAAGTAATTTGCAATTTTATTTTGAGTGTCACACAAAGGATTGAATCTTGAACCTCCAGAAGAGTGTAATATCAGAGCTGAATTTTACCAAGTAATTTATCCACTAGGTCAGGGATCCTTTCGGACACTCAAGGTAAGAACAGTAGTCCGAAATATCCAAACAATACGAATAATCAATCCTCATCTAAAGAATTCAGAAACGTAATCCTCTCTACTTATTTGTTTACCTCAACCGATAAATGTTTGTCCCTTTGTTTAAAAGAGATTTTCGCACACTTCACGAGTAAGTAGTTTAAATGAACAAAGGGTGACTTTTTTTGTTATTTGCCATATCATCATACCCTATCCTGCAGATTCTGATTCAATTACTGTGGTGATCATTATTTTTTATTCAGGTGTCAATATAAAAAAAAAAAAAATTATCATTAATATGAGATTTTTAATTTATTGGTCTCCCTACAAAGGAAGGATTAGACCTTGTAATTCAGTCCCGTTTGTATGTGTGCACTTTTCTCAATAACCACTTCTTGGATTTTTTTTTTTTTTTAAATTTTGCACAAACATAGTCTCATGGTAAAAGTAAATTTTTCCCAGAACGGATTTTCCAGGATAACTTTGGTTGCCCCCTTAGGGGACATTATAAGGGTAAAATTGCCCCCAAATTGTTTATGTGTTTTATAAACTTTCTATTTCTAGGGCAATGAGTGAATTTGAAGCATGCTTTTACTTTGCCTCCCCCAAATTTCTCTCGCCTGTTCCTCCTAATTACGATGAGACTGGACCGAATTTACACAAAGTAAGTATTCTTGTATTATCACAATCACCCCTCCCCTTTTATGACTATCATGTAACTTACTTTACTGTTTGTGCATATGACATGAAAGTTGCATCAACTGAGAAGTTTTGGGAGTCACTTTATAATTTTCCTTACTCCCATGTCTACTCTGATCCTATTGAGTTTCTATCTAGGGAAGTCATTTAAGAAAAATGAATACAGAATATTTTGTTAAACTTAGAAACATACAATAGGCAAACTATTATTCAATTAAATTCAGAAATGTAAATTTAATAGGCAAAAATTTGTATGCAATATGTAATTGTTGAAAACAATGAAATGTATTTCTATGTGCAAAATCTTTCTGAATAAAAATAAAGTTGTTTTTTTTTGTTTTTTTTGCATACGGCCCACATTTATCTAGCTTAAATTAAATCTCAATTATTTTCCACTTTTATATTTTCTTTTACTTGAAATAAATTTTAGATTCAAGAATTGTAGAACAAAAGAATCTTTGGATTTTCTTTTTTATTTTTGTAATTTTTCTTTTATTTATTTTACTTACTTTTTGTTTCAGGATCCATACCTGCTGCAATTGAATGTTTTCTTACAGGAAGTTGCCCAGCAAATTAATTTGCCTGTTATTCGAAGGTATTATTTAATATTTCTTTTTAATACTAGTCGACACTGTCAAAAATGATTGAAAAGAAAAATAAATTTTGCTTCCCTTGTGTTTCCACTGTCTTTTTTATTTGGATATATTACTAAAAATATAATTATATATAAAATTATATGATTACACGTTTTCATATATAAATTGTCATTTCTGATGAACACTCACCGTTGACCTTTTATTATAGTGAAGAATTTCTTCTGAATTCATTTCAGGCAACAGTGTTAGGTGGCTGTCTTATTTGTTAACTGCTTTCTTGCTTTCTCTCACCACTTGAAATGATTTAACAGGATGAGGGTAGAAAAGACATTTTTATTCTCTAACATTTAATTGACTGAATGGAAGTATGAAGGTGTATGTGTGTGTGTGTGTATAAATAGAAGTAATATTTATTCCATGTTGGATAAGATTAATTCTAGTTTTGTACCATTTTTATGTCCCTTTATGAAGATTATGACTAGGGCTATGACAAGAGAATATTCTTTCCATTGTTTGCACTCTTGCGTATATATTCATTAATATCTTATAGACTGATGTGGTTCTCGGTTGATTAACTGTGTTGGATATACACTCGAGAGTCAAAAGAATATGCTGTTGTCACCGCCGTAACTATAATCGTTCTTCTAATTTTTAAAATATATAAAATTTAAGTATTGAGCTTAAGGAGTCTTCACAGCAAATTGTAATCGAGTAAATCTTGCTTAATCGGTGTCTAATGACTATAAATCAAATTCAGTGCAAATCTGATATATTAGAATTTTTAAATGAGAACCCCCCCCCCCCCCCCCCCCCAAAAAAAAAACTTTAAAATATTCAAAAGAAACTAATTTGGAGAATATATTTAAATTTTTCTAAAATTGGAGAGATCTGAATTTCCACAAAGGGTATCCATTCTTGTTTTTTATCCCTTTGCATAAAACTGAATTAAACTAAGTATAACCCGCATTTAGACTTGTATAAGGATATACAAATAAACACACATTGCTATTTATTATAGAGCGATGGACTAGATAACCTGTGACCTATTACATCACAAAGTTTTTATTGTAGTTAGTTATTATTTATATAAAAATGTGTTTTTATAATTTTTATAAAATGCCTTTAAATACCAAATTCTCCTGAAAACTACACTTAATTTTTGTCATAACTGACTAGATGAGGTCTGCAATATCTTGTGAATCATTGTTCTCTAATTATCAAATGTTGCTGGTAAATGTGATTATCTGTGTATAATCTTGTCTAAACACAAATAAAAAAAATTCTCATGAAATAAATCGCAAACATCAAAGTTGAATTTATATTATTTATAGATTAGTCAAACTGCTATTCTCATTTTGGATGTTATTGTCACATTTCAGTCGATGTAACCTCTGACCTTAAGAATCTGTATAGAATTTTGATCTGGACACATACAGGCATACATTGTTCTTGTTCTTTCAGACTGGGTGAACATTTTGAATAATTTTAATTTATTCTTAGTATCTTTTGTAATGAGGATTGAACTTTTAACCTACAGACAACTGTCACTTAGGACTGATTGTAACTTAACACCTGAATCCATTGCGCCATCATTTCATATGGCCGACAAAATGAGAACCATCCATCCCGGTAGATTAAATAAAGGATTCTGTTCAAAATTTCCTATAGATTCTGGAGTCTGACAAGATACACCTAAAGATTAAATTTGCTGAAACATTAGAATAACACTCAAGATGAAAATAGTTGTTGGAATAATGTGAATTATCAATTTTCATCTCCAAAATTTCAAACAATATCATGTGATTAATAAAAAAAAGCAAAAAAAAAAAAAAAAACAATTTAATTATGTGCAGGGAAGTGTATGTGACTTGGAACCGCTTGTGAATATATATTAACTTAAGTCATCCTGAAGGAAGCCAAGGTAAATGCTGAACCAGGTGGAGTATAGGGACTCCAGAGAACTATATCACATGATTTAGAAAAAAATTCTGCCACTTCTCAGAGTCTTAGGCCAATCTTTCAGCTATCAAAAGTGGTATACCAGTCTCAACCCTTATTTGATCGGCCCATCTTTTTGGTTGCTGTCCTCTTAATCTTTGCTGATATCATTTTTATATTGCTGGAGTCTGATATTATGTGCTGATGAATTTTTCTATCATTTGCCAAAGTTTCTGCATGAGTGAGTGTGGGATGCAATCAGAGGGAGGAGGTTTTAAATGGGTAACCGACTGAGGAGGTGTTGAGAGAAAGGTGGATATCTTTTAATTCTATTTTCTTAACCAGGTTCTTGGGCAACGTTGGATAGCGGTACTCATCAAGGCCTATAAAATGATAAACCTTTTTTTATATATACTTCTAAAAACATCAGTTTCATTATATTTCAATCTTAAGTCTTTTTATTTTTTTTATTTCAGTTTTCTAAAACTATACACTACTTTGCCCATCTCTAAACTTGCGGCATTCATGAATATGGTAAGTATTAAAAGTTTTAAAAACCCAAACGCATACTAGCATTCACCCAGTGGGTGTCAAATATGTTCAACTTGTAAATAAAATGGTGCATCTGTCATGAGTCCCTCACTCTTAGACAAGGTTAAAAAAAATCTCAAATCTAGTAGGTCCTGCATTATCAGTTAAGCTCCAACCTCTGTCCCATCACTGCACTGTTGCATTCCTGCGCCTGTTCTACAAGTACTTTAATGGAATGAGCTCTGATAAATTCATAACATTTGTGTCTCCCTCGACGTATATTCTCTTGACTAACACGACAAACAGCAAAATCCCACTCCTTCACGGTTAAGACTCCTAGATGCTGGAAAACCTTTTATTCTAATAGTTTCTTCCTTTGGGCTGCTGGACTTTGGAATTGCCTCTGTTTCCTGCTTCCTTGATTGTACTAAACCGAAGAAGTTTAAATGAAATGTGAACAGACATCTCGCTGCTTAACTCCCCACAAGTTCCCTGTTAGATACAATTTCAAAATAGTAGTCTCTTACGTCCAAATGGCAGTATGCGTTGTTTGAGCTGATAAAAAAAATTGTTGGGAAAGGTAAAACTCACTTTATTTATGCCTTAAATGTTTCTAACTTTATTCAATCTAATAAGAATACTTCATACATGTCAACTCGAGTTCTTGCCTCTTTTCCTCAATTTAATATATCTATGCAAGTCATTTTAGATGTAAATAAAAAAATTAAATGTAATAAAAATAATAGAAATTGCATAAATATTTTATTTGAATAAAAATTTATGTAATGAAAAATTTATTAGTAAACGATTAATTACAATGAAATGTAACAATTGCAAAAATGGTGCGTCTATGTTATTAAGGTAAAATTCAAAATATTGAATTTCAAATAAAACAAATGGCATTTACTTAATTGTTATATTGCAGTAATGAACATATCCAAAGATTACGAAAAACGATAAAATAGAAAATTAATTATTAATGAAAATAGTTTTCAAAGACAATTAGTGAAAATTGAGTTTGTTTAATTGGCCTGAGATTTAAGTTTTCAGAAAATAATTACCTCCCTTGTTACGTACTCATATTCCTCATATTCATAAATGACCTCCCTGATAAAACATAAGAACAATATTTTTTATTTTTCTTAGCAAAGCTTAATTTTTGCTAATTTTCTTAGAAAACTATTTTCATTAATAATTAATTTTCTACCTTAACATTTTTCAAAATTTTTTAATGTGTTGTGACATGACAATTAAGTAAATATCATTGATTTTACTTGAAATTTGATATTTAAATTTAACCAAGGAGTTTTAAATTTTAAGAAATCCCAAAGTTCAAAACAGCCATTTTTGTATGACTCAGAGAAAAGTAAATGGTAATAGTAAAACGACTTGCTGGATTAATTTAATATTTAACTTAATAAATTTAATATTTTCATTTTATTAATTAAAAAAACTACTCCATATCCATATTTTCTAAATTTGACCTGATGGACCCTTAAAATATCTCGAAGTCCCAGCTGAGGAATTATACAAGTGTAATCCATTTGCAAACATTAAATGAATTTCAGCATTAATAATCGCAAAGTTTAATCTGACGTTTTAAACAAAATAATACTTTATTATTTTAGTTTCAAAAGAAAAAAAAAATTGGGGCCATTTAAAAGCAGGCAAAAACATCTTCAGGGATCTGCTGATTCTAAATATTCTATTCATTTATCTTGGGGATTAATCAATTACACCCAAAGCGTGGGACACATCTTTGCTTGGCAAGGATTAAAGTGTAGTATGTTATGTTACTATGCTTCATCTTGTCTGTCTTGAAGAAATTCTAGCAATATTTATTTTTGTCTCAGTCTATTTTTTAGGGAGCTGTATTTTTTCCACATTAAAAGCTGACCTTGTATCTAACTCTTTGTGAGGAAATGGGGTCATATTTATTTCATATATAGATTTTCATCTGTAAGTAATTACAAAGCATAAGTGCAATCATTGATGGTGCAAGTTTAAAGAATGAATAAAACATTTTACTTGTTAATCTCTTTCCTTTACTTTTTCTTTGTCAAGGCGGGAGATAGGATAAATAAAATTTCATTGTTATCTTATGCAGTTTCTTTTGAAATCTAAAACTATTCTTTCATAGTGCCGCTAAATATGTTTGAAAATAGTGAACAAATTTTTTTTTTTTCTCTTCAGTCGGAAGATCAACTCCGAACTCAGCTGATGTGTTTTAAGGTAAGTAAAAAGTTTGCTCAGAATTCTATTTTTTTTTTATAAAGAATTTTAGTGATTTGTGCTAATTGCTGCAGACAAGATTCAAATTTTATCTTGTTATTCAATGTATTTTTTATCTTTTAGTGAGGAAAAAAAGTTAAGATTGTTAAATTGTAAATAGATTTTGTACACTAGATTCAAATTTAATCTGATTAAATTATTTCTTGTGAAAGACTAGCAGATATCTTTTCTGTGAAAAAAGACCTGTGAAGAAAAGAAGAAATTCCTTGCTTTCTTTTTCTTTGAAAATATTATTTTTGCCATGAAGGCTAAGTAGGATTTTAAATAATTCATGAAAGCAGTTGGAGAGTTAGATTGTATATGAATTCAGTTTCTATTTTTACACTCAATACTTCCAAACCTTTTGCAGCTTTTCATTTTTTTATTCTAAATAAACTCTTAAATAATCATTTTTGTAACTTTTATATTATAAAATAAATGTTAATGAATAAAACATGCTTTTAAAAATGTATAAATGACAACTTTATAATTCCCTGTTGCATAGTCATTTGTTTTTTTTCTTTATTTTCAAGCACAAAATGAAGAATGTGGTATGGACAAAAGGCACCAGTGGTTTAGATGGAGAATTTCAGTCCGCTTCTGAAGTTGATTTCTATATTAACCAGGTAAACATGGGGAATGCAAATATTATGTTTACATATCTTTCATGATTGGCTGTTGAATGTATATATATATAATAGAATTAACAGGCCCCCTCAACATTTTCAGATAATGGATACCTTTTTTATTTTTGAATTACTGTAATTTTCATTTATTTTATTTGGTTCCAGATAAATTAAAAACTATTTACATTTACCTTCGTTTTTTTTTTTTTTTTTTTTTTTTTACTTCTACAGTGTAATCAAGACGTTAAAAAATGAAAATATCAAAAAAAAAAAAAAAAAAAAAAAAAAAAAAAAAAAAGGTTATATTGTATGTATTTTTTTTGGACTGAAGATCTCTGTAAAAAAGTTCACTTAATTTGATCAAGAAGTTTGTTTTATTTTTTACAATGAAAAAAAACACGTTTTTATGACAGCGCGTTGGAGGTAGACATCTTTGAATTTTTTAACATGCCACGGAGAGATAACTCAATTTAAAGTGCCGACACCTCCTCCCCATCTTTAATTCTAGCTTTTCTTCTTAAAAATCGAACCTTTTGCTCGGTATCATAACAAATTGTTTTTTCGCTGTAAAAAAAAAAAAACTTGATGAAATTAAGTGAAACTTTTTTCGGAGAATTTTATTCCATAACGGATACGTACAATTTTTAAAAAAGTTTTTATATTTTCATTTTTTAATGCCTTGATTAAACTGTACAAGTACCAAATTTTTTCTTTTTTAATAAGTGAACATGACTCTATAATATTAACTTGGTCTTTTGTGGCTCCTAAATAAATGAATATTATAGTAGATATTTTTTTCTACCATAATCTGTGTGGGGTTCTACTAAATCAGAATATTTAAATGTATTTTTCATAATTTTGGTAATACAGAAAAGGTAACTTCCTTTATATAATAGAACCTGAATCCATGAAATTGTACATAGAATTTTAAAAAAACAAAACTTTTTTGCTCTTTGCCAAGTCAAATTTACTAGGATCAAGATGGCTACCTTTTACTCGTGAATAAATTGTTGATATTAACAGGATTAACTATATCAAAAAGTATTGGAAGTTGAACAGCACTTCTCATTAAATCTGAAAATACTTCAGTGCATTCTCGTTATTCTCCAGCTTCATGCATACAAATGTAACTATGAAAGAAATTTCATTCCAACCTACAATCGATGTTACTTCTCTCTTAATAAACAGTGGCATTCACCCTTAGTGGGTTGAACCAGCTTCCTTCAAAGGCACAAGTTTCAAATGAATATTAAATTCATAAGCAGTTTCCAATCACATATACCTTCCAAGGAAGATGATAACGTTAGGTTTTTACAGTTCTTGCAGAAGGTGTCAACATTCTACAAATAGATGTTTACATTTATTTTTCATAAATTATCCTTTTCTGAAAAAAATGTAATGATCATAAAAATGAAACAATGAGACTACCTAAATACCAAATCCTCAAAATGGGTAATCTTTTCCTAATTATTAGTAGGAATATTAACTGAAAGTTTTTTTTTTTTTCTAAAATTCTATTTCCCTTTTTTCCAGGACATGATCCATATAGCCGATACAAAAGTAGCTCGGCGTTACGGAGACTTTTTCATCAGGCAAATTCACAAATTCCAGGATGTAAGTGTCCATTTTACATACATGAGGGGAGGGGTCATTTGCAATGCCATTTTGATGGATTTGTTATTTTTTCATAGTTACACTTTATTTATTTATTTATTTTTTTGTACATTTCAGATAATTCAAACGATGAAGACTGCGTCAAGTAGCTAAATGTATTTTTCTGCCCTCTGCTCTCTCTACCAAATCTATTGCAACAAATCGGCTGCATATACAGACTGGTTTATCATAAGTAGTCGGGCATGATTACAGACACAGCTTATTCATATACTGTTTTGTTCAGTCTCCATTAAAGAAATAAATCAAGGAAATTTATTTTTTGTTTTTGTCTTTTTTATAGAATTATTCTCCTCTGTTTTGATTTTTTTTCATTTCGATGTAACTTCAAACTTTCTTGCCTTTTCTGCTTCTTATTTCCCCAACCATATCAACTTACAGAAATTTAATCGCAATGATAAAAAACACCTTGCTGCCCAATTCCTGAACCAGTACTCCATTGTCCCTATAAATCTGTTCCCTATCACAGTAGTCTCTTAATCTTCAGTGGCAATATACCTTGTTTGGGGTAAAAAAAAAAAAATTTTTTTGAAAGTGCTCCTCTTTTCGAACTTGATAACATAACTTGGAGTTGGGGTAGAAAATGTCAATTATATTTTTTTCATTATCATCATTTATAGTAAAGATTGAACCTTCAACTTCACAAGAATAATTAGGTCTGAATAATATAAAATCTCGCATTTAACCAAGATTTATGTAATTTTCATTAACAGAGTGAAAGGAAGGTAGAAAAAGAATTCAATGTTTAAGTTTGTGCAATAAGACTTTGCAAGGCAATGATGTATTATGTCTGAAAGTTTATTTTTAATCTAAAAATTTTTCATGTAATTTGGTCTACCTTTTGTTTATTCTTGCAGTGAAAGCTAAACTTCAGAATTGTTGTAGACAGGATTTTATTGCATTTCTTGTAGATTATAGTGTGAAGATGCATCGTTGGCATTCATTAGCTGTGATCATCTCCTACGTGACGGGTTGAGGTTGTTTGTCCATCCAGTTCGTGCTGCAATTAAGAAAATCTCATCAGTATGCCTAGTATTTAAGAATTCAGGTGATTTTTTTTTTTTTTTTTTTTTTTTTTTTACACAGTGATCACCACTTATCAAGGCCCGGAAGCCACTCAGGGATAAGGGTTATTGCAAGTACATCACGTTAGTGAGGAGATTTTATGAAGTGTTTAATTAGGGGGGCGGTTCATTAGGAATTTGTTAACATTAGACTTGAAGACATCCAAGTTGTAGTCTGGAGGGAAGCAGGCAGACGGAACAGAGTTCCACAGGCGTGCAGTTCTAAGAAAGAAGCTTTGCTCATGAAATCCGCGTTTTGATTTAGGCACAGATATAGAGTGGGGGAAATTTTTCACAGTGGATTCAGCTAGACGGGTGATTTTCGTGAAAGTTTGGCGAGGGGGGACCAGGGATTGGAGTTCAGACGAGCACCTGCCATGAAAATAACGATAAAACAAGGATAGGCTCGCAACGTCTCTTCTGTGGGAGAGGGGTTGCAGGGTAGAGAAAAGGGCATCCCCCACTAAACCACGAAGTCTATTTTGTACTCTGTCAAGGCATGATAGGCTGTTTTTGGCAGCTCCTGCCCAGATATGGCAACAGTATTCCATCCTTGGCCGTACTTGGCTTTTATATAGATAGAGAATTGCATCAGTAGTGAGATATCTTCTGGAGCGGTAGAAGGATCCCACCATCTTTCCAGCGACCTTGGCAACAGACTTGATGTACGTGTTCCATTTCAGATCAGGAGTAAAGGTCAAACCCAGAAGCTTGTCAAAACACGGGGCCTCACCCAGACGAGAGCCATCCATCACAATTGATGCCAGCTGGGGATCAGAGCGTTGATGATGTAAGGATAGGAGTTTGGTTTTAGATGCATTAAAGGTAACTAGCCACATCTTCCCCCACTGAACCACGCGCTCGAGATCAGAGAAGAGAGAATCCGAGAGAACTTCGTCATTTACAGCCTTTGATGTGTTGCCGTAGATGGTCGTGTCATCAGCATAGATGTCAACGAATGATTTAAGTATGTGTTTAGGGAGGTCATTGATGTAGATCAGGAAGAGAGTTGGGCCCAGGATTGACCCCTGAGGGACTCCAGCATTTATATTGCAGGCCTCCGATTTTTGTCCATCTACCACTACTCTTATGAGCCTATCGGAGAGAAATGATTTAATGATTGAGAAAACATTTCCAGTTATACCGTAGCTGGAAATCTTGTGAAGTAGACCCTTATGCCATACTTTGTCAAAGGCCTTTGATATGTCAAGAGCAATTGCCCTAGAAAGGAAGCCTTTGTCAAGAGATTCACTAATCCTGTGGGATATAACCGTCAGCACATCTGCAGTAGATCTTGCAGAGCGGAAACCATATTGTGTGTCACTAAGAAGGTTGTTTCTGCTGAGGTGGTTGACTATTTCTCTATTTAATATTGATTCCAGTAACTTACTCATAACACAGAGAAGACTTATTGGTCTGTATTGAGAGGGAGATGACTTATCACCTGAATTCTTAAATACAGGGCAAACTGATGAGGTCTTCCAGGGGGTCGGAAAGCACTTCTCCTTAAGGCAGCGCTTAAATAGTTTCGTAAGTATGGGAGCAAGTTCTGGTTGAAGCTTTTTTAACACTATAATTGGGATGCCATCAGGGCCAGTTGCTTTACTGGAATCTAGGTTTTTTATTAGCTTGGCGACCTCATGCACGGATATTTGTATATTACCTAGCTTGTTCTGTGTTATAGGAGGAAATATGGGGAGTTGATGGCCTTCGTCGCATAGGGTAGAATTAGCTGCAAAGTTCTTTGCAAATAGTTTGGCCTTGTCTGACGCTGACGAGATAACCTCTGGTCCATTGATAATGGTTGGGATAGAACGCACACTTCTGTTCAGGATCCTATTTGTTATTTGCCAAAACTGGTGGGAACCAAGCCGCTGATCAGCTACCTTGGATTTAACAGACTGGGCATATAGCTCTCTTGCATTTTTTATTACTCTTTTACAGTGGTTGCTGGCAGTCCTGAAAGCAGCTTTAGTCTCAGTGCATCTATTACGTTGGTAGTTATGGAAAAAGTGATTTCTGTGCGCGATAGCAGCAGCACATTCTGGGGAGAACCATGGCTGGCTGTTAGGTTTTTGTTGGAATTTTTTTGATGGTATGAATTGGTCTATGCCTACAATTAACCATTCGGTCAGATCTGATACTATAGAGGACACTTCCTTTTTAAACATGGAGTGCAGAGGTAAATCAGATATGAATGTACGGAAGCTATCCCAGTCAGCCATAGAGTATCGGTATACAGTACGGTGGAGGGGTACGTCTGATGGCTTCTTACATTTTGTTTTTATCTTAACTGATACGACGGAGTGGTCGGAGGATCCTAAAGGAGAATGAACGGTACATGAACATAGCTCAGGGGAAGTTGAAAGAAAAAGGTCTAAGAGGCTTGCATATTGATTGGGTGTATCGGGCACACGGGTGGGTTCGCGAACAATCTGAGTGAGGTCATAAGCAATGGCAAAATCATGACAAAACCTCCCCTCATCATCTGTCTTATTTGAATGGGTCAGCCATTCCACGTTATGGACGTTGAAGTCACCACAGATGTGGATGTTAGCCGAGGGATGTGAAGACAGTATGTGGTCTATTTTCTCAGATATGCTCTTAAAGATAGTAACTCCGCTGTTGTGGGGCCTATAGAGGGCAAATATAAATGCAGTGGTGTTAGCAAGTGCAACCCTGAAGCACATATAGGGTAAATTAGGATCTTCTCTAGAGATATCCCTGCCACATGGGAAGCCATCCTTAATGTAGGCACATATTCCATGCCCATGGCGATCTTGGGAGTCAGATTTAGCTGTTAAATTGGAGTATCCATTAATTATGAACTCATCTAGGGAAGTGGTCGGCCCTATTCCAGTTTCACATAGAAATAATATGTCCGGTTTCGTCTCCTGTAATTGGGTTTCAACCTCTGGAAGGTTGGAACGTAGACCCCTGATATTGGAGAAGGAGACCTGGTAGTATGGGTCTACGCTGGAAGATGGGGTTCTAGGTTTAATCGAGTTTTTATTCTGGAGATATTTCATGTTGAGGTTTGGGGATTTGTGGAATAGGTCGGCATACTTGGTTAGAGCAGTACAGAGAAGGAAAGTAAGAGAGAAAAAGACAGGAAATTTTTTTTTTATTTGTAGCACACGAAAAGGTAAAGCCGTAACAATTACCCACTAGTATGGCATCGAGAGGCCCCACCAGAGACTACTGCATGGTCCAGATCCACTCACCAAATGGCAATACAGCAGTCCCAGTACTTTGCGCTGCTGATAGGACAGCCTCCTTAGTGGTTAATCCAAGGTTCGGGTCCCTGACTATCAGGCGGATAACGTCAGCCCAGACAAAACGTGATCGTTCATCCCCCTCTCAGTACAGGCCAATAAGTCTCCTGTGCGTCATGAGTAAGTTCCTATTTACAATACCTCCCCACGGGACAGTTAGACACCAGGGTCGTTTTTTAACGTGGAGAAAAGGAACAAAAATTAAAATTGTCTCAGTCGTGAAGGATTTCTCATCCACTGACAGAGAACAAGAAATGGAAGTGCAACATCTGAAGAACAGATACTACGCTTTGAGGTATTTATTTGCTCCCCCACTGAGCAAATTAGGCACAAGGCCGATTTTTAATGTGAGGAGTGAAGGGGAAATGGGGACCAGCTCCCCGGGGAGTAGGGGAGCTGGATAGTGACAATTGGTATGAAGGGTTGCCCCTACATTGACCAAGGTCTTGCTGGTCTTTGCTTGACACTTGTTGCCCAGGCCCCGAAGGGTGAGGGCTGTAAGTTGCTGGGATCTGTGTTAAATAGAGAAGTAATCAACCATCTCAACAAGAATAACCTTAGTGACACAATATGGTTTCCGTTCTGCTAGACCTACAGCAAATGTGCTTACAGTTATATCTCATAGATTAGCAAATCTCTCGACAGAGGCAACCTTTCTAGGGCAATTGCTCTTGACATATCAAAGGCCTTTAATAGAGTATGGCATGAAGGTTTACTTCACAAGATCTCCAGCTATGGTATAGCTGGAAATGTCTTCTCAATTATTAAATCATTTCTCTCTGATAGGTTCATAAAAGTAGTAGTTGATGGACAAAAATCAGAAGCTCACAGTATTAATGCTGGGGTCCATCCTGGGTCCAACTCTTTTCCTGATCTACATTAATGATCTTCCAAATCACATCCTTATATCATTTGTAGACATTTATGCTGATGACACTACCATTTATGGTAGCACATCTAAGACAGTAAACGACCAAGTTCTCTCTCCTCTGATCTTGATCACATTGTACAATGGGGAAAGGAGTGGCTGGTTACTTTTAATGCATCTAAAACCAAGCTTCTATCTTTACATCATCAACGTTCTGATCTCCATCTGGCATCAATTAAAATGAATGGCTCTTGTCTTGGGGAGGCCTCAAGTTTTGACAAGCTTCTGGGGTTGTACCTTTACTCCTGATTTTAAATGGAATACATACATCAAATCTGTTGCTAAGGCCGCTGGAAAAATGGTGGGATTCTTCTATCGATCCAGTAGATATCTCGCTGCTGATGCAATTCTCTATATAAGAGCCAGGTACGTCCAAGGATAGAATACTGTTTCCACATCTGGGCAGGAGCTGCTAGAAAGGACTTGTCCTCTCTTGATAGAGTTCAAAATAGACTTCGTGGCCTCATAGGAAATGTCCTTTTCTCTTCCCTACAACCTCTTTCTCACAGAAGAGATATTGCAAGTTTGTCTCTGCTTTATCGTTATTTTCATGAAAAGTGTTCGACTGAGCTTCAATCTATGGTCTCCCCTCGCCAAACTTTCACAAGAAACACTAGACTAGCTGAAAACACTATCAATAATTCCCCCCACTCTTTATCTGCGCCTAAACCTAAACGTAGATTCCATGATCAAAGCTTCTTTTTTAGAACTGCACGTCTTTGGAATTGTCTTCCGTTTTCCTGCTTTCCAGCTGTCTATAATATGGTTGTCTTCAAGTCCAACGTGAACAAGTTTCTGATGAGCCGTTACACTTAAATTAACAAATTTACCGAACTTTCATTACTATCGATTACTATATTGTCCTTTTGACTACTGTACACTCTTTAACCCTTATTCGTGAGTGGCCTCTCGGCCTTGATAGGTGGTGACGCCTATGTAAAAAAAAAATTAAAAAAGTCCTCATACCAAAAAAAAACAGAAGTCCAATTTATAAACGATAGATTTTTTTAAAAAAATTTTATTTTACAAATGATACCTACTACTTGTGTGAACGGCAGACTTGCAATACTAAATCTTTGCTTGATTAGACTGAGACTCATAAGTCTCATTAGTCTTTTTAGTGAGAATCCTAAAATGCCCAATCTGCTCAGAGATGCCTGCTGACCCAACTGCCTTGGTAACTCATTAAAATCAACTGCTGCTCTCCAGTGTTCAATTCTTACTCTTGCCTCTCCTCATCCAGGGTCTGTTAACACCTGCCTGACCAGTTGTTTGTTGGCGGTTAGTAATTTTCCGCCTAGAGGAGACCTTCATTGAAGATAACCTCCAACTGTTCTTGAGACATTGTTTCTCTCATAAAGCCTAGCAAGACTCTTTAATTAATGCACAAATGCACTTTTTTGAACAAAGAGAATAGCTCTTGGATGATCGGACTCTGGCTAGAGATGTTTTCAGATCTCTGTACTCGCCTCTTCCTTCGTCAAAGCATCTATAACAAAAAAAACATCATTTGTCATTCACGTGCAACACTGCATATGTTTACAGTAGATTTTCTATTAGTTTCATTTTATGGATTGTATGATGTGATATCTGTGTTTTCTTTTGAGTTTTTGTGTTAGGTGCATGGAAAAATTACTGATCATTTTGTATCGATTGTGTTAGCAATATCTGGCCAATCTAACTTGAATATTTATAATTTCACTTTTAGAGCAGTTGCTGTCATGGAATATTCTAAATCTTTTCTTTTTTTGTTGAATTATGTAGTGTGCATAGTTGTTTTACATCATGCATGTATGGAGTCATTTAAAAAACGTTACCGTGTTAATTTATGAATTTATGAAACCATCATCTATAATATAAATCTTATCTGTCTGTTTAAATGTATGTATGTATGTATGCCTAAAACTTTTGACAGAGGTGATGGATTTTCACAAGATTGGTATTGTTTTGAAGTTCGACCCTTCGGATGACAAATATTGAAAAATTGACTATAAACATTAATTCAACTGGGCACTTTTTTACAGGGAGGGGTCACTTTTTTTTGCTGATATTTTCGAAAGTCATCCCCTCTTTTCGATTGACTAGCCTTAATTTAAACATTCGTCACTTCTGGCTTGGCGATAGGCACAACAGCGAAGACATCACTTTTATTTCTTTTTTTTTTTTTTTTTTTTATTAACATTCTTTTCCTCCTTCGTGGTACAGGTTCGAGCCTGCCTGCCTATCACTTTTTGTGAAATTTTTTTGCTCAACACACAACTCCAAACACCCAGGCAATGCCGGCCACCTAGGCTAGTAATATAATAAAAGCATGTTGTAATGAAACACTGAATCTCATGAATGTCATCAACAGCAACGCACAGTTAGAAAAAGTTAAGCTTTAGAGGAAATGATAAGGTGTAGGTGTGGCAATTACATTCTCCTGTATGGACAACAAAGACTGCAATCTGATAATAAAACTACAATATGAGATTATAAAGAAAATTCACATTTCCTAATGATTTCAACACATGTTATTGATTAATCAATACATGTTTTATTTGATCAATTTTCTTGAGGGTCTTGTCATGTCTCTGATGATGTCTGTGTGGAACAAATTAACACTTCAATAATCAAAATTGTCTAAAATATGTCTCTGCACCTGTTGTTTCATGCATCGACTACCAATGAACCTAGTAAAATAATGCATCACTCAATAAGTCCTAAGATTAATTCATAAAACATTTCGGCAAAATTTGACTTTTTCTTCAACGAATAATGAGTCATTGATTCCAATACTTTTCTTAACATTTTAATGAGTTTCTTTTGTAGAATGATTTATCTCTGCGCTGAAACTATGCTTTAGTTTCCAACAGAATTTTTAATTGGGCCAAATATCTTTCTCTGCAACATTCTTTTGAGATATGGAAATAAGTAGCCGTTGGGGGCCAGATCTGGAGAATAGGGTGTGTACAGAAATAATTCCAAGTTCAATTCAAACAGTTTAGCAATTGTTGTAATCCACTTATATATTGTCTTAATGAAACAAATTTTTTCTTCTTCATTTGTGGCTATTTTTTGGCAATTTCTTCTTTCAGACACACCAATAATGCTATATATTTGATGTTAGTGGTTCTTTATTTCCCAAAGTAATCCATGAACAAAAACCTTGCGCATTCCAAAATATGGAGTCTAAAACATAGCTTGCTGATGTTAACATCTTTAGTTGCTTTTCACAATTTTTAACTGCTGCTGTCAATTCAGCTGATTATGGTGTTTTATTGATTGCCACATATTGATGCAAAACCTCCTTTTTGTTGTTGAAACAAATCCACAAAAACACTGAATCATTAATGCATCATTTTTGAGCAACCGTAGCACCCACTTTGAACACAGCTTTTTTGTTGACATATGTTCGTGGTAAATAATGTATTAGCTGCCTTCTGATATTTTCAATTCCGCCACTATCTCACACAACTATTTCTTAGAACTTTTTATATACCGTGTAGATTGTTATATCTACGATTTGTAAATGCTCATCGCATCTAGATTTATTTATATCGACTTTTACAAAATTCTTGCTATTTCAGCTCCTCTCGTGTGTGTTCGACTTTTTCGTATAAAAGCGAAACTAATCTGAAACAAAGGTGTGGTTCTCAGCTTTCGTGCCGAAAACGTCCAGAAAGCAATCGGCTTTTGATCAATGTGGGGAAACCCCTTATATCAGATATATCAGACAATTGCTATTCAATTGGGCACTCTATTTTTATAAGGAGCTGGTCCCCCCCCCAACATCTTGGAGGAAACAAACAGCCAAAGTTGGAAAGAAAAACTGCCTTGCAGCAAAAGTTAACTGAGATTACATTTGACCTGTCAATTAAGTTTTAATTGTTAAATTAAAACAGTTTTCTGTTACTCTGCCATCCTAGGCAAGTAGGAAACATGTCAGGATTTTTTTCCACCTTTGCCTCAAGGTTCCGGGTTCCATCCTACCTACCTACCAAACCTTTTTTTTTCTTCTTTTACCACACGGGCGACGCTGGGCAGTTCACTGGTATTTTTTTGTTTTGTTTTTCCGATTTTTTTAAAGAAGTTTAACACCGTTTTTTTTTCTTTACCCTCTCCTCCCAACATACAAATCTCCAAAGACCCAGGCAACGCCGGGCACTCCCGCTAGTCTAAAAGGGAAAATGTGTGTGTGTGTTTGTATGCCTGCCAAAAACTTTTGACAAACGCATCAGACCATGAAAAAATCGATATCGTTAGATCGATATCTCGGATGAAAAATGTGTAAAAATTGGCCAAAAAGATTGTGCTTGTCAACTGGGCAAATTTTTTTGCAAGGAGGGGGTCAGTTTTTGCATCAGCATTTTTGCAAGTCATACACCTACCAATCTCAGCGTACGTTTATAAAACTTTATTTCGAAGGCCCACGACATGATAAGTCACCATGGCCAAGACAGCTGGCATGTTTGATTTTTTTTTTTTTTTTTTTTTTCACCTCCTTTTCCTCTTTTGTGTTACAGGTTCGATCCTGCCTACTACAACTAATTTTTTTTTTTAATTCACACGGGTACTCGCTGCTATTTTCATTTATTTCTTTTTGGTCTGAGGGTTGCTCAATAGTCTTAGGGTCTTAGGATACCACCTCTCTCCACCCGGGCAACGCCGGATGCCCATGTTAGTAATATATAATGGCCAAACCAAGTTTGTGGATTTTTTTATGTTTTAAGTAACAATTGCGGCATTTGGGTGACATGAGTGTTCAGGATCATTTGTGTCTGTATTATGATATTTAAAGTTAACATGTAATACTACAGACGTTATCTCTTTGAGTTTAAGAAGATGACTCTAAAAAAGAAAAAGAGCGAAAAGTTATTTAAACTAAAAAATAAATAAAGCCATGACAATGGTTAAAATTATTCACCAAGGTACACAAAGGCAGTAGGATGAATACCCTGAAGTAAAGGTGGGTAGTCAGCTGGGAATTGCCAATTAAAACAAAATATCCAGACTTTTTCGATCATGAAGTCCATATAAACTTCCCTTAAAACTTGAAATATATCCTATGAAATGTAAATGATTTGTATAAAATTCTCCAGGGTAGACAATGGAAGTGGTCTTGATGTCTATGTGCTCCTAAATATGTTAAATCTCTATGTGCTCCCTCTAAGGGAGCTATCAGGGCAAAATTCCCTTAAAACTTTAAATATGTATATCCGATTGTAATTAAATTTAAAGACACAAATTCAGCATTTTTAAAGTTAAATTTTCTTCCACCTATATTAGAGGGTGAAACTGGGAGGGGAGGGGTTAAAAGGGGTAAATTTATAGATTAACATCCTCAGCTAAATCAGACCCCCCCCCCCATCTTTAAAAAAAGAAAATTATACTTCCTTGGGGAGATTACATGTTAACATTCTGGAAAAACTTGGCGTAAAGAAAAAAATGTTTTAGAATTTAGAGTAGGGGAACAGTCATGGTATATAAATTTACCACGAAATGATCCTCCATTTTAAGCTATTTTAACTTTTCATGACAGTTATCTAATTTTTTACCCTTACCCCTAAGTCCAAGTGGTAAGGTCGTAAAATCACACGTAATTGTCTAAAAATGTATACCCCCTCCATCAAAAAAGAAATCGCACAGAATTTATCTCCTACAGTTAAAAAAGAAAAAAAAGTTGATTAACTGTTCAAAAACGTTAAAATGGCCTGCAAATGGGGCTCACCTTACATTAAATTTATAAACAAAACTTAACTTTTTAGATAAGAGAAAAATCCAGGTTGTCCTCGACGGTCGTACATCTAAACAATATGATATAAATGCGGGAGTGCCTCAGGGGTCTATCCTTGGACCTCTACTATTCCTGATATTCATAAATGACCTACCTCCCCGACAAAATTGCCTCTGAGATGGGTATATATGCTGATGACACCACACTCTATAACAGGCACGACAGGAAAACAAATGGACACATATTTAAAGAAATGGCAGAAACACTAGAGGATGATCTCCAATCTGTAGTGGAATGGGGACAAAAATAGATCATCACGTTCAATACCGCCAAGACTAAACTAGTTTCATTCAATAATTACAAGAAACCTTCTCTACCACCTATAGCAATGGCCAACGACTCTTTATCTGAGAGTATATCTTTTAAACGCCTTGGTCTAACGTTAACAGGAAACATGAGTTGGAATATGACACTATTAGTGTCATGAATGCATGCAGCGAGGTGCATATTGCGGTGAGAGGGGGTGTTTGACCAGACGGGATAGAGGAAGAGAGGGCAGAAGAGGGGGTGTTGATGTCTGATTGGTACAAAACAGAAATGTCTATGGGATTTTTGAAAGGTTGTTTTTAAAACCTCTGTTGAGAGGTATGAAGAGATCCAGAGATCCTTAGCTGATTAAGGCTGACAACTTAGAATGGGGGTCAAGGGTAAAGGTCGCCGCCAAGCATTGTTCGACCTGGAATGACTAATCACTCCTAATTTGATAATAAGTAAAAACCTCAGTGCAAATGAGGGTTAAAATTTGGTAGAGATAAGCTCTAAGAGGAAGAAAGAAAGGGTGTTTGTAACCACTCTCTTAAGGAGAGGTGGGGAAAAGGGGTTGGATTTAGAAAAAGGAATTCTAAAAAGAGAGAGCCATAGCCAGCAATCTGAATGGCTGGGCTGGTCAAGCGCTCCTGATTTGGGCCTGATGTTATGATGTTAACTAGCCTGTGTTAATGGGAAATCTGTGACTTTACTGGTATGGTCTTACATCGTTTCACTGCTATAGTCAGTCACCTCAATTTAGACAGTAGCTGTTATGAAGTAATGAAATTAATAAATAGTTTGTTATTGTAATAAACCAGAGTCTGTTTGTTTGTGGTGAGGACTCTTCATTTTGTAGCAAGCCGCAAGGACCAGCGGAGTGATTGATGTACCCGGAGACTACCTACACAGGGTAAGAGACGATTCGATCGAGAGGCAAAGCGCCCCACCATGAAAACACAGTGAGTGAAGATGATCAACAGGCCAACTTGTGACGGGACAATGTACGATCGAAAGCACACCTGTCATATCGGGTGGAATCCGACGAGGTTAAGGACACCCGGTGTGGTTGGTGCAGTATCGGTCTCGTTATAGGAACAATTACGTTGAAGGCATTGCCAGGGGTGCTGCCAGGAAGGTGGGCTCTCTCTACCATGCTAGAAAACTACTAACACCCGAAAGTATCCTGTACATCTATAAGGCCACTATTCACCCATGTATGGAGTATTGCTGTCATATTTGGGCTGGTGCATCTGCTGCTAGTCTCTCGCTCTTTGACAAGGTTCAAAAGAGAGTCGCAAATCTGATAGGCCCTGAACTGGCATTTAAGCTTCAACCTCTGTTCCATCGACGAAACGTTACATCCCTCTGCCTGTTCTACAAGTATTTTAATGGTGAATGCTCTGACGAACTGCAAGCACTTGTGCCCCCACAACGTGAACACCCTCGACAAACCCGACAGGCTGCTAGATCCCACCCCCACACTGTAGAGATCCCTAGATGTAAAAGATCTTTCTACTCCAGTAGTTTCTTCCCCAGAACCGCTAGACTTTGGAATTCCATTCCAGGTCCCTGCTTCCCCAACTGTACTGACGTGCAGAAGTTCAAGTGCAACGTGACCCGACATCTTGCTGCCCTGCCCAAATCCCTACATAGTACCCCAGTAGTTGTTGCCCCTGATAGTAGCCCCCTACACCAAAGTGGCAAAGTGCCTTGTTTGGGGTGAAAATGTAATTAAAAAAAAATAAATAAAAATAAAAAAACCTAATCCCCCTCTATAAATTCTAAAATAATTGTTGCTTCTTCATCTGCCAGGTTTTTAGGGTATTCACTTAAAAAAAAGTAGAATCTTATTTTATGGGCGTAGTTGATGTTAATCTGCAATATAATACATATAAGATTCGCATTTTGAAAAATAATTTTTTTTTTTTAAAGGGGTGGGGTAGAAAATAAAAAATAAAATCCTAATGAATGAAGTCGAGTTTTTTTTTTTCCCCCAACCTTACAACGGCACACTATTATTTTATTCATCCGCGACAGAGAGGAAAAAAAATTAAAATCTAATGTATTTATTGAAAACTTCCGTTTTAAATATATCGACATAAATTAATTCTTAATATTAAGACGAGATGTATTTTTTTTTTCTGAAAAGTAGATCAATCGCATTTTTGTCTGCACTACTTTCTTTCTCGGCCGCTTCACCGGTCGTCGGAACTGTATCCTAGCGCGGTGACTGTTCCATCATGGAAGAACCGAGTAAATAAACTTGGTCGCCTTTTCTTTCAATTTGTTGTCAGCAATTTGTTGTTTTAAAAAGAAGAAGAAGACAGACAGACGTTCGCTGTCTGGTTCACAGCCGGTTTTGATTTGTGTTCTTGAATGAACATTAGTTTATTTTCAAAATGGATTTTGCCAGATCGGTGTTTACTGGACGAAATAACGAAGGCTACAGTCGGAAAGCAACAGCAGGTGAGCGAGAGAGAGAGAGAGAGAGAGAGAGAGAGAGAGAGAGAGTGTGTGTGTGTGAATAGTGAGATTTTTTGTTTTTTTGTAATTAAAATACAATAATAAACTGTAAAAATGGATATATTTAAAACATACATCATTTAGTACTTATTATTATATATTTAAAATTGAAACGTAGATGTCAAAAGTACCCAGTAAAATTAAAAGGTAGTTTTTATAATAATCTGGGAAGACTTGGCATTCAGATTTCAGGGAACCAACACCAACACCACCCTTTTGTGAGTGGGAAGTAAACAATCATCATGAGAGTTTCCAGTGAGAAAGGAATACTAATTCTACACAAAATTTGTGCAGTCATTCAAAGTCACATGTTTTCATGAAATATACTTATGGCAAGTGAACTCGACAAGAACGTTTGTTTCATCCAACGAAGTAAATCGTCAGACCATTAGACTGACGAATTCCTTCAGGAAATGAAACAAATGTTTGTGTAGCTCAATTGTCATAAGCATATTTTTCGGGAATTATGACATTTACTTATAATAATCAATGTTGAAGTAAATGCGCACACGTTTCATATTGAGATATGCATACTGAGTATGAATATGAAACGTGTGCGCATTTATTTTAAACGTTCTCCGTAAAGAGCAGAGCTTTATAATCAACAGAATTTGTGTATTCACTGAACTGATTTGTATTCCCCCCCCCCTATTCAAACACCCGCAACAGCCCCGACACACTAAGACAGCCGCCAACAGGAAATCCTAGACACGCGTTTTCTGTTGAGGGCTATGTTTTTTTTTTTTTTTTCGGTAAATTTTTTACATTAGGTCCAGTCCACCCACCTCCACCTCCACAATTTTTAACGTGTGTAGGTTAGGGGTGTTTATTTCGAAAGCCGTTCTTAACATTTTTAAAGAAAATTCTGGATGTGAACCTGTTTGTTTATTGCAGGTGCATACAAACATGGCCGCCAGTGAATTATAGTGCATAATACAGTTTTATATCTCGAAAACTACTTGTCTCTGCAAATTTTAAATGCCATTTTCTAATTCAACATAGTCGAAAACCTCTACAAGTTCTCATTTTAAAGAAAATTGTGGAGGTGGACTTAATGTATAAAAAAAAAAATACTGATATCCGATATATTCGAATAGTCCAAGTTCTCCCTTACATCTCGCACTGAGTTTAGTAAAGAAGTTGAGAACATAATTTTCCTTCCCCGAATTGACTATCATTAAAAATATGTTATAGTAGGTCTTTCTTGTGGTCTCTTGGTTTTACTGGGTTTCAGTATAAGAATTTATCCAGTCTGGTGGAGTATCCAACTTCATGCTGTCACTTGAGGTAATATAATTTGGAGAAAATGCACCATTTTCTCGTAAAAGCCAGTGTGTTTTTACCGAGGAGATCTTATCTGGACAACAGCAAATATTGTTATTTTGTATATTTGGTCAGAGTTTACTTGTAGGGAAGAGTATCCTCATGTTAGCTTGTCCTGACAAACTCCTAGCTACTTGTATAGTTTATCGCTGAAAATGGAGACGCCATTTTTTTTTTTTTTTTTTCGGGCACCTGTCGTCAAAATAAGGAGAAATCAGTATTATAAATTAAGACCGAAGCATGAAATAAATAACAAAAAAATTAAACTAGATAATGATTACTTCCGGAAAGAACTAATTACTGCGTGCCCAGAGTAGTATAAACACCCCCAACCTCCCCATGTTAAGAACGGCTTTCGGAATAAACACCGTATCCAACCTCGAAAGCAGTTCTTAACATGGAGAGGTTGGGGGTGTTTATACTATGCTTGGGGCACGTAGTAATTAGTTATTTCCGGAAGTAATCATTATCTAGTTTAATTTTTTTGCCCCCCCCCAAAAAAAAAAATTGCGTCTCCATTTTCGGCGATAAACTATAGAAGTACCAACCCCTATCCAGATAGAATTTAGACACTCAAAGATAGTGTCTAGTAGTAAGCATTCAAATTCTCTCCTTTGGTGTATGTGAAAAAACAAGTACAGGTACAAAATAGTTAAGTTAACTAAGCCCCTGTTCTCATGTTGGGTGGTATTAAATACCACTGGTATTTATGCAGAATACGGATCGTCTCAAAATAATGACGTTAATTAGAAACCCATTGGGGGGACGTTTTGTTGTACTCTGTACTTTCAACTAACAATTTAGTAAATAAGATGCCATAAAGTCGAATTTAACTTAAAAATCCTATCTAAAAATAGCACGGTCCCTATTCTGAATAAGTTCCTAAATATTAGAAATCTATTCTGGACACACTGAAAAGCAAAACAATTATTTCAACACAAAACAATTTGCATGTGTATTTATTTCAAAAGTACTCGGGGGAGTGAGGATAGACCTTTTATAGGTAAAGATCGGCGGTCTAAAAAATCGAATAAAATTAATGCATAAATGATAATTTATTTTATATACATTATACATATTTATATACATATATTTATTTAAAGATTGTAACATTAAGAATAACAACATTTCAGGGTAGTATTACGTAAAAAAGTCATTTGGAAACTTTTCTTCGTCGTGACAGATACAAAAATAGAACATGGCTCCATGAGCAATACAACAATAATTCTGGTCTGTAAAATCACAGCTACCGAGATAGTATCGACAGTAACAGTTCAACAAATCTTACCTACATTGCCCGCAGACATTTTTCAGTTAACAGGCCTTCTGTATCTCGGTGGCCGTGGTAAAACTCGTATTTATAGCGTATTTACACATTTGAAACGTGTTATTCTTTCACTTGCATATGTTAATATTAGAAAACAAGACAAAACATAAAACCATTTTTATTTTTTGCATTCTGTTTTAATTGTTGATCTTTACTTTCACCGCTCTTGCAACCATTGTAAGAAAGTAATAAAGAACACAAGAGAGTTGCATGCTCAGTCCGTCAAGTCCAAGATAGCTGAGCAGCGGCTTGGTTCCCACCAGTTTTGGTAAATAGCAAACAGAATCCTGAACAGAAGCACGTGCTCTATCCCAACTATCATCAATGGACCTGAGGTAATCTCGTCAGCATCAGACAAAGCCAAACTCTTTGCCAAGAACTTTGCAGCTAATTCTACCCTTCGCGACCAAGGCCACCAACCCCCAATATTTCCTCCTGTATCAGAAAACAAGCTATGTGATATACATATATCTGTATGCGATGTTGCCAAACTAATCAAAAACCTTGATTCCAGTAAAGCAACAGGCACTGACGGTATTCCAATTCACTCAAAAAACTTCAACCAGAACTAGCGCCCATACTTGCAAAACTGTTTAAATGTTGTTTTAAGGAGAATAACTTCCCATCACCCTGGAAAATCTCATGACTATGCCCTGTATTTAAGAATTCAGGTGATCACTCATCCCCATCTCAGTACAAGCCAATAAGTCTCCTGTGCGTCATAAGTTGCTGGAATCTGTTAAATACAGAAGTAATCAACCATCTCAACAAAAATAACCTTCTTAATGACACTCAATATGGTTTCCGTTCTGCTAGATCTACAGCAGATGTGCTTACAATTATCTCGTAGGATTAGCAAATCTCTCGACGGAGGCAACCTTTCTAGGGCAATTGCTCTTGACATATCAAAGGCCTTTGATAGGGTATGGCATAAAGGTTTACTTCACAAGATCTCTAGCTATGGTATAGCTGGAAATGTCTTCTCAATTATTAAATCATTTCTTTCTGATAGGTTCATAAGAGTAGTAGTTGAGGGGCAAAAATCAGAAGCTCACAGTATTAATGCTGGAGTCCCTCAGGGGTCCATCCTGTACCCAACTCTTTTCCTGATCTACATTAATGATCTTCCAAATCACATCCTTACATCATTTATAGACATTTATGCTGATGACACTACCATTTATGGTAGCACATCAAAGACTGTAAACAACCAAGTTCTCTCCGATACTCTCTCCTGATCTTGAGCACGTAGTACAATGGGGAAAGGAGTGGTTGGTTACTTTTAATGCATCTAAAACCAAGCTTCTCTCTTTACATCATCAACATTCTGATCCACATCTGGCATCAATTAAAACGAATGGCTCTCGTCTTCAGGAGGCCTCAAGTTTTGACAAGCTTCTGGGCTTGACCGTTACTCCTGATCTTAAATGGAACAGGTACATCAAATCTGTTGCCAAGGCCACTGGAAAAATGGTAGGATTTTTCTATCGATCCAGAAGATATCTCACTGCTGATGCAATTCTCTATCTATATAAGAGCCAGGTACGTCCAAGGATGGAATACTGTTGCCACATTTGGGCAGGAGCTGCTAAAAAGAACTTGTCCTGCCTTGATAGAGTTCAAAATAGACTTCAGGACCTCGTAGGAGATGTCCTTTTCTCTTCCCTGCAACCTCTATCTCACAGAAGAGATATTGCGAGTTTATCTCTGATATATCGTTATTTTCATGCCAAGTGTTTGACTGTTTGACTGAGCTTCAATCTATGCCCCCCCCCGCCAAACTTTCACAAGAAACACTCGTCTAGCTGAAAACACTATCACTAATTCCCCCCCACTCTTTATCTGTGCCTAAACCTAAACGTAGACTCCATGAACGAAGCTTCTTTCTTAGAACTGCACGCCTGTGGAATTGTCTTCCGTTTTCCTGCTTTCCGGCTGAATACAATATGGTTGTGTTCAAGTCTAACGTAAACAAGTTCTTGATGAGCCGTTCCATATAAGTTAACAAATTTACCGGATTGATTACTATATTGTCCAATTTCTACTGTACACTCTTTAACCCTTATCCTCGAGTGGCCTCTTGGCCTTGATAATGTGGTGATGCCTATGTAAAAAAAAAAAAAGAAAAAAAAATTCAAAATATTAACTAAATCATTTCCAACATATGACTTCAGTTTGTAAAATATTACCAGTTGTTGATTTGTCACATATTGTAAGCAAGCAACCAACTCCATTTTAAAGATAATTCGACTCAAATATAAAATCATATTTTTCTTTTATTTTTGCAGCACTCATCAATATCATGGATTTAAGCCTATAAACTTTAATTCTAGATAGAAATTATTTTCAAATCGACAGAATAACTTAAAAATTTTACAGCGTCATGAAGAAATCAACGTGACGAACATTTTTTTTTTTTTTTTTTTTTTTTTAATCTATAATGGGACGAAAATGTCCAGAAAACTGTGTTCGCATCAAAGACTTCGACATTTGAAAGTGTTTTGGGAAGCTTTAAATTGATCGAAAGAAACGTACAGCTAGAACTTTGGGTATTATTATACAAACACCGTGACAGGGTTAGGGTTAGGGTTAATTCGCTGTCACGGTGTTTGTATAATAATACCGAACTTTGTGTGTGTGGATGTAGCCAACAAACAATATGAAGGTTTATTTTTTATGTACCTGATCAAAGTAAACATGATTTTTTGGTGCTAAATGCAGAGAGTGATCCGCGCTATTTTTTAAATTGTATTTCCACGTTTTATTAAAGTTTTATGTTTTTTTTTTAATTCAATTCTAAGGTTAAAGTACAGAATAGGTACAAAATGCTCTCCTCTCCCCATGTTAAGAATGGCTTTTTTAATAACATTATTTCAGCACGGATGATCACTCTCTGCATGCATGAGTACCGATTTTTTTTTTTTTTTTTACCGCGCCACTATTGTATCATTGAACAAAAGGAGACAATATTCTCATTTTTAATTTTATTTCATCAAAATAGTGATTGGTCAGATCTAATTCGCCGTTTCTATTCTTTTATTTTTCCATATTTAGCAATTTTGTCACTTACCACTCCTATTAATACAACTGTCACTCCGTCGAAAGTGATGTTTTCTCGAGTTTTAGAAAGCCCAAACGATGCATAAGACTCGACTTTTTAAATTTTCTTTTTTGCCAGAAATCATTTTTGCGTTTGTCAGTTTAAAGGCTTTTAAAATCAATTTTGAATGTTGATGGTTGCGACTTCAACACCGTTTAATGTGACAAAGATTCCCATACTTTTACAAAATTTGAGCGAAATGTTTTTGTTTTTTTTTATAATCCTAACCTAAGTTTTAGGTTTCATTCGGTAGAAGCACAATTATTTTAGTATTATGGATAACACTTTTATAGCCAGAATTTAATAATTTTGGTTTATTTATGCTTCTCAAAGAAAAAAACGCTATTTTTATTTCCGGTCGCGCCACTATTCTAACATTAAACTAAAGTTCCCGCATTTACGCACTTAATTTTTTTCTCCACATTTTTTGAATTCTTTAAGTGTGTGTGTGTGTGTGTTTTAAAGAATTCATATTAATAGTGATCAATTTACTTTTTTTATTTTTAATAAGTGAAAGTAACAAAAACATCTAGAAACCAAATCAACAGCTGTTACTAAAAAAAAAAAATAATAAAAAAACTCATAGATTTTTATTTTAGAAGTTGTCGATTGATTACATGTTTATTTTTTCAATCCTATCTTTTGTTTATAGGTAAAAATAAATAAAATTTAGTTTATTTTGGTAAATTATTTCTATTTTGTACGTAATGTAACCATTACGTACATTGTTAATATTTGTCAGCGTTTGAAAGATTTTTATTTTTTTAATTTTTTTGCATTTCTTACATTCCGTTGATTTTAGTTTACATTTCATTTATTTTATTTGTTTTTTTTACCCATAATTAATTAAACTTTTTAAGTGTTAGGTTCGATTTTATTATAGTGACAGTTGGTATATTTCCCATTTCGCCCACATCGTTACATTAATAAAATCATCAGACCAAAATCTCGTGTGTGCGTTTCTCGCCCACACGTAACTTTCATAAATACACAAATTATTATTTTTATTTATTATTTATGGAACGTTTCTTAATAAAAATAGAATAAGAAAAAAAAAAAGTGAAGCGAAACAAGTAATGTTTAGATTTTTAAAATCCTATTATAAAAAATGTAAACATACTTTTAAAAATTATTGTATTAGCATTCCATCCGGGCAACTCGAAGTAATTACGGGTACTTTTAATTTCTTGTCTTGCAAAAACAAATGGCTATTGCAAATTTTGACTCCCAAAAGAAGCGGACGTTTTTTTTTTGTTTTTTTTTTTTTTAGTGTTTTTCGTAGCGGTTGTAGTCTTTTGAAATTTTGGATTTGTTTTACAATACACATCATACAGGAAAAACGTGAAACAAATATATAACAAATAGATGTTATCAAAGGCGAGATAAGCAACTCCTCTACCTAGTTAGATAGGTTGTATGTGTGTTTTAACGTATTTTAAATTGTTTATTCGATTCGAAAAACAAGTAGTGCCATGTTGGTTAGTTAAACTGACGACAAGATGCTGTAAGAGCTGACTATAATATGGTCGTCTTCAAGTTCAACGTAAAAAAGTTCTTGATGAGCCGTTCCCCTTAAGTAATCCAATTTACCAAATTTCCACTACTAACAATTACTACGCCATTATCCCATTGACCACTGTGTACACTTATTAACCCTTATCCTCGAGTGGCCTCTGGGTCTTGATAAGTGATGACTCCTTTGTAAAAAAAAAAAAAAAAAATCTCGCTAATGGCTCACAACTCGAAAAATACACTGATAGAAATGCACCCAATAAATGTCACGGTGACACTCATCCAGTTAAGTAGAAGAGTAACTTATCTTGCCTTTGATAACATTTATTTGTTAAAGATTTGTTTTTTGACAACTTATTCTTACCTCTGTAGATTGTAATACAAACCCAAATTTTATTTTAATAAAAAAGCAAAAAACAATAATATTTGGCTTTGTTTATTCCGTTTTCTGATGACCGTTCTGCTCCACAACGAATGCCCTGAAAATGTCCCCTCTGATTGTTTACCAGTTTTAAAATATGAAAACGAACTGGGCTGTTTTTCAAAATAACAATAACCTTTCTCTCTGATAGGTTTATAAAAATAGTGGTTGATGGGCAGAAATCAGCTCATGGTATCAGCTCTGGCGTCCCTTAGAGTTTCATCCTCGGCCCAACTCTCTTCCTGATCTTCATCAATGATCTCCCAAATCACTTCATAGGCATTTATGGAGATGATACTACTATGGCAACACTTCAAAGGCCAGAAATGATCACGCTCTGATTCTCTTTATTTTGATCTTGAGCATATTCTGCAATGTGGAAAAAGGTGGTTGGTTAATTTTAATGCATCTAAAGTCAAGCTTCTCTTTTTCCATCTGACTCCCCATCTGGCCCTAATTGAAATAAATGGCTTTCGTTATGGGGAAGCCCAATGTTTAGACACGCTTCTTGGTCTGACCTTCACTCCTGATCTGAAATGGAGCACATACATCAAATCCATTGCCAAGGTTGCCAAAAATATGGTTGGATCATTCTATCGCACAAGTAGATACCTCACTGCCATTACAATCCTCTATCTGTACAAGAGCTAAGTAGTCCCAGGATGGAGTACTGTTGCCACATCCGGGCAGGAGCTGCTAAAAGCATCCTATCCTGTGTTGAGAGTTCAAAACCAGTGTCAAAATTTGGTAGGTGATACCCTTTTCTCTTCCCTACACTAACCTAAACTAATCCGAACATAACCCTAAACTAAGTTTTAGTTTGTAAAGTCACTTTATTGTGGAGAAGCAGAATTAAAAAAAAAAAATACCCTCACCCTTCTAATTGACATAGTGATTCCCTCACTATAAAACCTAAAATACTTTCGAATATTTTTTTTAGTTAAACAATTCTTATATATTTCATCCTTAGCATTGCCAGGAAACTGTTCCTGCTAGTTATTTATAAACCTAGCAGGTAATTAGGTGGTGGGGAGATAAATGCGCAAATAGCCAACCTTGCATATAAACACTGGGCAAATTTTTCAACATCTGCTACTTTTAAAAACCTTATTATCTATTGCATACTAAACTCATGGTATTACTATACTAGTCTCTATAGGGTCTATCATCATGCACACATATTTTAAAAATAATTTAGCAAATTTTTATCTTTTCCAAAACAAAATCTGTAAACTTTTCTATAAAAACAAATATTATGTAGACAATGTTTATATAATTGCATGTGGGTGCTTATACAGACCCGCCCACAATATTGACTTTGTCAAATCTAGCAACCATTTATTACAGCTGAAAAAAAAAAAATGAAAATGGGTACTTCTGCAGGATACAGATCATGCTATTTTTTAGATAGGATTTTCAAGTTAAATTCAATTTTTATGGTACTTTTTGTTTAATCAATTGTTAGTGAAAATACAGAATAGTTACAAAACGCCCTCTTTTCCTCATTTTAAGAATTGGTTTCTAAATAATGCTCTTATTCTAGCATGGTCCATATTCTCCATCAGTACCAAAAATGTTTCTTCGGCTTCCATTTCAGAAACCTGAATTTAATTTTGTGGTGTGGCTTTTTGATTGTTATAACTTATCAAATTTTAAGGCTGCCTTGGGGACTGACCTATATCAGCACTCATTATGTTTTTTAAAGTCTTTTCACCCGCACCTTAAAATGTATTCATATATAAAAAAGTTGAGTTTGCAAGATTTTTATTTTTATATTTGTTTTTGATGTCTATTTCACTTTTACTTAATTTTATATATGACTAGCCTGGGTGCCTGGCATTGCCCGGGTGTTTGGAGGTGTGTGTTGAGCAAAAAAAAAACGTTGTAGGCAGGCAAGCTTGAACCCGTGTCATGAAGGCGGAAAATAAAGTGGAGGTGTGTGTAAGGGTGTTGGTTAAGCAAAAAAAAAAAAAATTAGGAGTAGTAAGCGAGCTCAACCCGTAACATGCCAGAGGAAAAGGAGGTAAAAAAAACAGTCTTATCGATGCGCCTACCGCAATTATGACGTCACGGGTGGTTGAAATAGCGTCGTTGACGCAAGGTTTGAATGACTTGCAAAAATGTAGACGAAAAAATCGATCCCTCCTTGTAGAAAAGAGCCCAGTTGAAAGTGAAGGTATTAATGTTTTTAGCAAATTTTTCGATATTTGTCGTCCGAAGGGTCAAGCTTCAAAACGATACCGATCTTGTGAAAATCCTTCGCATCTGTTGAAAGTTTTAGACAGACATACATGCAGATGAGATTTATATAATAGACTAGCCTGGGTGTCCGGTGTTGCCTGGTAGTTTGGAGGTGTGTGTTGAGCAAAAACAAAAAAAAGAAAAAGTCGTGGCAGGCAGGCTTGAAAGCGGAAAAGAAAGTGAAAGAAAATCAGATGTCTTAGCCGATGTCTCCATGACGCGACTTGAAGTCAAAAGCGTTCAAATTAACTGAAGTCAATCCAACAGTGATGATGACTTGCTAAAATGTCGGCGAACAAAAATTGATACCTCTTTGTACAAAACGGTCAAGTTTAAGGTGAAAGAATTAATGTTTTTGGCCAATCTTTTGTTATTTGCTGTCAGAGACGTCAAGCTTCAAAATGATACCAATCTTGTCAATATCTGTCGCCTCTGTTGAAAGTTTTTGAGAGACATACATACATTTAAATAGACAGGTTTTGGGTAAATCAAAACAAAAGAATAAGTGAAGACTTCTTGCCCGGGTGTTTGTGTCGGGGGTGGGGTGTTTCGAGGTGTGCTTTTGGTTAAATAAAAAAAAAAAAAAAAAAAAAAGACGTTGCCTGGGTGTTTGTGTCGGGGGGGGGGGGGGTGCAGTTTAAAAAAAAAATAGTTTTGGTAGGTAAGTAGGAAGGATTGAACCCGAAGCCTTGAGGCGCTGTTGGAAAATAAAGTGTGAAATAAAACATGCGACGCTAACCACTGGGCCAGCAAAAAGTAGTAGAGGAAAGATGTTTGAATTTATTTAAGCACTAGCGAGGGGTACCCGGCGTTGCCCGGGTGTTTGGAGGTGTGTGTGGAAACTCCGGGGGTGTGGGGGGGGTGTTAAAAAAAAAAAGTAATTATGAGGATCGAACCCGAACCGTGGAGGTAAAGTTGTAAATTAAAGTGTGAAAAAAAAAACGTGCGATGTTAACCATTGCTCCATTGCGAGATGCTAATGGAAACACGTTTGAATTTATTTCATTACTTGGATTTGGCAGGTGCCCGTTTTAATGAGTTAATGAGGTCAAACTAAGTTTGACTGCGGGATAGTATTGTATTTACTGCTGAACGCTTTTTTTCCCCCCAAGATGTTATAGGAAAAAGACTAACCCACATGCGGCGAGCGACAAATGTTGAATATTTATCTTTCCGAAATCGAGCAAATTAAATAGACAGGCGAGCTTCAATGTTAACTGTGAGATATTACGATTTATATGTGATATAAAAAGCTTTAAAAAGTTGTGAACCGACCGACCGCTTCTCTGAAAAAAGCCTTTTGTAGACATACAGAAAAAGCGAACACACATACATACATACATTTTCGCTTTTATATTTATAGATTAAGAATTGGCAGGTGCCCGTATTTGACTACTTTATGAGGTCAACTTTGACTGCGGGCAGTTTCTTTTTTTTGTTTTTTTTGTTTTTTGTTTTTTGTTTTATTATACGAAAAAGCCGAATCCAGGCGATCGAAAAATGTTGAATATTTAGCTTTTCAAAATCAGGCAAATTAAATACACACACGACCTCTCCCCCTTGTTATCTTGTAGATATTATCATTTAGACATGATATAAAAAGTTTTAAGGAGCGACCCCCCCCCCCCAAATGTACATACACAAACATTTTCGCTTTTATATATATAAACTAGTGAGGGGTACCTGGCGTTGCTCGGGTGTTTTTCGGTGTGTGTGGTCAGGCGGGGGGAGGGGAGGTTGTTAATGAAAACCTAAGAATAAGCGAAGTAAAAAACAAACAGAAAAACGAACGTTAAAAAACCCTGTTTAGCGGGGGGGGGGGGGAATACCCGGCGTTGCCCAAGTGTTTGGAGGTGTGTGTGGTTGTTAATAAAAACCTAAGAATAAAAGAAGTAAAAAAGAAAACATAAAAACGAACGTTAAAACTTAAGCGGGGGGTACCTGAGGGGTACCTGGGGGGGGGGGTAATCAAACATTGAAAAAAAAAACTAATGTAAGGCAAACGAACGATGTTAAATGTAAAAATTGAAAAAAGAAAACAGAAAAAGGAACGTTAAAACTAAAAACAAAAAAAAAAAATATGTGAAAAATGGCTTAAATAAGCCTGTTTCGATATTAAAATATAAAAAATCGGTGGGTACCCGGGTGTTTTTGGGTGTGTGGTCGGGTGGGGGTGTTTATGATTATCTCAGAATAAGCGAAGTAAAAAAAATAACAGAAAAATGAATGTTACGTAAAAAATGACTTAAATAACACTGCTTCAATATTAAAATTTAAAAAATCGAAAAAAAAAAAAAATCTTACACCACGATTCGAACCCAAAACGTTTAGATAATGACCCAACGCTCTAACCAACTGAGCTAACATGACATACATGAAATTTAATCAGTTCTTCAACTATTTAAACTAAATCAGGTCATGACGTCATCCGATGCATGCGTAGAACTGATCTCGTCATAAGAGGACGGTTTTTGTTGACTCATCTTGGCACATCTCCAAATTCATTCTCGAGCACTCGACGCGTTCTTGCTTCTGGAATGGTGTGAGCAACCTGGAATCCATCTGGCAGACACCTTATGCATATGCAAATGGACATGAATGATAGTTCCCTGTACTAATCTTGATATCTTGGGCTATTTGGCGAATAGTAATGCGCCGATCTTCCAAAATGGCAGCCTCAACTTGACGGACAGATGCCTCATCAATGGCAGAAGAGGTGGGGGGGGGGCGACCAGGTCTGGGAGCTGTTTCCACAGACTTCTGGCAGTGTTTGAATTCATGATGCCAGCATTTTGTAAGATCATATGATGGAGGCATTATCACCATAAGTTTCTTTCATTTCATCAAAAGTCTCCTGTGGTGTGTGTCCTTTCAAATACAAAAACCGGATCACTGCTCAACATTCAACAGGCTCCATTTAACACCTGACTCAGTTCAAACACCTGTAAAACAGAAACCACAATTAGTTCAGAGCTATAATTTGCCACATAACCCATAGAGATATAAATCATTGCACATGCAAAATTTAAAATTTCTGCTTGATCAGACAACTGGAAGTGGGTCAGGGGCATTGTGACCTTTCGACGTTGTCCTTTACACGCCCTTGACCCCTTGATCGCAGCCCAGTTATGATCTGCACCCTGGTCGGTACAGTTATGATATGTCGACTGGGCAACCAGGTCTGCCAACCGTTAGTACGTCGCGTCACCCAGTGAGTTCTTCGTGAAGGCGTTGGGGATTCTTCTCGGATGCTTGGTCCTCAAGGCCTGTTCTCCGTGGATCGTCTAGTTATCCTGGGTGTTCGTTGACGGATACGGTGTCACAAATGGCAAATAAAGAATGTACATATATACGGATCAACGCACATCAGCAACAAAACTCCGGAGGTTAGTTAATATAATATATATTTCGGAAATTCATAAAAGAAGTATTTACAGCATATACATAGAGTTGACAATTAATTCAAGCAAGCAGTTAGTTTTACAACTGAGCTTCTGTTGTTGAAATACCTGGTCGGTATTGCAGACTTTGCGTAATTCTCATTAAGTAATCTACACGTTATAACCGTTGAGTTATCAGGCAACAATGAGGGGGAGAGAGAGAGAGAGAGAGGTGATTCTGCCGAGACTTATCTCTCTTCTTCTTCTTCTGACTCTCTTCCGTTCTTCACTGACTACTGACTTAATCTCTAATTTTGCACTTCTTTTATAATACAATTATGGAATGATGACGACACCCATGTTCATCATCGACCAATCAAATTGCTTGATTATAATTCGACGGGGCCTTTTCTCATTGGTTGATTATACTTCGACAGGGCCCTTTTTCATTGGTCCATTTCCAAAATTGGTTTGACTCCTCCCTTAATTAACGCCCAACTTACACGTTGTATTAATTAACTCCTCCCTGGCTTACTAATGGAATTTCCCCCTATCCAGGAAAATTATTTTTCCTTTGAATTAAAGCAAATCACGCGATTTTATTTGTTTTAAAATTATCTATTGATCTCACCTTTCGCTTTGATAATTCAAAGGGATTTTAGTTTATCTTTGAATTAAGTTCTGGTTGTCGGCCATTTTATTATATCAGACGTTTTGTTTACGTCAAAAGACCAAGAATGCATTTGTCGCTTTGAACTTATCGGACATTTCCCATCCGAGCAAAAACATTTCATAAATTCCCTTTTTTCGTTCGACCTGATTCACCAAATGACAATTCTCGATACGTTATTTTATTGTTTTGAAATTTCGGACAATTCATTTTTTTTCCTCTCCTTTGTTCTAAACACAATGCCGAGTCACTGCGTGTGTTTCAAAAACAACCCGACTTTTCAACTTGTCAAATTCCCAGGCCAACTTTTGGCTCATAGTTTTGCCAATTGCGGGTGTGAAATCCCCACCCCTCCGGCTACTGTACACTATGATTTCGGCCATTGGAGATCAAACGCCTGTGTATTTTGGCTAACATATTTTATGCATTCTTTTTCGCTTTTGATGTCTAGAATGTAATTTAACTTTTCGCTACAAAGGCAATTTTGCTGCCGCCATTTCAACAACAGACTTAGCTCAGAATTTATTCACTCTTCCGGTTTCGGGCTCACCGTCACCAGTTCCGGTTTGTATACCTCTGTAAATAAACGTGTTTTATTTCAGTCCCGTTACATCCTCGTTAATCTATAACAATCCATCCATACGAATATCACAGCATGGTGTCAGAAGTGGTTGCAAATAAGTTATAGACATCTACGGTTATAGTAGAAAATTCCCCCCCCCCCCCAAAAAAAAAGAAAAAGAAAATAAACAAAAAAACAATCCAGTCATCAGTCTACATGTGATGACGGTAAACAGGAACTAAAAAGTAAGTCACGATATAAAATGAATCTGCAAAGTCACAGACTGAAGGACATAATATGAAAAAACAAAAAAAAACAGAAACGCTGTCGAAAAACGTCAGAACAAGACCCTGTTAAAGGTAGGCGATTCACTATTCATATTGTTCATATTGTTTTTCTAAACCAACAACAACAAAAAAGATAAATAAACTATTGCTCTTTATAAACAAATAACGTATGCCAATAAGTCAATTTGTAAATCAATAACAAAAAAATTAAAGAAAAAAATAATTTTTTTTTTCTAAAAAAAAGAACAAACTATTGCTCTTTAAAAGCAAATATCGTACGCCAATAAGTCAATTTGAGAATCAATAACAAAAAAAATTTTGAAAAATAAAAAGAATATTTTTTTTTTCTCATTTCTTCTACGTGTGCTAATTCACCTTATTAACAATGGCCTGTCAAATACCTCCCCCCGTCTATGGATTGGCAGAGTACCAATTTACCAAAAGATTTTGACAAATTCGTTCGACAGGTTATGCTGCATTTCAACGGACCTCTCAAGGACGTAAGTGGGGACGTAAAAATGAATTATCTGTTGCTATGCTCGAGGATAGAAGGCCAAGATTTGAGTGACACATTTGAATTCAAGGCAGGTGAAGCGTGCAACGTAGAAAACTACATTAAGAAATTTCATGTGTATATAGAGCCGAGGTCAAACTTTTGTGTCATGAGATACCAGCTCCTACAGTGCCGGCAACAACCTGATGAACCAGCCCAGCCAAAAGAGATTAAGGCAAATAATGAAACAGTGCGAGTACAATCTCCCCGTCAAGAAAACCCTACTGGTCGACCTTTTTATTTTTGTACTGAACATGAAGTCCACACAAAAGACATTACTCAAGGAAGGAAAGAATCTCAGCATCGCAGAATCACTACACGCTGCAGAGACAGAAGAGGCAACACCGAAGCAGGTGGAGGCAATACAAAACACACATAGTGCACTGCAGATCCCCGAGGAAAGAACAGAAGATGCCCATGAAGTAAAGGCGGGGAAGGAATATTATAACAAATGTTACTTCTGTGGAAAAGACCATTACAGAGGCGAATGAACAGCAAAAGGAAAAACCTGTGGGAAGTGCCGGAGGACAGGGCACTTTGCAATTGTTTGCCGCACCAGACACAAGACTCTATTTATAAGCAAAATAGACCTCCAAGGTCGACAAAATCCCCAAGACAGAAACGCTCATAACATAACAACACACAGCGATGAAGAAGACGACTACTCACCAAAAGAGGCATACTTCCATATGATATCAGGACTCAAAACAGCAAAATCGCGTACCTCAGCATATGTGGAATTAAGAATAGGGAACAAAAGCTCCCAAATAAAAGTAAACGCGAATGTGGACACAGGTGCTATAATCAACCTTATCCCTTGGGAACGCTTCAAAGAACTCGAGCATGTACACCTTCAAGACACTCCTATACGACTATTCGCCTTTGGTGGTGTTCAAATCGACCAAGTGGGTGTATGTCACCTAGGAGTCAGATATCGCGACAAGTTTACAAGTACCAACTTCCATGTAGTAAAAAGTGATGGACTCGTGCTACTTGGCCTCCAGACCTCTAGGAAACTTGGACTAGTGACCCTTAATTTTACAATAGGAACCAATATATCTAAACAAGACCACACCACTTCATCTGCAGTAGCGCAATCAAAACCAGAAGGAGATGCGAAAGAAAGAGAACGCATACTCAAGGAATTTCCTGATGTATTCAAAGGTATTTGCTGCTTACCAGGGAAGCACAGCATTAAGATTGACCTGTCAGTACCCCCAGTAATACACCCACCCCGTCGGGTACCAATAGCCTTGAAAGAAGAAACAAAAAAGTGGTATGACCGAAAGAATAGCCATGAACACACACATTTACATAACCGCCAACAAGTTCATCTTCAGGACAAAAGAACCAGACTCTGGGAACCTGGAAAGATTGTGCAGATAACTGCAAAGCCAAGGGCATACTTAGTAAAACTCACCAATGGTGGAATCCATCGCAGAAACCGGTAGTTATTAAGGCCAACGAAGGGCAAGGTGGACAACACGAAATGCCAGCACTAACGGAAAACTTGTTGTGGCACACACCGAGTTCCTTACAATCATAACACTATCCCAGCACAGGGTCCAAGGCCAGCCAGTGGTCACCCATCATCCCAAGCACTCATCCACCAGTTCCATCAACACCTGCTAAACTACATAGATCGAGCAGGCCGAGCAAACCCATCCAGAGGCTCGATCTGTAACATAGAACAAATGAACTATCTCCCCCATCCACGCCACCTCTCCAGCCCATTACAGCCCAACGTACTTCTCCTTCAATAGAGAAGGGAATGTTGTAGTATCTAGCCCTCCTCCCACTCCTTCCCCATATCCCCTCTTCCAGTTTCGGCCTCACTGTCACCAGTTCCGGTTTGTATACCTCAGTAAATAAATGTGTTTCATTTCAGTTCCTTTACATCCTCGTTAATCTATAACAATCCATCCATACGAATATCTCAACACCTACAAATACAAGTTTTTAAAACATTTTCATTTGTGCTTGTGTTTTTTCTTGTTTTCTTTGTTAGCAAATATAATTGGGAAAATCTTAATAAGTAAGAAATTCAACGGGCTCACTGAATTGGCTGATACTGTCTATTTCCTATCATGTGTCATGACATCGACACCAAGCAATGGCTCAGGTAGATTAATATATGTGATCTCCAGAAAGTTTTAAGAAATAAATAATGTTAAAAACATAAAATTTTATTTTAATATGATACACCTAAATGATAAGTCAACCGAAAAAAATGTAGTCGCCATCTTTATAAGCAAACTAATTCAGAATGAACTGAATGTATAAAAACTCAAATTTTTTTTTTTAAGTAATTATTTATATATATATATATATATATATATACGAGCAAACAGTTAATAAAACATGTTAAAAAAAACACTTTGAAATGAGTTAAAAACATATTTAATCTGAAAAGGAAACACTAGATAAGTGGATAGTCCTTAATCCGCGGAGTTTCGAAGAAATACTTTCCTTCTCATCAGAGGGTAGGAATTAGCAAAATGCGGGATTGGATTTTGCATGCAAAAGTATTTGATGAAACAACAAGTAAGTCAAAGATCTTACTTGATAACAAAAAAGTGAAGCAGAGGGAATATGGTGAAGAAAAAGGTGATTACACGTGAATGGATAGTCTGGTGGAAGATAAATAATCCAGTGACGGTAAAATCCAAATATATAACTTCAAGAAAGTTAATTAAATTTCCATTTGCACAAGTAAAATCCAAGGAAATCCCGTAATTGGAAGATGGTCCATAATAATCCAAAGGCAGAAATCCATGGAATAATTCACAAAAATGTGTACAAGGGGAAAAAAAGGAAAAAATTCCAATAATATTAATAAAAGAAAAATAAGATATGCTTTTCACTCTACTGCCGAAACATAAATATAAATAATGAAGATCAGGGAAGAAAAAGAGGAGAAAAAAAAATTAAATGGTGATAGAGTTAAATACAAAATAGAGAAACAAATGTCAAAATGACCCAGACAGGAAATGTTAAAGGCGCGAAAAAATATATAGGGCAAAATAATATAGGTCAACTGAAATGTACAGGTCATCACTTAAAAAAATGTCAGCAAGAGTTGTTAGAAGACACTAAATCGAAAATAAATAAATAATCTCGATATAAATAAAATGAACTCATTTTTTTCCCGTCTGATTTTGACCTTAATAGGATTAAAAATCAAGATATTTCATGCAAATATAATATGCACAAACGGCAGAACAATATCTGAGGTGTGTTATAGGCTTATTATTTCTCAAATTCCTCGATAATCTTAGATTTCTATACTTTTTCTGCTGAGAAGTCACGGCCAAAATCGGTTAAGATCAATGGAAGTGGTAAAATATTTTCTCTCTTATAAATTCCTCCTCCCCCTGCCACCACTTAACACCGTTTGGGGATCGTTCACAAGGAACAGTTGAGAAGAGAACACCGGTTTGGCTTCGTAGTTCTTTCATGTGAAGTTATTTAAAATCACTAAACTAAGCTACAGTGCTCTGTGGCGTAGTGGTTAGCGTGCTGGACAATTCACATTATATTTTCACGTTCACGCCGACCTACCGTAGTCGTTTTTTTTTTTTTTTTTTTTTTTTTCTCAAACAACTGGAATGGACTTTTCTTGGTGGCCGAACTGTTAACGTTGCAGATGTTTTTTTTTTTGTTTTTTTTTCACACTTTATTTTCCTACTTTTACTCATGACTCCGGGTTTGATCCTTCCTACTTACCTACCATAACATTTTTTAAAACTCCCCCCGTCCCGGAAACAAACACTCGGGCAACGCCGGGTACCCCCGCTAGTTAATAAATAAATAGAAAATAAATAAACAATAAATAAAAAATAAAATATAAAAAAATTAAAATTATTTAAGGGGAGAGAATTGCCGGTATCTGCAAATTCAGGAAATAGCAAGAAAAAAAGTAAGTAAATGCATATAGTAAAATATAAGTAAAAATACATACAAGATATGAAAGTGTGGGTAGATTGATATATTAGATAGATAGGAAAGTTTAAAGAATAAAGCAGAAAATGCAGATAAAAAACCGGCCATGCAAAGAAGAAATAAAGAATTAAGGTAATTAAGATTATTAAATTATAAAGTATTAAGAAATATGTAGAAAAAACGATAGTTAAAATTTTATATATCTATATAAAAGGTAAAAGCAATAACTATGTAATTTCAAAATTGCCATAATTAAATTTGGACATGTTTACAGAAAGAGATCAGTTCATTTTTAGAATTTATTATATTGTTACTTTGAGGGGAAGTAATTATAGTTATAGCTTCGGTTGTGCAGAGGCGACATGACTTAGAGCCTGGAGTATAAGACTTAACTTTTTTATGATGGTCCATTTGATTGAGAAGGGGGTATTGTTAAAGTTTTTTTAATTAAAGTGGTTAGAGAAGTTCCTTGGTTATTATTAGAATTATGGTTGTTAAAAGAAGAAATGTGGTTTGATATTCTTTTCGTAATTAATGTTGAAGTAGCGCCGATATATGTATGTACTTTATTAAAAGCTCGAGGTCTGGTATTAATATTAATTTGCTGATTTGTATTAGTTAAATGGTTTGAATTTTGTTCATAGTATCCAACAAATGGTGGGACAATGTCTGTATGAGGACTATTTTGGAGGGGATAATGAGTGTTGTTAGTGTTAGGATGATTGTTAGGAGAAATATTATTCTCATCATCATCATTATTATTATCATTATCATTATCATCATCATTATTACTAGTTGTATGATTGTAGATGGAGGGGCTGCTCGAGTGGTGTATTGGATTAGTAACTATATCAGACGGAGGATGGGAAGAAGAATAACTTGAAGATGAAATATTAGTGTCTGTTATGGGAGGAATGCGTGGGAGTTCAGTAATAGTGCAAGAATATATAACATCTTTATGGATGCAATCATTATTGAGTGGGCAAAGATGTTTGTTATTACAGTTAGTTTTGGGTTTAATTGGGAAAGGGATTTTTTGGGCTGATTTAATTTTTTTGTTATTAGATGTTAAGATTCTTTGTGCTAAATTAGGCACTGTTGAATATATATATATATATATATATATATATATATATATATATTTTAAGCCTTTCCATCCTAAAAAATAGTATAAAAATTTAGTCCTTGTTGAAATTGATGATCTTTTAAACCAATGCACTTCAGATGAAAAGATAATCACGTACTTACATGTCATGCCAAAATTAGTATAAATTTAAAAAATTACGAAAAATGATCCAGTAAAAAAATAATTACAAGTAAAAATAGAATTTATTTAGTTTTATTGTATGCTTTTTAATGTGGAAGAGTTGTGACCGATTCTGTATGACAAACTGGCTTATCTCCCTTGATTTTAATTAAGGATCTGCCAGTTATTTGTCATACCAAAGAGGGAGGTTAGAAAGAGAATTATTTCAACATGACCACCTCATATTGCGAGAAGCTATTTTGGTACCTTTGTCTTTTTGGGGCTAAAAAATCCCAAAGTTGACATTTTGGTTTGGATGCTTATCAATGTCACCAGGATGAGCTGGAGTCAAACTGCTGTCCATATTTGCTTAGAATAAATGTAATTCCAATAAGCAGCTATCACAAACGACCTTTCAACAAGATAAGTAGTTTAAGTGCACAAATCCAATGGTTCACTTTTACTTGTGTAGCTCCCATTGCTCAAAGGCAACATGCATTCTGCAGATTTATTCAACATAAGTTCAGTAAAATTAAAAATTTATATAAGGTATGAATTGTAAGAGTGAAAGGGATGCAGCTAAAAGAAAGAATACTGAAATCAATAGAAAGCTCGTTGAGTTACAGAAATTAGAAACTTAAGATTTCTGGAAAATTTATAACAGTATAGTAAATAATGGGCAATCAACAGTTCCCCCGCTATCCAACAACCATAAGTTTGCTTGGCAACCCAGAAGGTTAACTTGCTTGCCCGGCAGAAGTCACACTTGATGATTTGAAAATCATCCTTTCTCATGTTCATGATAGCATAAGAAACGCAGACATTTTGAAGGTGTGTGGGTCTGATCTCATCCCTGCAATACTATTAAAAAAAATGCCCCTTGAGGTTGTCCCAGTTCCATCCTAACTTAAGAACAAAGGCCTTACCACATATTGCTTTCCTAACTGTTTCCATGGTATCAGTTTTCAAGAATTCTGTTGAAAGAACTGACTCTCTCAATTATTGCTCTATTAACCTCCTTCCTCTCTTCACCAAAATCTTTGAATCCTTAATTGATCAAGCACTAGTCCACCACCTCATAAAATACTATACTTTTTTTCAACCAACAGTATTGATTTAGGCAATGTATATACCACACACTGAATAAGATGGAGGTAGGAGGGGTTAGGGCAGTAGCCCAAAATATCTTAGGCCTTTTGACAGGATTTGACACAGAAGTCTACTCATGAAAATTAAATCATATAGTATTACTGAACGAATACTTAATATAATCAAATCCTTCTTAGACAGAAAATCCAGGTTGTTCTCAATGGTCATGCGTCAAAACATGATGTAAATGTGGGTGTGCCACAAGGGTCGATCCTTGGACCTTTATTATTCTTGATATTTATAAATGACTTACCTGATAAATTGTCTCAGAGATGGGTATATTTGCTGATGATCCCATGCTCTATAACAAACATGAGGGGAAAATGAATGAACATATATCTCAGGTAATGGCTGAAACCTTAGAGAATGACCTCCAGTCTGTAGTGGAATGGGGGTGTAGGTGGATGGTAATATTTAATTCTGCTAAAACTAAGCTTCTTTCCTTTAATAACTACAAAAGACCTTCTCAGCGACTGATTGCCATGACAAATAACACCTTATCCAAGAGCACATCTTTCAAACTCCTCACTGGCAACATAAATTAGAACAAATAAATTGAAGACGCTGAGAAAACTGTTACAAAAAAGATTGATTCTTTCGCACCCGATAGTATTCTATATCTCTACAAAGCCATAATTTACCCATGCATGGAGTATTGTTGCCACATCTGGACTGGTGCATCTCCCTCTTTGACAGGATAAAAAAAAAGTCTCCAACCTAATAGATCCCCCACTATAAACCAAACTCCATCCCATCACTGCACTGTTGCATCCTTGTGCCTGTTTTGCAAGTATTATAATGGAATGTGTTCTGATGAACTTGTAGCACTTGTGCCCCCTCTATTTAAATACTCTTGACTAACCTGACAAGTAGCAAAATCCCACTCCTTCACTGTGGAGGTCCCTAGGTGCCGGAAAACCTTTTACTCTAATAGTTTCTTTCCTTAAACTACTATACTTTGGAATTCCTTCTCGGTCTCCTATTTCCCTAGCTTCAACTGACATGCAGAAATTTAAATGTAATGTGAGCAGACATCTTGCTGCTCAGCTTCCTACATAGTGTCCCTGCAGATATGGTCCCAAATAGTAACCCTTAACTCTAAGTTATGCCGTGTTTGGGGTGAATAAATGTAAAAAAAAAAAATTTTCATTTGTATGAATTGCATCAATTTATTCTTTTGCACTTGAGTTACCTCCCTTAGTCTGTTTCTTGAATTGTTTAAAGATGGCAACTATATTTTTCAAAGCTCGTTTTTATTTCGGTATTTCATGCATATAATGAAACTCGATTTAACTTGATACTTTTTCTGTCATTTGTTTTAGTATTATTATAAATTAGCTTAACCTGTGTACTGGCGTTATTCGATGGGAAAATGGCATAAAGCCAGAAGAGATTCGTTAAAAGAAATTAAACCATAGTTATGGTAGACTGAGCTAAATTTGTTTTGTTTTATTTTATGAAGTGGTCAGTAAGTAATGAATTGATGTCCTCACCAATAAAAAAAATATTAAAAAGCAAATTAATGTTTAAAAATGTGTATAATGACAAAAATAAGCAAAAAAAAAAAAAAAAAAATCGTACATGATCCCATACACTAAAGGAAAGTAATGAATAAAATATGTTTATGAAGAAATATTTCGTTTGTGAAATCATTTCAATAAAGAAGAAATCTTTCTAGACTGAGGTAATTGTTTTTAGGAAATGGTGGTAAGTTAAAAATTGAAGTCCCTACTAATAAGAAATCTTAATGACTAAAAAAAAATTAAAATATTTACATCTCCCTCCTCCACACTCATGCATTTACTCAAATAGGATTCAAATCTATATAATTATAAAACTCAAATGACCTTGTAACGATGTATGTAACCCACTTTCCGGTTTACAACATTCGGTTCCGCGTGCGCACATGACCTGCACACTGAAATATTAACATTATTTCGAAATTATTATTTAACATGGGAAGAGTAGGGTTTAAAATAACTTAAATGTAATACCGTAATACAGAAATGAACGATGTAAAAAAAAAAAAAAAAAAAAGCAGACAATATTAACAATTGTTTATTTGAATAATTTAAACGTGAAAAAAAAAACAAAAGAACAATTGGGACGCTGAAATATTAACGTTATTATTTCGAAATTATTATTTAACATGGGAAGAGTTGGGTTTTAAATAATTTAAATGTAATACAGAAATGAAAGATGTAAAAAAAAAAAAAATAAATAAATAAAAGCAGATATATCAAAATTTGAATTTAACTATAATAAGTGTTATGTTATCTGTTCAGTGCACATTTACCTATAAGTATGGCCAACCACTTATAATTCAGTAACTGTAAATTTTTTTTTTCCAAAATAATCAATTATAATAAACAGAACAACTCCTAGAAATCTATCTATATTCTTTTTTCATTTTAATATACTTTCATAGAAATGTTTCTGTTATGTCAAAAAAAACCCCTATTTTCTTTACGTCACAAGTGTCACACTCATGCATGAATTCCATAGCTAATATAATATACTGACCCAACGGGTCATGGGTAGTCTAGTTCTTAATAGCTTTCAACCTGCATGCTCATATAATAATTATCACATGAGTTCGCATCCCATTTCTAACCCCAATGTTTTTATTAACACATACGGTTTTTCTGTTTTCTCAAGGAAACATATAAAACCAACAGGAGTATGAAAATAATGATAATCTTCCATTGTGTGATGTAAAAAAATGATAATACATCAAAAAATGTTTTGAGGAAAAAAACGAGGCAGCTTTAATGAACAGTAATACACATTTATGAATATGAAAACAAAACAAAAAAAAACATGTCTATATGATTACTTGGCAGATCTATTTGTTAGCTTGATTGAGTCCCCCACAAAAGAAATTTAAAATATTATTGTATATTAGCTTTTTGCATCTTTTTGATGAAAAATTAAGAGATTAAAATTCAATTAAGGAAAGCATAAAAAGAAATAGTAGCATTAGTAACTACGGGAATAACAAAAAGAAGACTGTACATAAACATGTACACACACATTCTTTCTGCTGTTGCTTGATTATTAATGTCACATTTATAAAAAGAAGGTATTTATAAAATGAAATTGTTTGTTCAAAAATTAACTTAACAATCATCTACTTAAGTGAAGAGTCTGAGTTTTCTTAACTCTGTTGGAGTATGTGGTTTATAATAGATTAATAGTGATAACTAATGGCCTCGTTTTGAAAGAATTAAATGTGGCAACCATATTTAATGTAACAGAAAAGTATTCTGTAGTGTCTGATAAATTAAACCTATAGAATGAATGTTTATATCTGAATTGTCATTAGAAGTGAAAAGGAAGGGAGCATTTATTTTCATAAGGAATGAATTGCAGGTAAAATATAAAAGCATGTAAGAGAAAAGGAAATAATTACAGTGATTCATAATAAATGTAGACTATGAAATATTTGCTCCGGTAATATCTGAGAGAGTGAAAGTAGAAAACAATGAGTGAGTAAAATGTCTTACTACCACCTGTAAGTATGACTTATTTGGGAGAGTGAAATAGCTCAGGAAAATCATAGCAATTTAAGAATTATAAGAATAATTTCAGGAAAATATGCATCAGGTGCAAAAAGATAGCATAGCCATTTTGGATTAATGCATGGCTTTAGTTTTGTTTTTTTCCTATAATGTCTTTTGATAGATGGAAATAATGATCTGTTTTATTAATATAGAGAAGATTAACACCTTCTGCTAAATCAACTCCCTCTCCAATTAAAAAAACAAAAAATTCTATTTTTTACCTTTGTAAGTTATTATGTATAAACACTTTGAAAAACTTGATGTAAAGAAGAAAAATTAGAATGTAGAGTGGGAGATCAGTTTCATAAAGCTGATACCCCATTCTATATATTTTTAAATATATAGATATACAGTAGAGGCCCGGGATACGGTGGCTCTAGGATACATTTTTTTCAGGTTATGATGTCGAATACAATGTTTTTCCGGACCCTGGTTTTGGTATTTGCCCCACCTTACAGTGTTATTATATAATGCTATTTGATTATATACATGTGTATTATATGCTGTACTGTATTTTGTTATTAATTTTTAATATGTACTGTATAAAATTTTGCGTAGGCCCCGCCATACAGTGATTTCACCTTATGATCTTAACCCCGGAATGAATTAATGCCGTATCCTGAGGTTCTACTGTATCAAGATGTAGATATATCAAGGGCTACTGCCATAGTTTCACCTGCCTTATCCAGTGCTTGGTATATGTGTTCAAAGATGACTGTTAAGATATCTGCAGTAGATATATCTATAGATGTAATATATACATATATTTACAAACATCAGAAAGTGATAATAGTATAAAGGATTTAAATATTCATACAATGATAGTTTTGATTAAAATAAACTTGTGGCAGGCTGCTATTAAATGTGTGAGTATGAGCAGTTCAGTTTGGGTATTTCTTTCTGCCAAGAGTTGTTTCAAATAATGATTATTTGATACAAGGCGCCAGTGTGTGTTAAACCGTTGCATGCCCTTGTGTTATTGTAATAAGGAATTTCTGACAAAGTAAACTGAAGAGACAGTAATTTTTGTTTTTTAATATAGAAGCGAGAAGGTTTCCAGCAGCTTAATACAAAATAAGATTTATTTTTAATGCCTTTGTTGGATATACTATTAGCTTTTATTGTTGGCTCCAAAATATAATCGATTTTATTTGGAGCCAACTTATTATAAAATGTGCAAGCGGGGGGGGGGGGGATCTTCTGAAATTTCCAAAATGCTAAAATGTTCATGGAATCAACTGGAAGATTTTTGCGCTGTTTAACTTTAAAATTGGTGTGGAAGGTGATATTGTTCATATTTCATTACAGATGATATATATATGACATTCATTTTGACACTTTCTTTTTTTTTTTTTATGTCTTTTTTTTTTTCTCTTCCAGCTGACACATTGTCTGAAGATGACGATGATGAGTATATTCCAGGTGAGAATGGTGAAGGCATCAGTATAGCAGCCACGCCTCACTACAGTAGCAATTCTGATTTTACTCCAACACCTGGTGGTCCTTTCTCTGCACTGACACCATCCATGTGGCCACAGGATATACTATCCAAACTCAATAATCCGGTAAGTATGTTATTTTGGATATTTCCCCTCTCGTTATCTTACACAAGTCCAAATAGGAAAATCGATTTGGTGCTTCTTCTCCCGCTTCATTTTAACAAATATTGTACTCTATGGAATCTTTGGTTGATAAAAAAGAATGGAATACTTTTACTTTTTGAAAGTTTAAATGCTTCCAAATTCCTACATACCAATTTTTCAATTTTGACCGCCTAGCAACCCATTTTTCCGGATGAAAACCTATTAAAAAGTTTGAATATCCTATATACCAAATTTCAAGTTTGTAGATCAAAAATTTGTTGAGTATATAGGTTGAGAATTGTCCTTGCACGCATACACACACACACACACACATTCTGACTTACATAAAAGAGACAGACACAGACAGACAGAATAAAGATATTAGTTATTTCCCTTGATGATTTTGATATTTCTATCGTAATTGAAAAATGTTTGCATATTACTAGTTTTCTGGGCAGGACTACATGACTTTTTTTAAATAAACTGTAGCAATGTACATTATTATAGTACCAACATTCACAGATCACATGAATTGGAACAAATACATGGAGGATATTGTCAATATTGCTGCAAAGAAGGTGGGCTCCCTCTACTACATTATAAAACTACTCACACCTGACACTATTCTATATTTTTGTAAAGCCACCGTTTGCCGATGCATGAAGTATTATCACATCTGGACTCGTATATCTATCATTTTATCTCTTTCTATTGTACAGGATCCAAGAGAGTTTGCATTCTAATAGGTCCAGGTTTAGCAACCAAGCACCAACCCCTGTTTCATCACCGCAATGTTGAATTCCTATGCTTGTTTTATAAATAATTTAATGAACTCCTAGCACTGTTGTCCCCCTCTCTATAAATACTATTGACTAACTAAACAAAATCCCACCTCTTCACTGACTAGATTCTTATTCGAATACGTAGGCAAAACCACTCAGCTACTTCAAACAAATACAAGGGACATTCCACAAGTAATGCCTCCTGTTTTTTTTTTTTTTGTTTGTTTGTTTTTGTTAATTTTTTTTATTTCGCTCGAATGGATCAGAGAGGCTTACAAATTGCATTATTATAAAGACTCTCTCCTATCTTCATAGCTCTTCAACTTTTTGAGTTAAAAAAAAATAGGAGGCTTTACTTTTGGAACTACCCTTATATATCCCTTTCACGGCACATATCAGTTATCCATATTTTATGAAATATTCTTGAAGTTATCCAATGGAAACATTGAACTCAAAAACTATTTAGGTTAATAGACTGAAATTTTGCATGATGGTTACTCTTCTCAAAGGTCATCAGTCGCATACATCAAATTTGGATAAATTGGAAGTTCAAATTTTGTCAAAATTCTTTTAAAAGTCAAGGTTATTGTCATGACCTTGTTAACAGAGTCACAAGGAAAACAACACAGAAATAGAGTACCAAAATGTATTGACAGGAACATAGAAGTGTAAAGAGGTTTGTTTAGCCGATGTATAACCTTTGTTGGTCCACCAGATATCGACTCTTGCCACATCTCCCTCCCAAGCAGATTACTCCGAAAGGAGTATCAGTATTTCTTTAAATTTCAATTTCATAGACGGTTTCAATAGTCTCTACTGTTTGGAGGATTAATTGTTAAGGGCGAATTTTTTTTTCTTTTGACCTGCAAGAAGAACGTTTTCTCGTATATTACTCATGAGAATTTAATAAAACAATTGATTACTTGCGTGGGTAAACTCCGTAACAAGTAATTAAGGATCAATAAACCTTCCCTAGGACCACAGTTGTAATAATATATTAGACAAAGGGTGATATTGCCCAGGGGGTTTCCACTAGTGTTGCTGACTCGGACTGTCTGTTTTGAAGAGACTTCAGGCAGGTAAAACAATTTGGCAGTTCTTCCATATTGTGAAAAAACTGTTTGGATACTATTACTTTGCTGCACGTAATATCCTTGAGTTACGTTGACTGTCGGAAAATAATGTTCCAACACAGGGAAAAATAGAGTTGCGACTGGTACCTGTTGCAGTATAGCTGAACTATTTGTATCCGGTGTAAAATCGCTCACAGTCACATAATTACTTAAAACTAGGTCAGTTGGCAAGGGTGGCATCACTTTAGGTTTAACGATAGAGTACCCTGCCTGTTTTTGGTTTCTTGGTTTGTGGTCAGGCACTGTTTTTGTTAGGGGAGAGCTACTTTTGTTCATTCTACAAACAAATAATACATGATCATTGCTGTAATGGTGTGAGAAATGAACTCATAATTTCAACATGCAGTGGTTCCTCACTGAAGAAAATAATCTGTAAATGTTACATAAAAAAAGGAAACATTCGAAAGAAACAGGGCAAAAAGGACATTGTTTGCCAAGAGGCGCAGGACTGAAGGAGTAAATTATTTGTATTGAACTATGTAGCACAATATTACTTTCTGAGTATTTATTAGTATTTATTAGTACTTATTAATTTATCTCATTTGAGTTGGTTCTGTATTTAAAATACAATGGACACTATTTTCATAGAAATATTAATAAACATATTTGCTGTATGTTATAGACTTTTCTGTAAACAAAACAAAATATTTTTGTGCTATCCAGAAAAATATCAACTTTATGAAAACATACTTATTAAATATAACAAAATAATGACATGTTTGAGTGTGCAGAAAAATAATGGAGTCTAAATGTTTTTTCAATTTGTTATCTTATTAATGTTATGGCATTTTTGGAGTTTGTTCATATACAAAGAGAAATGTGATTTCTTTTTTTTTATCTTGTCCTTTTTTTTTCTTTTCTATTTTCATGATAGTTATTTGTAAATAAGTAGTTAAGATCAATTTTTTATTGTTTCTTAAAACAAAAAATGCATATTTAATTGCAGCCAGAAGACGCTAAAGGCCAGCTGGATTATCGCTATGATGAATTTGGTTTCAAAGTTGAAGAAGAAGGTGAGAATGTCTTTAATAATGAAATGCCTTTTAGCAGACCTGTGGAAATGATTTTTGAAAAAAATATAAATAATAATCATAATGGACATTGCCCAGATTGTTTGGTGATGAGAATTTTTTTTTTAAATATTTATTTTTAATATATTCATAATACTTTTATCATATTAAAAAATTTCATAGTTAAAAAAAGAGCTTTTCTACTGTCTCCAACTTTGAAGAATCCAGCGGTAAAATCATAATATTTCTGGTGTTACAATTTCAACATTTTATAGTGACTTACATGTTAAAGCTTCTCTTTAACACCTTATAACCATGTTGAATGAGGAAATGGTAACAAAGAAATGGTTGAATTTGTAAACATATACATGCATTTATTTCTCCCAGAAAATGCTTGTCAAAGACAAACAGATCCATGTTAAAAGTCACTTCACAGAATATGGATGACCAAAAAAAAATACACATTTTACACAAAGTAAATATGACTCATTTTGATATTGTCTGGAGAACTATTCTCTATATAAATACTACAATCACTAGAAAACAGCCATTCTGAGATGGTTACCTATGTGGGAGTCTGGTCAACAAACCCTTTAAAAATTTAGAACTGGAGTGAAACATGGCCACTCAGCCTTAGCCCAAGGATTTTGAATCTCGCATGTGTAGTGCAAGTTTGTTTTGTACTTGAAAAGTTCATATTTATTTTAGTAATAATTTAGAGGAAATAACTTGAATATCTTTCAAGGGAAATAACTCTATATATACTGAGACAATAAACCATTTGTTGATTAAAAAAGTTTTCCGTAGAATTTTCCACACTAAATTAAGGAGTAAAAATCGAAAAAAAAAAAAAAAAGACAATATAACTAAAACATTTGTGTCAAGAATATAGACAAAAACTAAAGTTGTAATAACCTCAGGAAAATGCAAAGTATACTTGTTATTTTTAGCACATGTCATACGGACTTGTATTTTGTATGTTCCATTTGAAATATTTGATTATTTTGAAAATAAACTCTGCTTAAAATAAATTTTCCTTTTAGATTTAAAGTGTGTGGGGGGATGAATAACAACATTTTCTTTTTTAACAATGGTTTCTCTTTTCTCTTTTAGATGGTCCTGAAGAAAATTCTAGTAAATTATTAGGCACTCCTTTTATAGAAGATCCACAGCATCGTTTAAAGTGGACAGCATACTTGGAGTTTACACACAATAATGAAGTTGGTGACTTGACTTGGGATAAGGTGACTATAAACAAAAAACCCTTGCATGATTAATAACTTTTTTTAAATATAGTAAAAAAAAAATGGTATGAAAAAGTGCTATTTGATTTACAGCTCAATTGCAGACATTTTGTTTGCTTTTTTTTGTAATTAAGCTTTTTATGTCTGCCTTTAAATCCTTTATTTTTGCCTTATCTAATTTGAATAATCCAAACTTGGGTTTGCCTTGGGTATATCTTTTGTGTAATACATTTTTTTAAAAGCATAGGAGAAGCTAAAAAAAAAAAAATGTCATCCATAGAATCGTTGATAAAATTTAGTCCTTTCTACAATCCAACCATATTTCAGTCTATGCCTGATTTGTTCAAGTTTCAATCATGAATGTTCAACGGTTTTTGTTTTATCACCGGGCAATGATATTGGGGAACATTTTGGTGATAATTTCTTTTAGTAGAAAGTGTGATCATAAAAGGACTTCGCATTCACTAACCCTAATCCTCCTCGGATTTTTCTGTGAAATTATCTCAAAGATAATATCTATCAAAACAATCCCTAGACTATTCTTGAAGAGAGCCATCACACCCAAAATCCAGGCTGTTAATTCCAAGAAAGAATCATGTGAGCATTCTTGACAATTTTGCATGTCCTATTCATATATATATATAAACTGTTGGGCATTCATTTCTGAAACTTGGTGAACAAGTCATGCATAGACTGATGTTTTATTTTGCCAAATAAGGTTGAATTACAGAAAGAATGTGAATTTTATTAATAATTTCATGAGTAACATTATTTTTTGGGGTATGTGGGGGAGTACCTTGTAAATAAATAAAGCTAAGTGGTGCTAAGTTTTTGAATTTTTTTTAGATAAGGATTAATAATTTGTATTATTAGTACATGGATATATAACTTAACGATTAACAGTGTTTGTCAACAATCAATTCTAAGTGACAATTTTCTGGAGGTTGAAGGTTCAATCCATACTTGATATGATAATAACTTAGAATAACATAATTCACATCTCTATCCGGTTGTGACTGACTAAGCAAGAACAATCTACCTCTGTAAATCAAATAAAGGGTTCAGTTTGAAATTCAAATTCTCAAATTTGATTAAAAGATTCTGAATTTTAAATAGAAAGCAATTAACATGTGGATTAATTATCTGAAATTATACGGTGCAAAAATATCAGGTTCTTAAGTTTAAAATGAAGCATCTGTCTAAAAAAGGTTGGAAATTACATCAGCCAAAATGTGAATATAACAATTGTAAAATGGAATGTGGGAAAATGTTGGGATCCTTCTACCGCTCCAGAAGATATCTCACTACTGACGCAATTCTCTATCTGTATAAAAGCCAAGTACGTCCAAGGATGGAGTATTGCTGCCACATCTGGGCAGAAGCTGCTAAATAGAGTACAAAATAGACTTCCTGGTTTAGTGGGGGATGCCCTTTTCTCTTCCTTGCATCCTCTCTCCCAAAGAAGAGATGTCTTTTATCGTTATTTCCATGGCAAGTGCTCGTCTGAGCTCCAATCTCTGGTCCCCCCCCCCTCGCCAATCTTTCACGAAAAACACCCGTCTAGCTGAAACTACTATCTTTAATTTTCCCCACTCTTTATCTGTGCCTAAATCAAAGCGTAGATTCCATGAGCAAAGCTTCTTTCTTAGAAGTGCACGCCTGTGGAACTCTCTTCCGTTTGCCTGTTTCCCACCTGACTACAACTTGGATGTCTTCGAGTCTAACATAAACAAATTCCTGACAAACCGCCCCCTTAAGTAAGATACTCTATCAAATCTCCAATACTAATGATTACTACAATACTATCCCATTGATTACTGTACACGCAATAACCCTTATCCCCGAGTGGCTTCCGGCTCTTGATAAGTGGTGACCTCCATGTAAAAAAACAATGTAATTTCTGCACCTGCTAATAGCAAAGATGCAGCATAATCACGTTAACACACCGGTTCTCTTCAGATCACCGAAATTAACCAATGTTGAGCCTGGTTAGTACAAGAAGGATGACCATTTGGGAATTTTAGGCGCTATATGTGCTCTCCGCTTATCTTGGCAATTGTTTCCAGTCATCTTGTACATACACTTCACTTGCCACTAGTATTTAACAATGTCGACTTAGGAGAGGTGTGGTTGGAGATTATGCACCTCCTGCCATAAAATTTCATGCGCAGGCACTTCTTTATGGGTATCCATAGTCTGGCAAAGACTAAAAGAGTTCCAATAGCAAAGATTTAAAAAGTGAATCAACTGATCTTGTCAATTGCTGTACATTAAATGATGGCAGGTAACAGCCCCCCCCCTCACAAAAATTTACCCCTCTCCCTACAAATCCCAAAACGTACAGTCTGATGAACAATAACCAGCGTGAACAAAAAGTATGTTTGCTCACATCAGCTGTCGATGCTGGATCTCCAAGCATGACCAATGGCATCATATGAATAAAGGCTTGGATTATTTTGTTTGATGCATATCAATCTTGATGATCATTTAATACTGAACCTAAACTTTTCTAAATTTGTAAATTGGAGACTTTTTTTTTTTTTTTTGTTAGAAGGAAATGAAAGAATTTGTACTTTTTCCCTGAGATTTATTAGTTATGTTTAACATATTTGATATCTAGGCAATACTGGATATATCTATGTGTGTGTGTGTGTGTGTGTGTATATACGTGCATGTATTTTGGCAGCATTCTTTCATTTAAGCAAACATTCTCAGACATAACTTTCTCATGCTTGATTATACCTTTTTCATTTTTATTTTTTCAATGTTTAAAATTTTTTATGTCGATCAAAAACTTAATGTATGTATCTATATGCATCACTAATACTTTTGATAAAAAATCAGCAGTCATCTTCAGTGATAAAAACAAATGATCAAAAAAAGGTGAAGAAACAACTTTCAAAAAGCAGCCAGGAACACACATGTAAAGTCAGTAAGACATCATAAGAATAAACCAATGCAGTTTCAGAAGAAAAGTTTATAATTTAAATCCTGTAACATCAGAATTAGTGTCACATAATGATCTATATTACGCTAAGTATTGTAAAATATTTTCCTGGTTTCATATGTAATGTTATTGCTGGATTTTAATAAAGATAGCTTAGAGTATTTAAATTTTCTTAAATTTTTTTTTTTTTATATGCGTTTTAGAATGTATTAATCTCAGGGTCTCTCCTGACTGACATCACTCGAAATAAACATCTCTTTCTTCCTCTCTCTCTCTTTCATATATATAATTGATTAATGTCAATTGGATGTATTTCTGATGATTAGAGATACTTTGAAACTGCACTAAAATGTTAAAGCCAAGTACATTTTATTATTGATATACATAAGCTAAGCATTTCTTTCCTAAAGACTTTTCCTATATACTTTTTCACAATATTGACATTGAGTTATGCTTGAAATAATTTTCATTTTTAATTCTTGTAATCAACTAGCAAGTCACCCATCTCTTATTTAGATTGGTTGAGAGAGGACACTCTAACATTTATAATATAACACGCTCTCTGTGAGCACTCAAAGAAAGAATTTTTTTTTTTTTTTTTTTTTTTTTTTTTTTTAGCAGCATTGCTTTTTGTTTTATTTAGCCATATAATTTACATTGTGTGTTCATTCACACCATAAACATAAAGTAGAAGTAAAAAGACTTATATTTAGTTATATAAGAAGAATGTCTCTTAAAAGATGGCAAAGATCATGAATATTGGAATAACATTAAATAGTGGTAGTGGTTACAGCCTGTTGGATCACAGGTATATTGTGTGTTCGTCAATTTCCATTTTTTTTTTTTTTTTCTATTTTCAGGTGGAAGCTCGTCTACCCCACTCAGAAAAAATGCGCCAAATGGTGAAACAGGGAATACCTCACTCGTTGCGTGGTCAAATTTGGATGAGAATTGCCGGTGCACTTGAAAAGAAACACCAATCTGATCTGACGTATAAAGAAGTTGTTAAGGCCAGTTCAAATGACCATCTGATGACCTCAAAGCAAATAGAAAAGGTTGGTAGCAGTTTTAAAGGATTTAACTACAAAAATTTTCCCCTTCTAAAATTTATTTTTAATAGAAAATGTCTAATTCTTGTTATCAAATACAGACAGAAGGGGATGAGGATATTTAGACACTTGTAAAATGACCATTTCATATACTTTTAATGCTTACATTTCAAATTTCTGCAGTTGATGTATTTTCTTATAATGTTGTATAACCACCAAAAAAGAGGTTTATGAGTGTTAATCTTAATCACAAATAGGTCACAAATCGAAAAAGGTATATTTTGTATAGTTATGTTGAAGGTGTATAAACTCAACGCGTGTGTATTTGTAAGAAACCAAATCCGTTGTGTGTGTGTGTGTGTGTGTGTGTTGATATTATGTTACGTGGCCTAACTTAATGTCTGTGGTTCTTCACTATTTGGACCATATGTGGTCTTATCTAATATATATACACTAGCAGCAAAAAATCTGGGACAATTTAGTTTTTTTTCAATTTCTCCAGAACATTTGAGGGGGATTACAACTAAACTTACACACATATTTAACATATTTCTTATGTTGATACACTGTATTAATTACACTTCATTATAAAGGATAGAGAAAAGTTATGGGCGTTTCAAATTTTTTTCTTTTTTTTAAGTGGGCAAAACCGTGGGACAAAGAAAATAAATTTAAAAATAACATTGAAGCCTCAATATACCAAAATTGATGGACATACATTTAATATCTAGTGAACAAGCCTTTATTTTCTATAACTGCAATGCACCTTCTACTGTAAGATTTAATGAGATGGCGACATTCATCACGTGAAACTTTCGACCATTCTTTAAGTTTTAGCCACAAATCTCCAGTATTGATAGTTTCTTGCACTCACACAGTTCCACAAAGAAGACCATAGGTAATTAATACAGTGTATCAACATAAGAGATATGTTAAATGTGTGTAAGTTTAGTTCCCCCCCCCCCCCCCCCCGAATGTTCTGGAGAAATTGAAAAAAAACTAGACTGTCCCAGATTTTTGGCCAATAGTGTGTGTGTGTATATATATATATATATATATATATATGTGTGTGTGTGTGTAACAGTATTTTTGCTGTGCGCGTGTGTCAGACATGTATTGTACGACATACCTTTAACTGTTGTTGGCCGCCTGTCTTTTGGCCCTACTTGGGGATGCCATCCATCCTTGGGGGAGCTGGAATCTGTTAACAAAGATGTTTTAAACAATCCAAGATGATTATTGGTTTTATTTGAAGATTTTATTTCACTTCTGAAGTGTCGTTACGCAGAAGAATGGAAGTGAATATCTGGCCTCTGGATTTCTTCTAGTCTCTATTTTTAGACATATCACCTCCCTCTCAAGAGAGAGAGACCCTGTTAAACTCCTCCGCTCTCTTCAGTGTCCAAAATCCAACTCCACTAAACTTGCCTAGCTTCTCAAAAACCGGAAGAATGGACACATCACTTCCAGCCACCGAGCTTGATGTGTCTGTCAAAACAATGACACTTCAACTCTCTGTGTTTACTTTGCCAGTTAGATAATAATTACATAAACATATAGTTAGATATATATGTTGATAGATAAATAATTAACACTTTTAACCCTGCTATTATCTAACAATAAAACTATCAAATACTTAGAAAAAATAGAAAATCTACCATAATAATGTGTTGAGACTGTTTCAATGTATCTGTGTATTACAAGAATATAAGGACAGGCAAAATTAATTCCTTGAACAAAACAGATTTGCACAACTTTTATGAAAATTAAAATGGATATAATGATAGTAAACTTTGTCTAAAATTCTTATTCCAAATTTTATCAAAATCCATTACTTAACTTTGATGTTAGAAATGTCTAAAATTTAAGGCTTAAGAATGTCCTGAGAAAAAATTTAATTCATGAAATCTTAGTGTTGAATGACTATGGATCAAATTCAATGTAAATCTAAAAAATTTGATTTTTCAAATTGGAGGTTGTTCCCTTATTAAACTTCCTAAAACCCCTTTAAAAATACTTTAAAGAAACTGAAATTTGAGGATTATTTATTAGTTGATGTCTAATACCTATTGCTAAAATTTTACGAACATCAGTAATCTTAATTTTCATTAGGAGCTTCAATTTTACCATCTCCACATAAAACTTAATGAAACTAATTATAGCCAACAGTATGGCTTCTAACACTTAGTAGCTGTGTTTTAAAATTAATAATGATCAATTAATTAGTTTAGGAGTGAATCTTGTACATACAAATGTATAAACATATACAGATAACATATCACTCAATAAGTTTTTCACCTGACAGATAAATGGTACCACAATTTAAAAAAATCCATAGTACTTTTTTATAAAGTAATAACCTTCAAATGGCATATGTCAAAATTTAAGCCCAACTGGATTACATGTTTATAAATTACTCTTATTTAGTGGAGCTACTGTTGTAAATTTTCCAAACAATGGAAAAAAAATCTGAATTTCAGGTTTTGCTTTCCGATGAGAAAAATACTGTTCAAGCAAAGTAGTGGCTATATAAGTGTTATTCAGACTACTCTGTAGAAAACAGCAGTTAAGAGGCATGGTATGCTGACTTTACAATTGTAAATACACAAATGATGCTGAATGCTCGGATTGTACAAATTTGGTAGTTGTCCTAGAAAACATCAAAAGTCAACAAATTCATTTTAGCCGATCATAAATTGAAGTTACATGAGGTATAAAATCAACAGTCAGCTGAATAGACAACAGCAGGTGAAAGTCCTCCAAACTGACCAAAGATGCAAATATCAGCAGACAAGGTTCTAGCCTCCATGATTTGGGATATACAAGGTATTTTATTCATTGATTATTTTGAGAAAGAAAGAACTATCAATAGCGAATATTTTATATATATATATATATTTACTAGACTACTTGTGATCCATTGGGTCAGTATATGTTATAGCTAGCTATGGAATAGTGAGTATACAGAATTAATGTATAAACATGCAAAAATTGAATGCACATGTGAAAAAACAAATATGGCGACCATTGAAATACATTGGATAATAAAGGTATTAACATCATTGCCCTTAGATTAAATGAAGAATCCTTTATATAAGAGGGATGTAATCCATTGAAAAAAAGCAAAAAAAAAAAAATTCAAGGAGGGGGTGTGCATTGTACAGATCCACCCTAATTTTTGTGTGTCAACAGCTTTAAAAATATTGGGAAATAATAATTAATTGCTTAAGTAATATTAAAAGGTGAGACCTTTTTAAAGCAAATCTTTAAAAATAAATGAAAACCCCCCACCCCCTACACACACGTTTTGAAGTGTTACTACATATTTTAAAAATGTTTGGAACTGCTGATTTCCTCCCACCACCACCATCAAACTTGAAAAAATGCTAACAATTATGTCTCATTTACCGCTATTGATCAAGAAGTGGGTGCTTATTTTACATTAAATTTATATGGGAAAGAGATCCCTACTACTCTGTTAAATTTTGATTATTTTTTTAAAATTCCTTCTTTTATATTATCTTTAAAGGCCGTTGAAACATGTTAGCCCCCAAAAAGTAGATTTTGATTTCTTTATAAGAGTTAAACTATGCTAGGTTAGGTTGGAAAAAAAAATACCAAATATTTTTTAAAATATATAAATTGATCAAGTAGTTTTCATTTGTTTATTTTTATTTTTTACATTAGAAAAACATGTTTTGTTTTTTAGTTTGAAAGTGATTCCAACTTGTAATAAAAATATAATCAAAATAATTGTTTTAAAAATTTAGGACGCTAAAACCGTATATGTTTTTTATTATCTTTGGTTTTAAAAAAGTTAGATGTTATTATGTGCTGCTAGTTAAGTATCCTTATTTTAATAACATGGTTTCAATGACTCGATAAGCTTAACGTCTTTAAACTGTTTACAAAATATATATGACTTTAAATTGTAAATATTTGTTTTGTTTTCATTTGAAAATGATTCCAACTTGCAGTGAAAAATACAAATAAAATTTGTAAAATGCTGATGTAAAAAAAAAAAGAAAAAGCCATTTACAGTTTTGTTTTTATTTGCATATTTTAAATGTGAAAAAAAAATTAACGCAACCATAATCGCACAATCCGACCTTTGCCCTTGTAGGTATCCAAGTAAATATGATTTTTTTATCTATTCTATTTTGATACACGAATATAAGATTTATTTTAGTTTCAACATTCACCAGCAAATTATGAAAACATGTGTATTTTATTATTTTAAATGGAAAAAAAAAGAAGTAAAACACTTAAGCGGAATTATTTTCTTTATTTGTAATGCAAACCAGTTTTTAAAAAATTATTTTTGGTTTTAGGAGTGTAGAAAAGTAAAATGTATGAATCTATTTAAAAATAAAATACGAAAGACAATCCTGTAAATTGTCGATGTTGATTTGAAAAAAAACAAAAAAAAGTTAAAAAAAAAAAGCTTTTATGGCTTTGTTTTTATTGAAACCAGAAGTCATAAACTGGAAGTGGATGGACAGTTTCAATGCCCAAGCAAGATGATTTGAGTTTATATATAGATATATATACGGCATAATCACGTTAGCACACCGGTTCTTATCAGATCACCGAAGTTAAGCAACGGCGAGTCTGGTTAGTACCAGATGGGTGACCATTTGGGAATTCTAGGTGCTGTATACGCTCTCTGCTTATCTCGGCATTTGTTTCTAGTCATCTTGTACACTTCACGTGCCACTGGTATTTAACAATGTCAACTCAGGAGAGGTGTGGTTGGAGATTGCGCACCTCCTGCCAATAAGACTTTCACGTGCAGACACTCCTTCGTGTGTAACCATAGTCTGTCAAAGACTGAGGGAGCCCTATATATATATATATATATATATATATATATATATATATATATATTATTGATGTAATTAAAGAAAGCAGTTGACTAAAACAACAACAAATGAAAAAGAAAGTGTTTCTCCAAGACGGTGCATTATGTCACAAGTTGATCGCAACAATGACAAAACCAGATTGCTTCTGTACCCACCCTATTTTCCAAATCTGGTGCCAAGTGACTATTGGTTAGTTGCAGATTTCAAAAGAATGCTACAGAGTGAGAGTTTGTCCAATGAAGAAGTGATATTGGAAAGGTAGTTGTATTTTGAGGTCAAACAAAAATAATTCTGTAAAAGTGGCTTCAAATTGTTACAGACCAAAGCAAGGGTTTCAGCTAGTAAATGGCGATCATTTTATTAAAATGTGTCAATGAAAATAATTGTAAAAGCAAGAAATTTTCTTTAAATTCATCCCATTATCTTTCAAAATATTTCATTTTCAATAAAAAAAGAATATTTTTCAACGCTGCGTTTCTCTTCACACATGCAAAGATTGAGTAAACTTTACCCAATTTAAAAAAAAATCATTTTTCATTTTTATCTGTACTTTTACATTTTGACAATTTATGTTGGTCAAGTGTATTAAGTTAAATCTTTTTAATCACTTTCAAGTTATCTCCTCTGAATTATATAGGCAATAAGATAAAATTAGCTCTTCAATTCTGAAATACCGAAAAAATGGAAATGCTTAATGCAATATTTGAAATTGAGGTTTGATATCTTTATGGCTTACACTTGAAGCAGGATGGACATGTTCCACTCAAGTTTTACATTATAACATAGTTACATCCCTGATGAAATTGCATCACATGTCCCATATACAGGTCACAAATGGCATCCACGGGTAGATTTTTGAACCCTTTCCCTTTTAACCACATTTTTCCTACTGGTTGCAGCATTTGTATCGTGAATAGTTCCTAGATAATACAAAGTCATATTTATTTAAATGCATTCTCTATAATATATTTACCTGGCAATTCATGTTTTATTTAGATATTCAACATGTAGGTACTTTTAATATAGACTCTCAGATTATGTTTGTAATTTGACCCTCTTTTTTTTTTGTATTGTGTTCCTTTTAGATTTGTTTTTGATAAACGTCTCTGATAAAATAAATGTGTGTGTGTGTATATATATATATATATATATATATATATATATATATATATGAAAGTAGTTACGAAATTGAATATGTATTCTCCTGAGAACACAATGGGTGGAAGTTAACAGCGATGGTCTAGAAACAGTAATAATAGATTATTCTTTTTGACTGTTAACTTTTAATCTTCGTGTATTCTTAGGAAATTACATATTCAATATGGCAGCCATCATTATCATTACTAGTTATATAATTTACTTTTTCAACTTACATCTATCGTAAGATTTTTTTTTTCTTTGACAATTTTACATATAATTTTAACAAATACCTGCATCTCCACCCATTTTCTATACAAAAATCGCATTTGTTTTAAAAACTATTTATTGCTCAACTTATTGTAGATCTCATGTGATTTCACTCCTTCCTTTTATTTAGGACCTTTTACGAACAATGCCAAGCAATGCTTGCTTCTGTAATATCAATAGTACAGGTATTCCTCGTTTACGTCGAATCCTACGTGGTCTTGCTTGGTTATACCCTGATGTTGGTTACTGTCAAGGAACAGGAATGGTAAATATTTATTAAAATTTTATTTTCTGATCTTGAAAATGTTTATTTTTTTATGAAATTTAAGTTTTTCATTTTGGAAATTCAATTATTTTAATGCAATTAAAACAAAAATAAAATTTTTTATTAAAAATTTTTTACTCCCTAGATTTCTAAAATTTCTTAATTTGAATGTTTAATATCAATATTGTTTCACGATTAATCTCTTCTTCCTTAAATTAATTATTTTTTAGAATATTTTTAAAAAACTTTTGTCCGCCCCCAGACAAAACACACTGCCACCATAAGTGACTACTGTGATTATGGGCTTAGATTTATAGGAGCATCCTAAGTGGGGAGTTATGAAGCAAAATGTTTGTTCAAATTACATTTAAATTTCTGCACATTGATACACTCTGGGAAATAGGCAGTAGGAAGGCAATTCCAAATACAAGTATTCCGGAGGCAGAGCCTCAAAGGAACAAGTAATTTGGTTGTGTTTTGTTTTCCTAAGGGAAAAGGATTGTCTGGTTTGAGCGCATTAACCATTATTGTCATTAGTATTGTTTTAAATAGTGAGATATAAAAATTGAATGTTTCTTAGATGTCAACAAAAACAGAATTCGCACAAGAAAACTATTAGCCAAGTCTTACTCTCGAAAGTCATTTGAAGATAAATGCAGGGTCTGTAGCACTACAGTTATCCTGATATTGTACAACTATTGATAGGACAGCTGCTCTTAGACTTAAGGCTTATGTATTATACTATCAGTTGGAAACAGATACACAAATCACACCTGTGCTCTCACCTGTCAGACAAGAGTGAGCCAGACTAGTTGTGTTGAAACTAAGTAACAAGCAAATATCTCCAAGTTGCCTGAGTAGAATATGTAGGGCAGCATTCATTGTCCCCTTTACCAAAGCTATAAAATTCTGAATATACTTTCTTCACATCTGCATTCTCATCTGTCTCTATTGTCTGACTTCTTGCACACAAACTGGTTATCATTTCTTGGCCTACCTGTAATTCCATTGCACAATGTCTACAAGTACCACAAAAAAATTAAGTTACATCCGATTCTTTTCTGTGAATAGAGTAGGTAACTTTCTTTTTTCTGAGAACCATCCTCAACTATGATAATCACTTTGGTCTTGGTAACATTCACTCTTATAGCTTCATGCAAATTCTTCAAAATCCCACAAGTTTTATTTCTATTTATTTTCAGATTGCCGCCTCCCTCCTTTTATTTCTGGAAGAAGAGGATACATTTTGGATGATGTGTGCAATAATTGAAGACATTCTGCCGGCTTCATATTACTCTAGTACTCTTATTGGCATACAGGCGAGTCATTTAGTTTTGTTATACTCCATTAAAGAAACATTAATTTAATCTCATGTCTTTAAGATATATTTTATGAAGACAAAAATGTTTATCAATTGTTTTTTTTGTTTCTTTTTAATTGTAAATTAATTTATGTGCATGGCCAACAGTGCACAGTATCTAGTAGTTCTACAATTGGATTCAGTACCACAAATGATGGGAACAACTACTCCAGTTTCAGCCTCTATTCATCTACTGCATTTCTGAAATGACAGGACCTTTTCTCAGGAGTTTATGTTGCTGTAAGCTGTTATTTTTTTGTTCAAGACTAATAATTTCATTTCAATCAAATCCTTTATAACACCTTTTCTGCTGCTTCTTGTACACCTCTTGTAAATGGTATAATAAAAATTATGTCCTGGTTTATTGATTAGCTTTCACTCCATGTATCCTAGAACACAAACAGCCAAATTTGACATTCTTCTTTTTCTTGGACAATAACTCAGACAATAGGCCCTCATATCTCTCACTATTCCTATTTTCTGCAGTTACAAAATTATTCTTTTAGGATACAATTAGCTCCAACATAATTCCAAACTTTTTTGACAAATAAGGCAATTTAATGTTTTATCTGGAGTTGTAATAACAGAATTATTCAAGTTAAATCGAATAACAATCTTGAAGCTGTCACACTGGAACCTCTTCTTCCCAACCTTATAGATTAAGGGCTCTCGTTAGGAAGTTAATATAACAAATTTCATGCATTCTGGTACTAATAAATTGGGCTGTTTTAAAGATATTAGCTTCCTGACTTAAATGCATCAAGCATTTATGTTATTGATTTTTTTCTTTTTCTTTGCAAAACTCAATCATGTTCTGCAAAGCTAAAAACAATTTTTCTCTGCAAAACAATCAAACTAAACACCATGAATAAATATCTAAAGAACTTGAATCATAAAACTTTTTCTAAAATTACCAGATTCAGCATTAACTCAAAAAGTGTTGATATGCTATAAAACAAATCCATGTGCGAAAGTTAGGATGATATCCTATCCTTTTTTAAAGCAATTGGACATGATCCAACCAACTTGCCATATTTGCATGAACAATACTATGTCCATGAAGTGCTTTTTTTTAGTAGCAGTTGCATAGACTTCCAGAATAATCTAACACAAACTAACAATTACACATATTTTCTTTATCTACAATTTTGGCCTCACATGAGTCTTTCTTTTTTTTATTGTATTGGTTTCTTTTTGATAACTATTGTCATTTTCTTTTTCTTCCAACGCCCATGTATTATCCATGGCAACACAGCACACAAAATGACAGCTTCATGTTTGGGAAAGCTATACCTGACTATGTGCTTGCTAAAATGTAGAATATTTGTTAGCTTTATAGAGTAATTAGCGGTCGCCTGGCGTTGCCTGGTCGGAAACTATGCATAAATATTTTAATTAATGCAGATTTTTTATTTATTATAAACAGAAATACTGTAGGTATTAGACATAACGTTAAATTCTTTAAAAAGAAAATAAAGTAAAAAATAAGTGGAAATAAACTGAGACGTGCATGCGAGTATTATGTTTATTCTAAATAGTTCACTTTTTGTAAGTAAAATAAAAAATACTCAAGCTGAGATCGCAATCAAAACCTAAAGACAGTGAGTCAAGTACGATAACCATTAAGCTAGCTTGCCACAATCTTTAAAAAGTGTTTTTAAACCTACTTATTCTTAACATAAGGAAGCTGTCATGTTTCATGCATGTGCAGTCATGAAACAGTTGACAAACAGATAAAAATCTGATGATTCCTCCCCCCCCCACCACCAAGTTTCAGTTTTTACCCCTTAGCAGCCCTTTTTCTGGATGAAAGCCAATTAAGTTTTCCAAGTGTCTGATACTCTATATACCAAATTTCAAGTCTGTAGATCAAAAATTTGTTGAGTGTATAGGTTGAGACGTGTCCTCACACACACACACATTCTGACTTTTATAGATATATAGATTGATAAAAGTGTATAATATACAATTTTTACTACAAACTAAGAATAACATTTAGAAAATTAACATTTTTATTGGATCATGGCTGATGGAATGAGAAGAGTCTGTCTATGGATTAAATAAATGGTTCAATTCAAAATTTTGAGTTCAACAAGGATTTCCAAATTTAAAAAGATGCATCCGAAGGAAGAAGATATATCATTGAATACATTGAAAATAACAATTAAGATGATAATAGTAATCTTAAATAGTCTAAGGCAATTGTTATTGTTGAAAATGTTTTAGAAAATAAATGTTGTTTTCACAATGTTGATATTTATTCACATGATAAAAGTATATTTCTTATTAAAATTTTTTTTGGACATTTTTAGGCTGATCAACGAGTCCTACGGCAATTACTCATTACCTTCTTGCCTGATATAGATTTGGTTCTCAAAGAACATGATATTGGTAAGTCTTTATTTGAAACTCATCAAATTTTGTAAGGTGAGGAAGGAGTCAGAAAAAGCTTCCATGGGACAAACTCTCAAAAATGTCATCCATGTAAATTGCTAATAAAAATTTATAATGTTTTCTAGGTCTGACTTATCCAGCAAGTTTCAATTATGAATGTCCAACAGCTTTTTTTTTTTTTTTTTTTTTATAACTGTACAATAAACACACCTGTATACAGTCTTCAAAATTGTCAATAACTCTTACACACTCCTTTCTTAGGACTGGTCTACTTTGGGCTATGTTGGGAATAGTTTTGATATTATTTTTGAGATAACCTCACAGATAAAAAAAAATTTTAAAGAGTTAAAGTACAGTGAGTGTGAAGGCCATTCAGGTTCACACATACTAATGATATGATCACAAAACTGACCCACATATCATTGAATGAATTTAAAACAAAGACTGTTGGACATTCACAACTGAAACTTTTAGGGCAAGTCAGTGCATTGATTGAAGTTTATATGTATCAAATATGGTTGAATTGCTGAAAAGATGGTGAATTTTATTAATGATTTCATGAATGACATATTTTTCTTTAGATGATGGAGGGAGGGGGGTTACCTTGTGCAGTTTGACTCAAATCTGCTGTTTTTGTTCCTTTCTTTTGCTTGTTTTCTCCCCAGTAATATCTCTTCTGACTTGTGAAACCATACAGTCCTGGAAATAAAACCTGCTTCTTTTGAAACTAACAAATTTATTTTTACAATAAGATTATAGATGGGTTATAATTTACTACTAAAACTTTTAAATGTTTTCTTAGAAATTGATGTAGGCAGGTTTGGGTAAAAGGCAACAGATAAATGGTTTTAGGGGTTTTACTATTTATGCCTGTTGGCCTGAAAGTTGGTATTGTTACTAACAGATTCTCAATGATAAATACTAATATTAAATTTTTTTTGTACTTGTACAGTTTAATCAAGACATTAAAATATGAAAATATTGAAAAAAAAAAAGTTATATTGTATGTATCTGTTATGGAACAAAGTTCTCCGAAAAATAATTTCACTTAATTTGATCAAGTATTTTTTTTTTTTTACAGCGAAAAAACAATTTATGATATCCAAGAGATAGCCATGTTTCGATTTTTAGGAAGAAAAGCTAGTATTTAAGAAGGGGAGGGGGCTGTTGGCACTTTAAACTGAGTTATCTCCCCGTGGAGAGTTCTAAAATTCCAAACAGTTACCTCCAGTGTGCTGTCATAAAAATGTTTTGCTGCTGTAATAAAAAAACTACTCAATCAAATTAAGTGAATGTTTTTCCCCAAATGGATACATACAATATAACTTTTTTTCAATATTTTCCTTTTTTGATGTCTTGATTAAACTGTAGAAGTACCTTTTTTTTAACTTTCTAACTGAATGCATCTTTTTTAATGTTAAATCTATTATCATGGTAAGAAAATGTTATTCATGTTATGGCCTTGTTTATGTTCTAATTTTACATTTTGCATGTTCCTTTTTGTTGATGTCTTTCAAGAAAGAATGCTAACAATTTCCGTTTACTAATCCGACTTCTACCGCATGTTGTTGTTGCCTTCTTTTCAGAGCTTTCACTAATCAGCTTGCATTGGTTCCTGACATTATTTGCTAGTGTCGTACACATGAAAGTTCTCCTCCGTATTTGGGATCTGCTTTTTTATCAAGGTTCCGTTGTGCTCTTCCAGGTCACAATGGGCATGTTGAAGATGAAGGTTAGTATTGAAGTAAATGTTGAAATTTATTTCAAACAGTGTATTGCACACGTTGCTGCTTATTTTCTTTAAATTATTGAATAGTTCTGCAGCTTCTGTTATGGAAACTAATAAGGTCAATGAAATAGGGCCTCAACTTTATAAGATGATGAATGTGTTATAGAAAAATATGAAATAATTCTTTAAGATAGGAATGTAAGTCACTTGAAAATGGTTTGACAAACTTTAGTATAGAAATTTGTACTTGTACATCTGATCTACAATAGAGATCCATTGAAAAGACAGACCTATTTGTTTTTGGGTCAATTTCTTGTCACAAAGCACCATGAGAGTTCTGAATATAATTCCTACTTTGTTTTACATTAATTGTAAGCTTTGTTGTACATATTGCTGTTAAAGGGAAGAAACTCTTTCATTTTATTTTTAACTAGCGAGGGATACCCGGTGTTGCCCGGGTGTTTTTCGGGGTATGTGAAAAAAACTCGAAAATGTGAAAAAAAAATAGGTGCCCGTGAAAAAAAACCGAAGCTTTCACGACGCGCAGTTGGAAAATAGTAAAGTGTTAAAAAAAACAGGTGCGCGTTTTTGATTGACGTGACGCCAATAGGTATTCAGCAGTAAGCATTTTGTACGGGACAGTTTTGAATGAGGTGAATAAATTGGTTTGTTTTTAAAAACCCGCTCCCTGTTTATTAGGAGGAGCGAAATGAAAGCTACAGTCTGATATGACGAAGTCGACATTGAACAAACGTTACTTGTCTCTCTTGAGACAACTGGCTTTCGACCTGTTGTATTTATTTGCTTCCCCACTGAGCAAATTAGGCACAAGGCCGTTTTTTAAACTGGCTTTCGGCCTGTGATTAGAGTCGAGTTTCGCTTTTTTTTATACCGAAAACCGAATGTAATGTGTGCCGATGCGGGAAATGTGGAATAATTAACGTTTGAAAGTCAATAAAATTAAATAGACAGGCGAGCTCCGTGGATAACTCTGAGATATTACAATTTATAAATGATATAAAAAGTTTTAAGAAGTTGTGAACCGAGCAAGCGCTTCTCTGAAAGAAGCCTTTTGTGGACATCGAGGAAAAGCGTACATACATACATTTTCGCTTTTATATATATAGATTATTAGTTTCTACAAACATCAGTGAAAGCGATCATTTTTCAATCAAATCAATTGATTACCTGCTCTAGTTGGGAACCCATCGTAGTGCACTAGGAGGAAGTTTCACATGACTTAGTTCACAGTATATTGTAGTCTACATTGCACTTTGAAAATCTACTGTTGATTTTATAAAATTATTTTTTATATATAATGGCTTGAATTAAAAAGTTTAAAGTGCAAAAGTGAAGTATCATGCTTCAATTGTGCTCTAAACAGAAACATTCATTTTAAGCGCACCCCTGTCATATCAAAGAACCTACTGTTGATTTTATATGCCTGGCCTTACTGCTTGTGCGATGATAATGGCTTGAATTTAAGTTTAAAATGAAAAAGTCAAGTATCATGATGCAATTGTGCTTTAAACAGAAACATTAATTTTGAATGCGCCACTGTTGTATCAAAGAACCTACTGTTGATTTTATATGTTGGGCCTTTCAGCTTGTGTGGTAATAAAACTTCTCAAATGCACTTGTGATGTTAAGTTGCATAAGGTGTTAACTTTTGTCGAAATTGCCTGTTTCTTTCTTTCATTAGATTATTTTGATTATCAATACTTATCGAAGACATTCCGATACAAAACCTTTCTATGAAGACTGCCAGGCACATGAAGTACTTTTGTGACAAATTTCATGAAAAGATTTTGAGTTCATAGGAAACAAATTCACACACACACAGCAGAGAGTTCCTTTTATATAATAGTAGATAGGTAGATATCTCCTTATGCAGAAGGGCATGTATTAAAAAGAAAACTCATCATCTGAAAGATGTAAGTTGAATCTCTATATAGGGCAATACATTTTCATTATCTCTTCAGTTACACCAAAAAATAAATTTTATGAAACGTGATCCAAGAAGAAACATGTGATATAAATAGTTTGTTGTCTGAATGTAAATAAATTATAATGCAATATTAAAATGTTTGAATGATTGTGATGTAAAAATGTCACCTTTTATTCTTGGTCATTTTTATAATCCAAGTTCTATCTAAATTTAGAGGAACAGTGGTTAACTCTAAGACTGTGTTCACTCCATTGAGTTTTAGTTCTATCAAGACCATTGCACCATTATAAATAGGGGATTTTAGCAATCTTCACATGGTTCATTTTCTAGGTATCTGATCCTAAAATAATACCAATGGTAGAATGAAGCAAATAAAATGACAAAAAATAATTGTAACTTGCTGACTTCATATAAATTGTATATCATCTAAATTTAGAAATATATTTGGACTTGACTGTTTTTATTATTTGTATTATTAGACTGTCAACAATTAGGTAATAAATTTAATTCTTCAAAATCATGAAGACTTTTGAAAAGGAATGTTGATTTACTCTGCTTTAGTATTGAATATATATATAAATTAGTGATTGGTTGTCTGATTGTTCACAAACTCCTAGGATTTTAAAGATTAACTTCTATAATCTTACGACTTCTGAAACTACATTACCCATGTGCATGAATAAGTATATTTTATTTTGATCAAACAATGTACAATAATATTAGTGTAATAGTAAAAATCTATGTAAACTTTATTTTTTACCTTAATTGTTTTTTTTCTTGTAATTGCAGGAAGGTGAACTGATTGATTTGGATAATTCGGCTCAAATATTTAATGCATTATCCGATGTGCCAGGGGATGTTCAAGATGTCGATGAACTTATTGAAGTAAGTTTTAATAGTTGTTTCAAAATTACTGAAAAAATATTAGATGCTGTAAAATTTCTATAAAACTCAATTCTATTTGGTTTATATTCATTATTTTCCCTTGCTAAAATGTATCAGATTATAAGAAAAGTTGATGCTTCTATGTTATAGTAATGAAAAAATATTGAATTTCAAGTAAGACAAATGTTACCTATGTAATTGTCATGTCATAAATAGTAATATATCCGAAAATGATGGAAAACAATGATAGAAAAATAATTATTCATGGAAAAAGACATTTGTAAAATCTAGCGATTTAGTTTCAGAATCTACTGATTTGAATTAGAGAGTTAACAGGGGAGGTAATTAAGTTTTCAATTTCTCACAAATTCAATAATTTTTTTTTTTTTTTTTTTTTTTTTTAATAAAAATTTAAGCAATTAAAAATTATTTTTTAAAAATTCGCAAATTATGTATATATGTTTTTTTTTTCGCCCCCTAAATAAATTCTGTCTGCTTTAAACTGAGTTACTTCCCCTTTCATTTACGTTGTGTGATCCAATATGTCCGACCCAGCATCTAACCTTATCGGAACTCTTTTTACCCTTATCGGAACTGTTTTTCATGAATAATTATTTTTCTACTTTATCTTTTTGTGTAATTTTGGGATATGTTACTATTTTCGACATGACAATAATTTGTTTTTTTGCAAATTCAATATTTTTTTTTTTATTATAATATAGAAGCACTGAAAAGTTTTTGTTTTTTTTGTTTGTTTTTTTTCAGGCACAATAAAATTATTTAATCTTTAATGTGATCCAGATTGTTTTCTCTGATATCTTTTCATCTGCCAATAAGATTTTTGATTCCATTTTTATTGAATTTAGATTTTGAATGGAAAAAAGAAACAGTATCACTGTACAATAAACACACCTGTATACAGCCTTCAAAATTGTCAATAACTCTTATACACTCCTTTCTTAGGACTGGTCTAATTTGGGCTATGTTGGGAATAGTTTTGATATTATTTTTTAGATAACCTCACAGATAAAAAAATTTTAAAGAGTTAAAGTACAGTGAGTGTGAAGGCCATTCAGGTTCACACCTACTAATATGACCACAAAACTGACTCGCATATCATTGAATGAATTTAAAACAAAGACTGTTGGACATTCACAGCGGAAACTTTTAGGGCAAGTCAGACATAGATTGAAGTTTATTTGTACTTTTAATGCGTTAATTGTTTAACTGCAAAGAATTTTCCTTTCTCCCTCTGTATACCTAGAATGAAACTTCCATGGACAGTGTTTCTAAGAAGTTATTATCTGTAGAACACAAATCACAGGAGTGCTTCCCTATTGACTACAGCATGGTTTTTCAATATCAACAAATTCCTGTTAAACCATCCTTTAAGTAATCAAACCTTTGCCCACTTCAGCATTGTTTATCATCAACTTGACAATTTTTGTAAGCTTTATCTAGCTATGTGTGATAATTGCTTCAAAATTAGGACAGAAGACAAATATAGTTTCTTCATCTTTTATTCATCATCCCTAATGATGGAAGTATGTTTTCTAAAGAAACAATACAAATAGGACACATATTATTCATTCATACACACACATATATGGATATATTACAACAGATTACTGTGGTTGTCCCTAACATCATCAATGTACATATTGATAACTGTCTACTTATCCTCAAGTGGCCTAGGACTTAAATAATCAGTGACTCATAAGTATATAAAAAAATCTCAAATGATTTTTCAAATTTCTAAAGAGATGGTAATCTGCTGGTATGAGTTTTGAAGAATATGGTGTATGATACATGATTTTCTAGGCATACTTTTCAAAGTAATCATTGGTGTTTTGTGTAATGCTGCGCTTATTTTTCAAACTTTAGACAATTTACCAAGCATTTTCAAATCATGGTGTATGAGGGCATGACTGTAATTGTTTGACTGTATCAGGTTTTCTATCAGTAACATCTTCTAATGGATCAAAATTCAACCTTCTTAGGTAGTTCCTGTTTCTGAATTTAAAAGCACTTGTATGGAATGCCACTTCAACCTCTTCATATTGTCAAGAATTGTGGAATCTACTGTCAATCTTGGCACTGTAGTTTAGTTCACTGAAACAAGAAAAAAAAATAGTTTACTAACTGACCGTTTTCATTTACCCCAGTCTCATTCAAGATCTGGTTGTTGTTGTCAAACTCAACATCATATCATGTTTTTTTTTTTTGCTGAGGTTGGTGGTATCTGTGGCTTGCTATCCTGTTGGACCAATGACAATATCACAATAACTGTAATAGATAATTATTTGACATGCTTATCACATTAATTATTCAATTAATTCGATACAAGATCTTTCAGAAGATGAATCCTCTATTTATAGTGGATGCATTTGATCATCCAGTGGTTGAAAGGTCAAAAGTAGAGAGGGAGAAGAAAATGAGACTAAGTTCCTACATTTTACATTTTGTTAGTTCCCTCTTAAAAACACATTTTGTCTCATCCAGGCTTCCACCAAGATATTTTGAAGTTGGCAACCACCATTCTCTCTCTCTCTCTTTCGTTACAACCTCGTGTTAACAACAACACATAAGACGTTATTTCGACTGCCCGTGCACGGTGGGTGCATCGATAAGACTGTTTGCTTTTTTTTTCACCTCCTTTTTTTCCTGCGCATTACGGGTTCGAGCCTGTCTACTACTCTTAATTATTTTTTTTTTTTTTTGCTTACACGCACTTCCACACATCCAGGCACCCAGGCTAGCATTTTATAAATGAATCTTTTTTTTTCTAAACAAAAGATTATTTTTAAAATTTTCTTATTTTGCTAACAAAAAGCTGAATTATCTTCTAAAAAAACAAATATAATTGAAGTTTGTGATTATATTTCTATTGATTGGACTAAATAAAAAAAAAATGAGGTTGATTTAATCTGCATACGTTTTATGTATTCTATTGAACATGTCCTTTCTTTTCCAGATTTCTTTCTATATAGCTGCCTCCCTCACGGATATGATTGTGGAGACTCACCGCCGTAAACACTTGGCTTATCTAATGGCAGATCAGGGGACAATTGTTAATCCGGAATCTACTAAAAATTTACCCAAACAGGTTAATAATCATTTTTTTTTTTTTTTTTTTAATTTTCATCATTTTCTACTGTCAAAACTTTTGTATTTGCTTTTATATTTAGAACTAGTAGGGCTACCCCGTATCGCTTAGAGTTCTAATTACAGAAATGAAAAAAAATAAAAAGTAAAACTAAGAAATCTGCTTCATATTCTAATTTGAAATGCTTAAGTTCAGTTTTGGACAAAATCAGAGTAAAAAAAAAATTAATTTTGAATTCACAACCTCGACCTCTAATTACCATACACAAACTTAAAGAAAGAGGTTGTAAATTTGAAACTAATAATTTTTTATTCTGATTTTAAACGAATATAACCTGCCAAATATAAAGTAATTCCTGGTTTTACAATTCTTAACAAATTTTCATTTTTAGAAACTTCACATCTAATAAATTTATAGATTAAACAACAATACTATAACAATTAGTTGTAGTGTTATAACAATTTGGTTCAATTAATAATTTAATGATTAACAATATTGTAATAATTAATTTTAACTTTAAAAATCCATTTACAGTTTTAAAAAAAAAAAGTTAAAACAATAATGAACATAAAAAAATATTCCTGGATAATACCAGGTAGCTACAGCTAATATTTAATAAAAATAAGCATTTCTTTCGCTTAGATTTCATATTTTCTAAAAAAAAAAAAATCAATTAGATTATTCTAACTACTATTTTGATCTTTGTAATATTTTCTAATCTAAATCATGCAAAAAAAAATTTTGAAACAAACAAAAAAAACTCTTATTTTGATGTCAAGTGTGTGAATTCCATATAGAAACGTTGATTTAATTTGAATAAAATAAAATACGCATTAAGTGTGCTTGAAAGTCAAATCACAACTTTACAACATGGCAAGGAAGAATAAAAGGAAAAAAAGAAAGAAAACAACACACTGATGATGGAGTATGGCTCCGAAATATGTTATAAATTTCAAACAAGTAAAATATTTTTTTATTTTACTAATATTACATTGTGATTTGGCTTTCAAGCGCACTTGATGCATATTTTATTTTGTCCTTATTTTGATATTAATAAAATTGCAAAATTCTAATTTGCCTATTTTTTTTTTTATTTTTAAACTTATCTATTTTTAGCAATTAAACAAACGGCATTTGCGCCGGTCGAGATCTCTCGTGTCTTTGTTGCTCTGGGGAAATGAAGATGATGAAGACTTAGGTAAAGCAAAAAATATCCGTCAAACAGAATTACTTGTCGACTTACGAGAAGCAATTTTGCAAGTAGCTCGACATTTCCAATCTGTCGACCCCAAGAATAGCAAACTAGTAAGTTTTTTGTTTATTAAGCATCACTTGCTATAATCACATGTCAACTTCATATGTTTATAATCAAATTGATACATTGCTTCCTGTTAGATCTCTGAAGTTAAGACGTATTGACTCTTGCCAATGCTAAGTGGGTGACCATTTAGAAAGACTAGGTATGGTGTGTAACAAAATTCTTTTCAAATTCAAATTAATCTACAAATCAATCATATACAAAACCGTGCATGATTTTAGCTTAAAATGATCATCATTGGATGATTGACATACCGTAAAACCTAACAATATAACAACAAAAAAAAAAAACCCTCAAATTATACACCGTGTGAAACATATTTAAGGTTGCACTCACAAAAATGATTTTTAGAAAGAGATAATGTCTTTTTACTAAAAAACATTTTTGAGGATGAGTAAATACATTGTTTTATTATTTTAGTCATTAAAGTCTCCTTCAGCTGCAATAGCAGGTTTTGAGTTTTAGGATTACTGCTTACTTTCTCTATAAATATAAATGAAAACCTCCCACCACCCGTGCACCATTTTCCACCCCGTCCGCCACAAGCACCGAAATCCGAATAGGAAGAGTCAGTGAGTGGAAAACCTTCCAACGTGATGGAAGTGCATTTTGGCAAGGAAGAAATAAGTTTAATGAATATCTGGACACGTGAAAACTCCCCACCGGTATTTTTAAAAATATTTCAGTGCTAAATTGTCCTTATTATAATTCTTTTGTTGGAAGTGTCTCTTGGAAAGAAGAAAAGCTTAATACCTTTAAACGGAAATTACAGTAATCTATTCCATTTTCAATTCATTCGTAAATATGGGAAGGGAATTTATCTTCAAATATCTTTAATTTCGAATTAGAGCCACGGACTTTGACTAAGTAAATATTAATACATCCTTCCCCCCCCCCATTTTTGTTTTTTTAATGGAGAGTACACAATGCATTGTGGATGTGTTATCGGCAGCTCTCGTTACTTTCGTTTCTCCTTATTAGTCCCTCAGTCCTCATTTCCAATGATTGATTTTTCTGACAAAGGGTGAAGAAAAAGCTGCTTTTCAGGATGCCAGTACTTCGTGAACGGTAGCCTGAGATGTCAGAAATCTTCTGTTTCTATGTTTATCCTTGTGGCCATGTCACTAGTAAGGGTGCTGATAGTCAGGGCCCCGAACCTTGGATTAACCACTAAGGAGGCTGTCCTATCAGCAGGTGCAAAATACTGGGGCTGCTGTATTGCCATCTGGTGAATGGACCCTGGACCATGCAGTAGTTTCTAGTGGGGCCTCTCGATGCCATACTAGTGGGTAATTGTTACGGCTTTACCATATCATGGCTACAAAAAGAAAAAAATTTCCTCTCTTTTTCTCTCTTACTTTCCCTCTCTGTGCTGCTCTAACCAAGTCTGTCGACCTGTTTCACAAATCCCAATCCTCAGCATGAAATATCTCCAGAAAAAAATACGAATAAACCTAGAACCCCATTTTCCAACGTAGACCCCTACTACCATGTCTCCTTCTCCAACATCAGGGGTCTACGTTCCAACCTTCCAGAGGTTGAAACCCAATTACAGGTGACAAAACCAGACATATCCCTAAGCGAAACTGGCATAAAGCCGACCACTTCCCTTGACGAATTCATAATTAAAGGATACTCTAATTTAACATCTAAATCTGATCCCCAAGATCGCCATGGACATGGAATATGTGCCTAAATTAAAGATGGCTTTCCATGTGGTAGGGATATCTCCAGAGAAGACCCTAATTTACCTTATATGTGCTTCCGGGTTGCACTTGCTTACACCACTGCATGTATATTTGTTCTCTATTGCCCACACAACAGCGGAGTTACTATCTTTAAGGGCATATCTGTGAAAATTGACCACATCCTGTCTGCTCACCCTTCAGCTAACATCCACATTTGTGGTAACTTCAATGTTCACAATGTGGAATAGCTAACCCACTCTAACAAGACGGATGATGAGGGGAGGTACTGTCATGATTTTGCCATTGCCTATGACCTCACCCAGATTGTTCACGAACCCACCCGTGTGCCTAATAGTGCCGGTCAGTATGCTAGCCTTCTAGACCTTTTTCTCACAACTTCCCCTGAGCTATGTTCAAGTTCCGTTCTGTCTCTGGGATCTTCTTATCACTCGGTTGTATCAGTTAAGATAAAAACGAAATGCAATAAGTCTTCAGATGTACCTCTTCACCGTACTGTATATCGATACTCTACGGCTGACTGGGAGAGCTTCCGTACACTTATATCTGATCTACCCCTGCATTCCGTGTTTTAAAAGGATGTGTCCTCCATAGTATCAGACCTGACCGAATGGCTAATTGTAGGCATAGAGCGATTCATACCATCCAAAAAATTCCAACAAAAACCTAACAGCCAGCCATGTTTCTCCCCAGAATGTGCTGCTGGTATCGCGCACAGAAATCACTTTTTCCATAGCTACCAACATAATAGATGCACTGAGACTAAAGCTGCCTTCAGGACTGCCAGCAACCACTGCAAAAGAATAATAAAACATGCAAGAGAGCTATATGCTCAGTCCGTTAAATCCAAAGTAGCTGAGCAGCGGCTTGGTTCCCACCAGTTTTGGCAAATAGCAAACAGGATCCTGAACAGAAGCGTGCGTTCTATCCCAACCATCATTAATGGACCTGAGGTCATCTCGTCAGCATCAGACAAGGCTAAACAATTTGCCAAGAACTTTGCAGCTAATTCTACCCTATGCGACGAAGGCCATCAACTCCTCGTATTTCCTCCTATAACGGACAACACGCTCTGCAACATACAAATATCTGTGCGTGAGGTCGCCAAGAGCCTTGATTCCAGTAAAGCAGCTGGCCCTGACGGCATTCCAATCATTGTGCTGAAAAAGCTTCAACCAGAACTTGCCTCCATACTTACGAAACTCTTTAAACGTTGCCTTAAAGAGAAGTGCTTCCCAACACCCTGGAAAACCTCATCAGTATGCCCTGTATTTAAGAATTCAGGTGATAAGTCATCTCCCTCTCAGTACAGACCAATAAGTCTCCTGTGTGTCATGAGTAAGCTGCTGGAATCCATATTAAATAGAGAAGTAGTCAACCACCTCAGCAGAAATAACCTTCTTAGTGATATGCAATATGGTTTCTGTTCCGCCAGATCTACAGCAGATGTGCTAACGGTTATCTCATAGGATTAGCGAATCTCTTGACAAAGGCTTCCTCTCTAGGGCAATTGCTCTTGACATATCAAAGACCTTCGATAAGGTATGGCATAAGGGCCTACTTCACAAGATTTCCAGCTACGGTATGACTGGAAATGTTTTCTCAATCATTAAATCATTTCTCTCTGATAGGCTCATAAGAGTAGTGGTTGATGGGCAGAAATCAGTCCCTCAGGGGTTCATCCTGGGCCCAACTCTCTTCCTGATATACATCAATGATCTCCCAAAACACATACTTAAATCATTCGTTGACATCTATGCTGATGACATGACCATCTATGGCAACACATCAAAGGCCATAAATGACAAAATTCTCTCAGATTCTCTCTTCTCTGATCTTGAGCGCGTGGTACAGTGGGAGAGGAGGTGGCTGGTTACTTTTAATGCATCTAAAACCAAGCTCTTATCTTTACATCATCAACGCACTGTTCCCCATTTGACATCAATTAAAATGGGTAGCTCTCGTCTAAGGGAAGCTCCATGTTTTGATAAGCTTCTGGGCTTGACCTTTACTCCTGACCTGAAATGGAACACGTACGTCAAGTCAGTTGCCAAAGTCGCTGGAAAAATGGTGGAATCCTTCTACCGCTCCAGAAGATATCTCACCCCTGATGCTATTCTCTATCTATATAAAAGCCAAGTACGTCCAAGGATGGAATACTGCTGCCACATCTGGGCAGGAGCTGCCAAAACAGCCTATCCTGCCTTGACAGAGTACAAAAGAGGCTTTGTGGCCTAGTGGGTGATGCCTTTTTCTCTCCCCTGCAACCTCTCTCCCACATGTGTGATATTTTGTGTCACACTTACATCCGGGTTGTTTAATTGCTTCTCTGACTGTACCAACATGCAAATACTTAAATATAATGTGAACAGACATCTTTGCATCTTACTGCTCAACTCCCTACATAGTGCCCCTGTAGACATAATCCCAAATAATAACCCCCTACATTCAAGTGGCAATATGCATTATTGTTGATAAATAAGAGTAAAAAAGAAAAATATTTGGATGAGTGTGTTCATTAATTTTTTTCTCAAATGCAATCCATACACAATAGCTCAAAAGTTTCAAATCTGAGGCACTCAGAGACTGATGTTAGGGGCCATTGGATCATAAAAATTTTCTGTCATTCATTTCTGTATTACATGAGCCTTGTATCATACTTAAAGTTTGTCAAAAACAAATGTAAGAGAAACATAGTTCATGATACAGAAGAATTATTGATATAAACAAGATATTATCTATAAACTATATCTGTAACCAATAAAGAAAGTTGTCATAAGATGGCTAGCTGTATGGGAATATTTTAACTGCAGCCATAAGTGAGATCTGATAAAACAACAGTGGTGTAAAAACCATACTAAACTGGAGCCCAAATCTAGAAAAACGAAAGGCCTAGTTTTGAATCTCACATGTGTGGAGCGTATTCATTTTGTTCTTTCAAATTGAAGAGTACATTTTCTGTTATTCAATACTAACAGAACCCATAGAAATTTCAAAGAATAAGAAATATAATTAATGAACAAATGTCTTGATAAAGCTAATATGTTTCTGGATAGTGCAAAAGATGATAAAGCTAATATGTTTCTGGATAGTGCAAAAGATTGATTTTTTTTTTTTTTTTTTTTTTTTTTTTTTTTTGACAGAAAAACTATAAAGCGCAAAAAATATAGGTTTATTAACATTTCTATGAAAATATTATCCATTGTATTTTAAATATAGAACTGACCCAAATGAGATAAATTAATAAGTATTAATAAATACTCAGAAAGTAATATTGTGCTACACAGTCAATACAAATAATAAAATCACATTGTAAGAAACAATCTTTAATTTACTCCTTTAGTCCAGCACCTCTTGGATGACAATGTTCTTTTTTTTTTTCTTTGTTTCTTTTGAATATTCCCTTTTTTACATAATGTTTTGACTTTCTTCAGAAAAGAACTGATATACATCAAAATTATAAGTTCGTTTTTCACATCATTACAACAATAATATTATGATATTTGAAAACAAGGTTACATTAAAGGGAAGTCATTTTTATAGCCAAATTTTGCGAATTTGGCTTTTTTTCTTTTTCTTTTTTTTTTTTTTTTCTGAAACCTTCAAAAATTGTATTTGGCCTTTTTCAAACCATAACATATGGACTAAGGAAGGAACAAGCAGAATATTATATAGATAATTCAGGGGAGGTAACTTTAACACGGTTCAAGGAAGATAACAATACTTCTTGAATATTCAAACCTGGTAGAAGAAACAAAATACCAAAATGAGTTTATCTCACCACTTGTATTATATTATTCTGATTGCTGTTGTATGAAATTTATTTTTTTTCTATTTTGTGTCTTTTTCTAGATTAATACTGCTGATGGTCATGGTAGCTATTGGGTACGGAAGTCTATATCTAGTGATGATGATGAATCGAACAGGATCAACCGAGATGTAAGATTTCTAATTTTTTCTTCCTTTTCCAGTTTGCTTCACATTTTTTAAGTTGACATATACAAGATATTGATTTTTTTTTTCTGTATTATCCTTTTTTTAAATGCCTGTGGATATATGACCAGTGGTAATGTCAGGTTGACTGACGGCAAGTGAGAACTACTTATGGATTGAACCCTCTTCTATTCTATATAATGTTCCTTCCTACAAAATCAATGCTTAATTCTGAATGTTCTTCAAAATAATAAAATATAATTCAATGTAATTCCTTTAAAAAAAATTTTTTTTTTCCGACTATGAAGATGATCAAAATGGAGACATATTTTAATAGTAACAGCTGACTATATTAATAAAACAAATTCCTGATCTGTCTATTTTAGCTTGCAAATAATTATGCATGTTTAAAAGAAATATTAACTTATTTATTTTTTAATATTACTTGTATGTCATCATAGTAGGTAAAATAAATTTAATTCAAACAACTTATTACAATGATGCTTCAATTTGAATTATTCAGCCCACTAACATTTTGATTGTTATAACCACAGGGTTCTGGCGAATGTAACCTCTGACCATTTTCAGGTATATCTTTTCGAAGTTTGTAATCTTTGTCAAACCACATGGACCCATGGCATAACTGTTAAGAGCATTGTTTAATAATCAGTTTTAATGAGTCTTGTGGAGATTGATAGTTCAATTCTTACTTCCAGCAATAACAAAAAATAATATAGATTAATAACTTCTACCCAATCATGACTGACAGACTGAGAATAATCTGAATAAAGGGTTTTGTTCAAAATTCCATACAGGTTCCAAAGTTCTGACTCAAAGGTTACCAAACATTGTAAAAATAATGACTAAGATGAAACTTGTCGTCTGAATAATCAAAAAACTTTTTTTACATCATCACTATATGTTGTGATTTTACTCCATGTTCGTCCAGCATAGATTTTAGCATTTTGATAGTTCTGTTGATTTATTATCTTTCACCAGAAAAACCATGAAGCTAAATTATCATCATTAACATATCCTAAATTGGTGGCGGTGGGAGTCTTTGTGAAACCTTCATAACACATCTTCTTTGTCGAATGATACCTGGGAAAAGAGTCAACTGCAACTTTTTGCTTGTGACATAACATTCACACTATTAATAAGGAACAGGACATTAATAAGCTAAGCATGAAAATTAAATGACAAGTTTCTTTTCTTTTCTTTTAATATTTTTTAAAAATAATACTTTAGAGTTTTTGAGGTGATATTAATTTTTTTTTTTTTTTTTTTTTTTAATTTTGCTTGTGCTTTCTTCTTTATATCTTTTACGGTTTACCCACATCTTATACTTTTGAATTGTCTTAAATCCTGGTCACTTTAACTGATTTTGTACCTGTTTGCTTCAAATTTCAGAGTCTAAGAAGTAATTTGAACCAGGTAAGTCTCTTCCACAATTTTTATCAGTTTCTACCTAACTCAGAAAACTTATCTTTACACTGGGAACCTCTCTCTCTCTCTCTCGAATCGAGTCTGGGATACTGGATATAATTGCTGATTGACACAGAGACACTTTAAGGACACTTGCAGTGAACAATTGCATATCTGTTTACTAAATGAACAATATGTGGCTGGAAGCCACGTTCAGTAGGAGACATGTTTACATTGAATGAAACTAAAATGGAACACATACATCAAATCTGTTGCCAAGGTCGCTGGGAAAATGGTGGGATCTTTCTATCGATCCAGTAGATATCTCACTGCTGATGCAATTCTCTACCTATATAAGAGTCAGGTACGTCCAAGGATGGAGTACTGTTGCCACATCTGGGCAAGAGCTGCTAATAAGACCTTATCTTGCCTTGACAGAGTTCAAAATAGACTTTGTAGCCTAGTGGAGTATACCCTTTACTCTTCCCTGCAACCTCTTTCTCACAGAAGAGACATTGCAAGCCTGTCTCTGCTTTATCGTTATTTTCATGGCAAGTGCTTGTCTAAGCTCCAATCTATGGTCCCCCGTCGACAAACTTACACAAGAAATACTTATCTAGCTGAAAACACTATCAATAATTTCCCCCACTCTTTATTTGTGCCTAAACCTAAATGTAGATTCCATGAACAAAGATTCTTTCTTAGAACTGCACACCTGTGGAACTCTCTTCCATTTGCCTGCTTTCCGGCTGACTATAATATGGTCGTCTTCAAGACCAATGTAAACAAGTTCTTGATGAGCCGTTCCCCTTAAGTAATCCAATTTACCAAATTTACACTACTAACAATAACTACTACATTGTCCCATTGATCAGTGTACACTTATTAACCCTTATTCTTGAGTGGCCTCAGGGCCTTGATAAGTGGCGACTCCTTTCTAAAAAAAAAAATAAAAAATAAATAAATAATAGGTAAAATCCTAGAATGGGCGTGGAAGTTGAGGTGTATGCATGTTTAAAAATATTATATAACTAACCTGAATCGAGATTTGGAGAATGTGGCTGGCTATCAAATTTGAGAGATCAATTTTTGTCAACTTCTGCATGACTTTCACTGACACTACTTGTTCAGTGCAATAAAATTATATCATTATGTTTTCTACATGAATATTTTTTTTTTTTTTAAGCAGAGCAGCAATAATCATCTATCTTTACCAATGAAAAGAGTATTGCTATATGTCAAGCTAGGTCATCTGAAAAAGTGCTCACCTCTCCAGATTAAAGAAATGTTTCACAGACTTCAGCAAGTGATTTTATTAAACACACTTTTCTAAGGAAAATAACGATTGTTAATAGTTCAATTTTATTCTACATGGCTACTGTGTTGTCAACATTTATGTAAGAATGGTCTATTTTTTTTTTTTTTTTTTTTTTTGAATTGTCATCAGAAATTAAATTATTACTGCTTAAGAACTCTTTCCTTCAAACTTAAGATTATACAGTAGAACCCCGGGATAAGTTTCTGTTTATCACTCTCTTCCTCTCTCACTCCATGCTACTTGATCTCCTGCTCTTATTTTATATCGCATATATCACTCACTTCTGTCTCTGTCTATGTATTAAGAGTTCAAGGTGATCACTTTATTTCCATTGCCATCTCCTTTTTCTATATTGATTAAGGAAGACATTAAAAGAGTGGTAAAAATATTTAACCTGGCACTACAGTGAGTAGAATGTGACTAATTTTGTTTTTTATTTTAAAAAAAAAAATTAGTTGCCTTTGCAAACTTATTTTTTCCTAATTCAAGCAATTTCACCCGAATTTAATGAGTGATTCAACAAGTCAAACTTTTTCTAGTAATTAAGTTTAAACTGTAATGCAAAAGGGATATGTTATTACTTACTGTGACTTTTTTTTTTTTTAATTTGATTCTTTTACACATGAAGATTATAAATTTTGTTGCTTTGGAAATTTCATCCAATTTACCCAAATCTTTTTGTTTGATCTTGCAGGCAGATTATTCCATGGAGAGTCATGCTCGAGACTTAGAAAATTATGTGAATGTGGCTCGTAATAGACGACGAAGGGCAAAAGCTTTGCTTGATTTTGAGCGACACGACGATGACGAACTTGGATTTCGAAAGAACGACATCATAACTGTAAGATTTATCAAAAACTTTTTCTTTTTTTTTTTCGTGTTCCTTTATTTGTGTTTCTTTTTTCAAACTAGATTTTAAATAACTAAAGACTGATTTTAAAAACATCAGTAAATTATCAAATTATATAAAAAATGAGGCATTAAAATTTATAACTCAGAAATAACTTGTACCCCTCTTAAGCATTAACATACCTTATTAGAGAGAGGGAAAATGATTGTTTTTGTATTGTCTGAAGTTCAAAACATGAAATACGAGATAAAATTATTTAAACTTGTTTGTGTGTGTATTCATTCATCATTGTGATCATCCAACATCATCCAAATTCGGTACTTGATTTCAATACAAGCTGTATCATATGGTCTTGGTCACTGCTGTAATGATGTAACAATGTTTTGATTTCGAATAACATTTGCTTTCTCTATCAAACAGAATTTCAATTGGAACAACAATGACTTTGAATGGAATACAAAACAATAGACCTGTTTAAAATCCTGGTTGTACTCTGGGTTTGACTGAAACACTACCCCCCCCTCCCAATCAAACATAAATGATCCATCAGCTTAATTTGTCCAGAAACATCTGTCCAGAAACGTCTGTCCAGAAACATCTGCCTATTTTGCTTGAATATATATATGGATATTTTATCATTTGGTATAGGTCACAAAGCAAGTTGTCTTGAGAATTGTCACCTGTTTAATCAGTAAACATAAAAACTGATTGATCAAGTCAGTTTTTATGTTTACTTAAAGAATCTTTATATTAATATGATAACATATGTGCTATTTTTTGTGTCCCGCTTACATCCGGTCATTTAATGGTTATGTACTTCCATTTCTTGTCATAAATAATTTTATCAAGAATTCTTCATAAGTTTTGGTTTCGATTATAGCTGAAGGAACTAAAGTTATACATATATATTATTCATAAGTTTGGGATTCGGTTTTGATTCAAGCTGATGAACCCAAGTCATATAGATATTTTTTATTTTTGAAATCACAACTTTATAAAATATAAAAATTGATAGAACATTAACTTTATAATAATATATATGAAATCTGCAAGAATTAAAATATCATATTTAAGCATATTTTATGACCTGGCTATCCCAGGCGTCCCTGCTAGCTTGGATAAATACTTTTGCAGTTTTAACAAAATAGCTACAATAATATCAGAGCATCTTCATTTACGGTGAATATCTACAGAGTGCCAACATCAATATATTACATATGAATCGGTCCCCTGTGGAATTTCCACAGGTCCCACTAGTTCCTTATAATTGTTTTAAGGAAGCTGGGTCAAGAAAATTTATATTCAATTCAACACAGAGTTAAAAAAATGGAGTTTATATTGAAAATCTAATGTTTTTGTCCTTATTAATCTGATGATACAAAGTCTCTATGTAACTTTTCTTCTTCATCTTTTAATTTATATATATATATATATATATATATATATATATATATTTCATGATTTTCTTGGGGGTAAAAAACTTTATTAAAGCAATCATGAAGGGAAGACGTATTCCTTCGGAATTCATTTTATATTAAAAAAAAAAAAATACCGAGGAGAAAAGGAAAATGGATAGTGACTAAAAAATAAAAGTAGGGGGGGGGATCAAAACGAGTAAGTTGACATGTTTCACCCTCACTCATCAAAATTGGAATCGAGGGATTTATTTTTTAGTAATTTGTTTTCCTTAATGATAAAAAAGAGTCGGTAGCAAGAGCAATCGTATGGGGATGAATTTTAGAGGCTGATCACATTCAAACCCAACAAGCAGTCCTTTTGCTTACAAAGGGAAGGCTTCCTAAGGCAAACATGAACAGTCTCCAAGACTTAGATGATAGACGGAGTGAGCTTGACTCAATACGGAGAAAGAGTCGATGCTGAAGTTTGTTGCACAATCCCAGTATTTAATAAAGTGTTCCATTATAGCGGATCCATATGTGTTGTTTACAGCGTCGGTAGATAGGAATGTTCCATTCCTGATTTTGCTCGGTACATGTTGTATGCAACTTACCAATTTTAAAGACGTTCCACCTACGTAGTCGGCAGCGCAACCACATTTAAATGAATAAATGACATTACTAATATGATGAGGGGGTAGAACATCTTTATATATATATATATATATATATATATATATATATATATATATATATATATATATATATAAAGATTAGAATTAAAAGTTAAATAAAACTTTATTATATTATCAAAACAGAAAAAAGAATGTCTTGCATTTCAAAGCTAGATGCATGCATATCCAAATTTAACATGTGTGTTGCCAACATGCAGAATTTTACGAAATATACTTCAGCTTTAAACTTTCAACTTGGATTCTTTCAACTCATTGCATATTGGACTATTTTACAAACTTTACTTCGAAAATCCTATAAAGTTTGGACTTTTTCTGTTTTCTTATTTATTTCTCACTACTTATATGTATTTTTGTTCTTCTCTACCTTTCTCCCTCTTTCTTTTTCACTACTCCCCTTTATTTGTCCCCATTCTTCTAACTACTTCTTTATCATCTTCCCTACTGTTATTTGCTTATAGCTTTTTTTCTCTCATTTCTAAGCAAATGTCCTTAAGCCGGTTTTTTGTAAATGTATATTCATGGCTTTTCTACTTTTCTGATGAGAAGCATTTACCTTGAAATACATTAGTCTAAAGAATTTATTTTTTCCTTTACTTAACTATGTAGAGCTTTTACTATCTTGATGGGTTTGCTTAAATATTATTTGTATCGTTATCAATTTCATTTAGTATTGCTATATAAATTTTGTTTTCTTGGGTAGAAAGTTATAAGAGCATAATTATTTATGAATAATATTACAGAACCTGATACTTTAGGTTTACAGCTATGAGAGGGAACCCATACTGAAAAAATACATTTATTTTGAGTTTTATATATGTTTATAAACTGCTCACCACACTCTTCAACCATATTTGATCTATAAGGAAATGGTAGGTCATTTTTTGGAAAAATTCACTGATTTTTTAAAAAAATATATTTATTCTTTCTTTTGGTAGTTAATTAGTAGGTTATTTTTTGCAAAAGAAACTTGGAAAAATAATAGGGAAAGGAAAAAGAACGTAAGGGAAAAAAGATTAAAAACGGTTTCTTTCCTAGCTTAAAAATAGCTAATGTATTATGGGTAGTATGAATATTACTTTATCATTTTTATTTTTTTCATTTATATTCAGTTTTGGACCCAAGGATATAATCCACATTGATTGATTAGGAGGGGGGGGTGTAAGTACATTGATTTAAATAATTTTCTTTTGTAGTCTTTATCTCTTTGGGGCATGGAAGCATTTTCCACAAGCCAAAAAGGGCCCGTGTGCATTTCTGCCCCAAGCCATGAACCCCCTTATTATAATGTCTTGTGATATTTGGATTTTCGTAAATTTTTGTCTTAAAAACATCAATATTAAATTTTGAAGGTCTTCGCTGTGAGTGTCATTTTCAAGACTGATGTTTCCTCGTTTTGAATTTTGCAAATACCTTCCAACATCCTATTGTCACCATGTACTTTGCAAATCTCTTCTTCCTTTTTTGAATGAAAAAACATAACTACCGAACATGAAATTTTTTGCAATCCATTTTCTTGTAATGAAGAGTTTCTGAAAGTAAATAAATTCCGAAAATTTTATCAGCAATGGGGAAAAAAATACATAACACGTGCAAAGTTTCATCTGTAAACACTTTATAGGCTTTTTAAGAGCCTTCAGAAATTTCTACTTTTAAAATGCTAAGGACTTTCTGGACAACCTAGTGTGTGTGTGTATATATATATATATATATATATTCCTACCCTCTGATGAGAAGGAAAGTATTTCTTCAAAACTATGCAGATTAAGGACTATCCATTTATCTAGTGTTTCCTTTTAAGATTGAATATGTTTTTAACTCATTTCAAAGTGTTTTTTAATATATTTTATTAACTGTTTGCTCATATATATATATATATATATATATATATATATATATATATATATATATAATTTAAAGGAGATTAGAATAATAGTCTAAAGAGCTAAGTGTATTTTAATGTAATAGTGAAATTACTAGTTTAATTAAAATACAGGAAATGCTCGTTGTAATTTAGATATATAATAAGCTCGATAGTTAAATGTCCTAGAGCTAATTCAATATTAAATAATGTGATTTATAATTTAAAAGTTTTAAAATTTTTAAAATTTAAAAATCAAAATTTAATTAAATTAAAAATCAGTTTCATAAGAAGGAACAACAACAAAGTCAATTATCTGTACGATCGTTTCGGAAATCCGTGCTTTTTATTTGTGGTATACATGAATCACGTAGAATAATTATACATAGTTTTTTTGGTAAGCACGGTCTCCTCATCAGCAAATTTAGGAGGATTTCTATTGAATTGAAAAGACACCAAAAATAAACCTAGCATTAAAAGTAAGGCAGATGAATCTGAAAAATTGAAGTAAAAGGTTTGGATATAAAATTTATAAGAAAATTAATAAGAAAATTGGTATAGGTTAGAGATAGAAATGAGTAGAAAAAATATATATATTTTTGAATTTACATAATAAATTTGATTTAAAAATATATAGATATATAATTACCTTTTGGTTTTTCTTTTTTTGAAATCAGGAACTGTATTTAAAGTAGTCATTTAGATGTTTGCTATAGCTTTTTATTTTATTGAATGATGAATTTTAAAAGGGCGACGCTCGTGCAGTAAATTGTTTCCGTTAGCGTATTTTGATTTAGAGACGCTACAGTTAATATCTATAGAGAGAGAGTTTTTTTTTTTTTTTTTTTTTTTTTTTTTTTTGCAAGTTTTTAAGGGGAGATAATTGTCATGGCTTTATTTATTATTTGATTTACGAGTCTAAGGGCGGTAATTGGTTTAACTTAATTTATTAAAAAAAATAAAAAAATAAAAAATAATTAAAAAAAAAAAAAAAAATCTATTTTTACTAATGAGTAATTTTTAATGATTTAAGGTGGTTTATATTTATTGAATTTAAACCAACGTTTATGATTACACGATAGAAGCTCGTGTCTTGAATTTACTAGTTTGGTTGTGCTTTTTATATCTTCATATTTTAAAATTTTTAGGGTTTCTTTTGTACATAATGTACAAAGTTTATCTCCTGGTTTATATGATTTGCAAGTCTCAATTATTTGCCATTTTAAGTTGAAAGAAATATTGCTATTTTTTAGTTGCCAAATATAGTTGGATAGAGTAGTTTGGTTTGATAGAGAGTTATTTTTAAAAGAATGTTTGTGCGTTGAAATTCTATGTTTTATTGGGCCAGATGTGGAACCAATATATATTACCTCTTGATTATTATGATTATTTTCCGTTAGGTCTATTGTTGGATTATAATGTGGTGGGTTGGTTAATAATTGATCGGTAGATTGATTTAAGTTAGTGTTATTATTTAATCTGGTAGTTGAGTTATGGCTGTTGATAGGTTCTTGTATATTTGGAGTTTTTGATACTGTGCAGCTATAGATAACATTTTTAATTTTACATGAGCCTTGTAGGGGACATTTATTTTTTCTTCTACAGTTACAGTCCGATGTATTTTGTATAGTTGCATTTTGTAGTTTATTAATTTTATTATTATTAGAGCTAATTATTTTCTGATGAAGGTTAGGCATAGTAGAGTAAGAGACTTTAATTGTGTTCTTATTGAAAATCTTATTATATCTATGGGGGGCTTTAAAGTTCTTATCTAATATTTTAAAAAATTCTCTAGCTATGTTTGTTTCTAGGTTTTTGGAATACGGGGGGTTGAACCATAGGATCTCCTTGTGTCTATTCTTACGTTTGCGGGTTTTAGTTTGTTGTTTATTTATATTATTATCTAATATTTGTAGTTTGGTTTTATCTTTTTTTGTCTCCTGGTTATTTTTCTTAACTCGTATACGGGAAGACATTGCCATATTATATGTTATTACGCTCTTAATAGGTTTATTTTTAATGCAGTTTATGTTTCTATCATTTTCATTTATGAATTTAATTTGTGAATTATATCCAGAGTTTTTAAGGGCTTCATTATAGTATTTTTCATTTTTGGTAAATATTGATTTAGTAGAAGACAGTCTAGAAATTCTTAGAGCGATATTGGGTACTATATATATATATATATATATATATATATATATATATATATATATATATATATATAGTTGATATAGTTGATATAAAAAGGCTGATATGCTGTAAAACAACAAAACAAAGAAATTTAAATGAAAGTTGTAAATTTTTTTTTTTTTTTTTTTGTGCAGATAATTAAAAAAAAAAATGGGCACTACAACACACACACACACACACATAAAAAAAAAAAAACGTCTCCTAGTAATAATTTGTATATTTACAAAAATGACAGCCGATTATCTCTGGGAGGTTCATCATATAAGTGAGAACAGAATTTCTGACCAAGAGGCAGTTCTATTATGTATATGTGTTAGCAGGAGTACTTTCTAAGAGAATCTTCAGGTCTGTTTTTTTATTTTTTTTTTTTTTAGAGAGGTTCAACCATTTTCCAACATACAACACCTGCTATTCTCAAATGGTGACCTGTCTGATACTGATCTAACAAGTACTGGTGTAAACCTGATTATGTAGTATAACTTGTTAATCTGTACATGTGTTGAGATAATGAAATAACTGCCATTTGAATGGAAGTTCTCTTTTTCAATCACATAGAAAAGCTCTTAAAAGATAGTATACACTTAGTTTTTTCTTGGGAGGGGGTATAGATATATATAAATTATTATTAACTTAGACAAGTCAGATATGAAGTGAAGCTTAGTTTTACCATTAGATTCAGCATTAAATAATCCCAAAATGGCTAATATCCTGTTAAATAAAGCAAAACCAAAAGAAATCCTAGTGAAGTTTGTGAAACTTTTTTTTTTCCAGATAATTTCCCAAAAAGATGAGCACTGTTGGGTTGGGGAGTTAAACGGACTTCGTGGTTGGTTCCCAGCCAAGTTTGTGGAACTGCTCGATGAACGTAGCAAGAATTATTCTTCAGCAGGAGATGATAGTGTCACTGAAGCAATCACAGACATTGTCCGTGGAACGTAAGTTATTATTTACTTTTAAATTACTATAAAATGTGATTTTTGCTTTGCTGTAGGCTTTCTGTTGTGGGGGGAGTGATAAAATTTCATTTGAAAGTTTGCCAGAAAAGATTTTCTGGGATACATCTGGTTTCCTCTCTAGGGGGCATTATAGGAGCAAAATTGCCCCAAAATGTTTCATCCGTTCATTTGTTTCACTTTTATCAATAACCATACCTTGGATTTTTTTTTGTAAATTTTGCACAAATATTAGTCATGGTGAAAGTAAATTTTTCACTCGTGGAGGGGAACCCCGCATGCTCAGCTTATTTAATTGTATTTCACCCTTTATTTATACCAATCTTTTTATTTATGAAGCTCAGTGTTCAATGTATGTTTAATGTAACTAACTAATATATATATATATATATATATATATATATATATATATATATATATAAGTGAATGTGTCTGTGTACATTTTCCTACACAATAATTCTGTCAATTTTCAGTCTACAGACTCGAAATTTGATATACAGGGTACTGAGATTTGGGAAAATCTTTGTAATCCATTTTCAGCCAGAAATTTGGCTGTTAAGGAGTCAAAGTTCAACGATTTGACCTTTGAGAACTCTACCAAACTCCTCCAACAATTTTGGGTCTAAACATGTGAAATATTAGATATAGGTTCCTTGGACATGGATCTAACTTAATGATTTGAGCCCAAAATAATAAATGTTAAGGTGTCATAATAGGGGTCAAAGTTTAAAAAAAAATTGACTGCTTTTTTTTTTTTTTTTTTGCTCAACATACACCTCCAAACACCCGGGCAATGCTGGGCTGAAATGCTAGTATATATCTATAATATAAAGCTGAATGTGTGTGTGTGTGGTCACGAATAGGCTCCTATATGGTTGACTATTTTTAAAAACTGATTACATATAATGATAGAAGATGTATCGAGACACAGGAATGGGTATGTTTGATCTGAAAGGTGGTTCATTAAAATTGTGGGGTCTGCGTTTGCACCTGGTCCACAAAGTATGGAAATAAAAAATTTAAAAAAACGTTTACAAGTGTTTTTGATATAGATGTACATAAGAATACTTTGCGTTCGCGCCTGGCCTCCATAGAATGGAAATAGACACAAACTTTAATAAAGGCTTTTCATAACTATCTGCTTAAGTATACTTTGATAATTATGTTTCAGTTTGAAGAAATATGGTACAATAAAATTATGGGGTGTTCGTTCGCTCCTGATCTCCATAGAATGGAAATATGTCACAAAGTTTAACAAGGTTTTTTAATATAGATCCACAGAATATTGTGATAAGTGTTTCAGTGTGAACAGGTATGGTATAATAAATTATGGGGTTTATCTATTTTATTTTTACTTTCATCATATTTTGCTTTGGTTTTGATATCTGCGAATTCAAAGTTATCTCTTTACAACCCTTCCTTTTCATAACCTATCATACTTTAATAAATCAGAGTCCATTTTCTGTAGGCTATTTTTGAACCCAGTCAACGACAGGTATTTTTGCTAGTGTATATATATATATATATATATATATATATATATATATATATACAGTGATCTTGTTGGTCGGTCTTTCTGAAGAATAGTCTCTACCAAACTCTTCCATCAATTCTTGTTCTACAGAGTTGAAACTTGATATTTAGGGCATTTGGACCTGTGGAACAAATTTGATTTGGTCTTTAGCTGGTAAAAATAGATGCTAAGGAGTCCAAATTGAAAAAAAATTGGAACTTGACAGGTGTAAGTTGACTAAACATGTTATTTGTATGTATGCGCAAATATACATTTATATCTTTAACAGCATTTTTTTTTTCCTTTTAATTTTTGTATGGATGTAGGTAAGGCTGGAAAGCTATGTTTTAGTTTAGATTCTAGCTGATGGCACCAAAGTCTTTTTTTTTTAATTTTTTTTTACTTTTGAAATCACTACTATATATAGGGTACAATATAATCACCAATAAAGTATTGACTATGGTACTAAATATGAAATCTGCATGAATTAAAATATCATATTTAAGCATATTTTACTGTAGGGCCTGAAAAAGACGGATTAAATGGAGAAGAATGGTGTGGGTGTAGTTTGTGGAATGCAAAGTAATGAAAGGAAGTTTGTTAACGATCAAATGGAATGTCAGTTGAATAAAAACGTTTTTCTTGAAAAAATTTAAAGCAAAATGGAATGAAATATTGGAATGGACATGTAATCTGTGCTAATTCTTTTGTTCTATTTAGTTTTTATCTCGGATTATCTCCTTATTCTTTTTCATATATAGATAGATATACGCATTTATCTATAGACATCTTTTGTCATCTCTACAACTCTTTAGTGTAACTAGGTGCAGCAAGATTCAGTGGTTGGCGTTTGGTGGTTTATTGACTGAACTACAAAATCTGTCACTTACAGTAGAGGAAATTATGTATTTAAATGGGATTTTTCATTTATTTACATTTTAAAATACTGATAACTGAAAATATTCAATTATTTTATGGAAGAATATTGCTGCAATATTAAATAAAAACCTCCATTTAGTCTACCAGAGTGCTATACCCATAGAGAGCATACACATATACTTAATCACACCCACACACACACATACATACACATATATATATATATATATATATATATAACACATGTTTCGGTATTTCTTTTTTTTCTTTTGACTCCTCATTGTGGCTAGGCACAGCAAGATTTGAAATCCTCTCTTCAGTAATTTGGTGGCATGTATATGATTACAGAAAAATTTTACCCAGACATAAAAGAAATCCATTTTACCTGCAGGGAGATAGCTTGTTGTAAATATTTTCTTGAAGTTTAAGTGAAACAATAGGTGAACTTTTTGAGAACAGTAAAATAATCCATGCTTAAGTTGACGACACAACTCAAGCTACTTATCAAATGTTTGCCGATAAATATGCAATAATCATCTAGATAATTCTCATAGGTTGAATTTCACATCTGGTTGAGCAAATTGCATCTTTTTCACATAGAAACGAATGGAACCAGCATTGCTTTGGCTTTTCTTTCATGATGAGTGCATGAATTGTCTGAATTGATGTTTCGAATGCCCTTACTGTGTTTAAATGTGTAACTATATTATAAAAGAATATATTGTGTATATATTTTTGTTTCACTATTTGTTCCACCAGTGCTCTGTACAGGAATAGAGCTATGTAGTTGTATAAAAATATACTTATGACAAGTAAGCTACACAAAAACATAAATTTCACTTGTAGAAATAGTTTGTCACAGTTATTGTGAGGATTGAGGATTAACATTTTACAACCAATTGGTGTTTATATTAATCTCCAACTAATTATAAAATTATTAATTGTATTGCTTGTATTTATACCACTTTTTCCATATTTATTGGCTGATAGGAATCGGCCAATAAATTTTCTCGCATTCCACTAAGAGTTGGATGTGCTTTATTTTTAAGTAGGTCAAACGAATAAAGTAGTCAAAAAGGTCCAGCTATTCTGACTTATTTAGCATAATTACATGACCTATTTGTTTAATATATCCTTGTCTTATTTTTGTTGCGCCTTTTATATACTAATATAATATTTAAATTAATGTTTATCTTTAAAATTTTAAATTTCTAGTTTCTCATTATTATATGTCTGTTACAGTAGGTGATTTTTCTTTTTCAGATTGTGTCCAGCATTAAAAGCTGTTTTTGAACATGGTTTGAAAAGATCATCCATTCTAGGTGGCACCTGCCATCCTTGGCTTTTTATTGAAGAGGTCAGAAAATTTTTCCACTAAGAATCATGTGATGTTTTTCCTTCATCTTTTTCTGTGTCTTCATATTTTCAAAAATAGTTTTCAGTTAACTACATAAACTTCAGAGATTCTTATTATATTTCTGGATACGCAATCCTTCTATTTTGTTCTGTGCTTCATTAATCTCCCACTCCCCACCAACAAAAGAAGCTTTACATCATTGCAGATCTAATCTCGGGGCAGCACCCAGATCTTTTACCAAGAAATTTTTCCTTGAATGCTTGGTATACATTGTTTTCAGGATCTCATTTGATAACATGGAAAAATCAGTTAATTATTTTCCTAATAACTCTGAGACCATTTCGAAACCCAAGAGTTTTTTTTTAAATTTGGTGATGCAGACAGGTTTTGTCAGCCATGATTCTCTGTCATTTTCAAACACAGAGCTGGTGCTCATCGTCTGTTTTAACATTCAAATCTTAGAATCATAGATAGCTATTGGAACCATTAAGTGCATTGTAAAGTTTGAATTTCAAAGTATAAGGTAAGTATTTTTGGCTCCAGAATGTTTTCTTTAGTCTGCCGTAGAAACTAATGACAATCCTTCTGATTATTTTGTTTGATATATTTCGGAACTTAGACTTCACCCCATCCCAATGAAATTATCAACCTTTTCAACATTGTTTTGATTGATTTGATGTTACGATTTTTGGCAAAGAAAAAAGTGATGTCACACTTTACCTTACCTTAGTCTAAAAGGAGTTCTCCTTCACAGACCAAGGACAAAAAAAGTCTTATTTTTGTTTCACTCAAGTGTACTTCATTTGGGGGGTTGAATTTTCTCTATATTAAACCTCTAACCTTGTATGTAACTTTGCCTTCATTGGAAGGCAAATAAATATGATCTTCATCTACCATTACTTAACATTTTGTTATTTTTCAATCAGTAATTATCTCCATATCTAAGGTCACATGACCTATCACTATGCAGATGAACTGGCTCAGACTTGCAACATCATCCATTGTAAATTTCAGAAAGATGTTGAGTGTTACAAATAAGATGGTGCCCTGTCTCGCACCCTCCTAGTGTTCGAACCATAATACATACATAACATGTCCTTATTCCATATAGAACTATGATGTTTTTATTCCTGTCACAATTCTAAGGAATTGTTTTAAGAATGGTGATATATTAAAATATAATTTTTTTAGATTTTGACTCAATAAATTTAAATTAAAAAAAGTGGTTCTATAAGTTCTTATATTAAGATTTACAATACATTATAATCTATATTTGCAGTGTAGATGATATTTTTTTAATTTTTTTTTTTTTTGCAAGATGATTGTCTAGGATAAAAATAACAGTAGTTTCATTTTTCAAAATTTATTTGTCGGTTTGTGTTGTTCTGTTTGTGAACCTACCTTTGACTTTGATCATAATCTCAAGACAACCTTGAAACTAGTTGCAAACATTCATCACTCTCCCAAATTTGGCCTTCAAAGGCTCTGTTTATCCTAACTTTTAGCTCATCCTTTGTGTTGCACCTAGATCTGTTGGTGTCTCATTCTACCATTTCCCGTACAAGAAGTCAAAGTGGGTTGCAGGCAGGAAGTGAAGTGTGATAACATAGTTCTCAGACTTCCAGGCCTGCATCTTCTGGTTAGTATGGCAGGATGATGTTTAGCTGCCATATGTATGGTCTACTTTCAGCTACCTGATTGATCAAGAGTTTCGCTACTTCTCTGGGAATGTGAATATGACCATCAGTGTTCAACCTAGGGGACCTCATTAAACCATTGTTGTATATAGTATGACATCACTTCTAGTGGTTTTACATCATCAAATTGATCATGTGTTTTTCTCCCTGATGTCATTCTGTAGTTGAATCCTGAATCTTTCAGTTTCTTGTAGACCTTTTCTACCATCTGAAATCTTTGTCTTTTTGGCATTAATTTCAAGAATTTTGTTTCTTTAAAATTGTCCATAAAACAATATACATGGTTGAAAGTTGTAGGACAAGTCAGGCAACGAGTGATGTTCACTTCTGTCAAATATGATTGGATTGCAAAAAGGATTGTGAATTTTATTGACAATACCATTTGATGGTAATTTTTTTTTGTCATCTGAGAATTCTTGTATGAAGAGTGCATGTTTGGGTGTCAGTAATTTGCATGCATGTCTTGGAAATAAAATGTTCTAATCTTAACACTAAATTCTACAAAATGAATCTAAATTCTGTTTATCTTTCAGGCAGCAACAAGAGAAGTTGAAAAAGATTTTCAATCGGTTTATTCACGATTGGTTCTTTGTAAAACATATCGGTAAGTCATCGTCACCTTAAAAAATTATTCTGATTTTTTTTTTTTTTTTTCTTAAATAACCTGGCCTATAAAAATCTTGTGAGGGTTGAGATATGTAGGAATCCAATACAAGATGACACCTACTGATGAGACGATCATGAAAGTGCCTCAGTGATATATTGAATGGCAATAAAAAATAAGTAAAATAAAGAAGAAAACTGAATATTCATGACCGAAACTAGGGGCAAGTCAAGCATAGACTGACGTTTATTTTTATCAAATGTGGTTGGATTTCAGAAAGGATTGAAAATGTATTTGATTGGTGCCAAAATTCTGCCCTACAAAATGCTAGATCACATATATTTTCAGATAATATTAAGAGAAAAAATGCCCCCCCCCACATCTCTGAAATTACCATGTGCTGTAATTAATTTGTTTTCGTTATGTTTTTAAAGATTCAAAATAGGGAGCAGTTGTAAGTTTGAACTGAAAATGGGAAACAATTCAATTTAAATTCTTTGCCAAAATAATACAAGCAAGAAGTAAAATAAATAAATTTATTACTAAATAAGCAAAACAAATCTTATCTTTCTTTTTTTTTTCAGCAAACTACTTTTAAAATTTCTCTTAATTAAATATAAGTTGATTTATTTTGTGATGAAGAAATAAAAAAAAAAACTGTTTGGTTGTATTATGTAGTTAATTTATTTGAAAAAAATTGTGCAATGTGTCATAACATATTAAATGTATCACCCTCTGCACGACTGTACTATATTATATATCCAAATGAAGATTTAGAAAAGATGTAAAGAAATAATATTTTTAAATTTTGTTTTGTTTTTTAATAAAAAATATTGAATCAGACTGTCGAAGGGGTTCTTTAAATAATCTATGGATCAAAAAACACAGACACTTCCAATCAAAAATTGTCAAAATATAAAAGAATCAATTAAAACAAAATATATAAGCTTTTTTATTAATCAATTAATTTCTGCCAGAAAGAAACACTTATAAAAAATATACTTCGATCAGAAGAGGTAAATTTTTACCTTTATACTGACTAAAATGTCACGTGATCTAATGTTATCCAATGCAGGAATTTGGATATTGCAACACCGGATTAATTTTTATTACCGATTCTATGAGTAGCATTTACCTAAATGAACATTGTTTGAATCTTCAGCAATTTATCTGCTAATAACTAATGACATTCTTTAGAATCTGAGTGGCAATAAACCTTCTCAGGATTCCAGTACTCCCTGTATTTCAACAAAAATAGAAATCATTCTTTAAACAAAATATCAAAAATAGATATTAATTCTTGATAATATCCAATACATTTTGCATCCGAGAAAAGTACCATTGATACTATACTTATCCTGAGACAAATACAAGAGAAGTATCTTGGTAATAAAAAGAACCTGTATTTTACTTTGGTGGATTTGGAGAAAAGTTTTAACAGAATGCTAAGAGGTTTGGTGGTCTTTGCACAAATTAGGGATAAACAAATGGTTGAAGGTTCTTCAAACAATGTACAGAAATATTCAAAATTATGTTAGAATGTTAAATTAATCTGTTGCTTTTCATTTAAGTTTTAGAAGCAATGTCAAGAGTTTTGTATAGGTTGTCTGGAAGAGATGCATTATCTTGATGATTTAGCGCTCGCCTGTGAAACCATGGAAAGTCTATTTGTTAAAGATTTAGAGGAATGCTATGCAAAGTAAAGATTTGAGAGTGAATGTCACCGAGGCCAAATTGGTGATCAGTAGTTGTAATGTTGGAAAGCCTCTCAAGAAGAAAGTTTATCTATAGAAAGGGAGTTAGGAGCAACTTAAATTTTTGTGGTGTTTGTAAGCATGAGATATACAAGAAGTATGGTGGATTTCTAAGTAGGTTGAGAGATGATAACCAGTTTATATGCAAAAAGTGTAAAACAATGGAAATTGATGAGAACTCTTATGTGGAGAAAGTATATTTGGATGGTGAGGCAGTTTTAGAAAGTGTTGCAGTTTTGTTACCTTGGTGATACATTATGATACAAGGATAAACTGGTATTAGGCTAATTGCATGAGTTAGGAGTAGATCGAGTAGTTGAAAGGAGTGGAAAAGTAATAGGTTGTAAGCATTTCCTTGAAGACAAATTGCTATTTATTGTATATCAATTCTTTTGGGGTTATTTGAAGCTGAAACACAAATGTAAACGATTGTTTGATACAACTAGCATTTCTTTAAGATATTAGTATTCAGGTTGAAATATTCGCTTCAATTGGATTTGAATTCAACGCCGCTAATTATAAATATAGTATTTCCCAAGAAACTTGCCCTGTACAAATTACTTTTTCATTCCTTTCAAATATGTTCTTTTATATCTGCTATCTTTCTCTACTTTTCTCTTCCCCTTTGTTTTTCTCCATATTCTTCTCGCCTTCCTCTAACCACCCACCATAACATTCTTCCTTTTTTTTTTTTTTTTCTAAGACAACCAACCACCCACCCACCCTTGCTCTACACATGCATTACTTAAACTTCCACCAATCATTTCTCACCACTTACCACCAAATCTCATAGGGGAATACCTTGTCTCTGGTTGTATCTAGTTTCCCTTTGTTTTTCTTTGAATTGATCATTAAATTGAAATTTTTTATATAAGCATTACTATTTAAAATCCTTTTTCATTCTCTTTTAAAACAAAGTTTCTTTTTGCTGAATCGAAATTATTTTTTATTTTTTTCTAACAGATTAGACGAAGATGGAAAGGTACTCACCCCAGAAGAAATACTCTACAGAGTGAGTGCATGTTATTTCTTTATAAATATATATTAATAAAAGGCATTTTTCTATATACGTGTCTATCTAAAGTACCCAGATCAGAATATTTAGGACCTCAATAAATTTAAATCTTAATGAATACAAAGATGCTGCCAAGTCTGTTGCAAAGTTAGGCTCTCTCTACTGAGCTAGAAAACTTCTTACCCTTGCGTGTGGTTTACATCTCTATAAAGTCACCATTTGCCTGTGCATGAATTATCGTTACCATATCTGGTGCATCTACTACTAGCCTCTCTTTCTTAGAAAGTGTGCAAAAAACCCCTCAAAGTTAATGGTTTTCGCACCATCTGCCACGCATCAGCCCTTGTTACATCACCTGTGCTTATTTTAAAAGTACTCTTATAGAATGTGGTCTGACGAATTTATTGCACTTGTATTCTCTTCAAAATAAATACCCCTGATCAACTCAACTAGTAGCAAAATCACACCTCTTCTCTGTAGAGTTTCCTAAATGCCAGATAATGTTTTACTCTAATGGTATTTTTTTAAAAACTTCTTGCTTTTGGAATTCCCTTTCTGCTCTCTGTTTCTCCAATCATACCAACATACAGAAATTTAAATGTAATGTGAACAAATAACTGCTGCTGAACTCCCTACCCAGATTACTACCCAATAAATCTAGCCTCTATCACAGTAGCATTTTACATTTCAGTGGCAAGAAGTTTGAGGTGAGAAAAGCAAATCATTAATTCAGCATCTTACTCTGGTTTTTTGTCAAAAAGATGAAAAGATTTTTTCAAAACCGTATTTTTCAAATTTAAAAAAAAAATGTCAACAAAATAATACATCATTTTAGCATGTCAAAAGTTAAGGTCAACAAAATAGAAAATTTTAATCTGGAATTTGTAAATTGTGATTTAAGATTTTTAATAAATGTTAAATAAATTGGATAAGTAAATTTAGACCAGTTGAGTTGGCAGGGTCAGTATTTGGTAGGGTGAATCCAAAGGAAACATGGCAATGATGATGATGGATATGAGAGAAATTTTTTTTTTTTTTTTCTTTTTTTTTTTTACATACGTATCACCACATTATCAAGGCCAAGAGGCCACTCAAGGATAAGGGTTAAAGAGTGTACAGTAGAAATTGGAAAATATAGTCATCATTAGTAATGAAAATTCGGTAAATTTGTTAACTTATATGGAACGGCTCATCAAGAACTTATTTACGTTAGACTTGAAGACAACGATATTGTACTCAGCCGGAAAGCAGGAAAATGGAAGACAATTCCACAGGCGTGCAGTTCTAAGAAAGAAGCTTTGTTTAGGAATTTACGTTTAGGTTTAGGCACAGATAAAGAGTGGGGGGAATTATTGATAGTGTTTTCAGCTAGACGAGTGTTTTTTGTGAAAGTTTGGCAAGGGGCGGACCATAGACTGAAGCTCAGTCGAATACTTTCCATGAAAATAATGATACATCAGAGACAAACTCGCAACATCTCTTCTGTGAGATAGAGGTTGCAGAGAAGAGAAAAGGACGTCTCCTACAAGGCTACAAAGTCTATTTTGAACTCTATCAAGGCAGGACAAGTTCTTTTTAGCAGCTTCTGCCCAGATGTGGCAACAGTATTCCATCCTTGGACGTACCTGGCTCTTATATAGATAGAGAATTGTATCAGCAGTGAGATATCTACTGGATCGATAGAAAGATCCCACCATTTTTCCAGCGGCCCTGGCAACAGATTTGATGTACGTGTTCCATTTAAGATCAGGAGTAATTGTCAAGCCCAGATGAGAAATTAGATTAGAAATAGGTTAGTTTGAAAGTCAAATTCTAAAAGTTGTCCAACACATGCCAGTATGTGTGAACCTGTTTGTGTACGTTTTCTCTGCACAGGGCATGATCATTCCCTCATTGTTTTCATTTAAAGTCAATGTTTGACTTCAACACTGGCCATAATGTCGATCATGTGATCTCAATCACTGAAAGGAAAATCCTTCTGTTACAGCAAACAAGACAAGATGACAACTCAAGTTTAAAACAAGCAACAATGTTTTATGTTGTGATTACAATGACACCTGACTTCTTAGTGGAACATATATAGATATTGGTCTCATTTGGGATAGACCACAGAGCTAGCCTACTTAAAAATCATCTCTCTTATCACTGAACATAAGAATTTAGTAACAGATCATCATCGAGGATATGAAATCATAACTTTTGTAAAGTCTCAAGTGGCTTACACACACATGGAACCTTGTATCCAAGAAATCATTATTTCAAAGTGCCATCTGATTTCTTAAGTTTGTCTTCTCTTAGCTAAATATTTCTCCCATTGCAGGTCTGCTGTCTGTAACCTATCTTGTATCATTCTACATTTATACATGTAAAGTAGACATTAAAGCTTATATCATGGTGATTATTAAAAAAAAATTATGAAATCATCACCATTATTTTCATATTTGATTTAACATCTGTTTTACATGTTGGTATGCATTGGATGACTTAGGTTAGTTTGGATTAATTGAAATTTTTATCTCTCTGGCCAGGTCTTTATTTATACCTTTTTATCTTGAGCCTCTACTTCTTACTTCCTCCATGTTTTCCTTCCTCTGCCAACTGACTCTACTATCTCAACTGATCTACATCTACTAACCCAGGAACTCTTATCCATTCTTTCAACATGACCATGCCATTGAAGTCTCCTGTTCTTCACACATCTCTCTGTCCAAATTTAATTTTCTTCTAAAATCACCAGATCTAAGTCGGTCTTTAAGACTCTCATTACACATCCATAAATATTAAACATTTTTGCTTGAAACATTTCAAGTAACAAGCTAACAAAGCCAGCTAGTTGTGAATGATAATGAAATTTTTTTTTCCTACAAATATTTGTATTTTTATCTCCTTTATTTTCATTGTAGGCTGTTCAAGCAGTTAATCTTGGCCATGACCAATGCCACGCTCAAATGGATGTTAAATTTCGCTCTATCATCTGCTGTGGATTGAAGTAAGTCAATCATAAAACTATTGTTTCAAGCCAGTTTTATGTAAGAATATACAAAGGTTTGTTTAAAGGAATCTGACAGAATGTGTAGGAAAACAGGAAATCGGCAAAGAACGTATTTTAAGTTAAGAAATTGTTGTGGGGTACAAATCACCCCTATTTCAGAACTAAGTGGAATTATCCAGTCCTATGAATACCACTAGTTTCAGAGACTAAATGGAGACATTTATACCATGTTTAACTGCATGCTACGAACACGTTCCTCTCATACCACTTTAGTGGCTCCTGTATTCTTTATGATAAATACATATTATTTTTATACACTTTACACTACTTGTGGTTTCTTTCATTTGTGACTCCTAGCACGGGTCTACAACAGAAATATAAGTTAATACAGTTGTGATTTGTGAGATTCGATATTTCATTTCAGTTAGAAACCTTTGTTATAGAAAACATTGAATAGAAGTCCGCTTAAATATACAAAACAAGTTGGAAGTGGCCATTGGATTGAAGTAAACTCCTAAAGTTGTTTAGTAAAGTGAGTGGATATGTTAAGTAGGAGTGAAAGTAAGTTTTGGTAGTAAGATTTTGGGTTGAAAAATGATTGGTGGAAGTTTAAGAGTGTGTAGCGGAGAGAGGGTTTGGTACAGTGAGTGAGCGAAAAAAAAGTAAGGAAGTATATTATCGTGGATTGTGAGAAGGGGGAGAAATGAAATACCATCCATGGAATCATTAATAAAATTCATAATCCCATCTACAATCCAAACATATTTGTTATAAATAAATTTCAGTCATAATGAGTTTCAGACATAAATGTCCAGCAGGTTTTGCGTTATTGCTGTCCAATGATAAATACACCTGGTTAAAATTTTTAATAACTCTGACACATTCCTTTTTTGCACTGCCCTGATTTAGGCTCTGATGGCCTTCTTTGGTTTAGAAATAGTCTTGTGATTATTTGATCAATATTATCTTTAAGATATTCTTAAAAATAAAAAATATGCAAAGTTATGGTCTGGTGAGTGTGAAGAATTGAACGACAATAAAACATCAACCAATGATAAAACATCAAACGACAATAAAGCAAAAAGACTACTGGTTATTCATGACAGAAACTTGTTGGACAAATCAACAATTGAAATCGTTTTTTTTTTTTTTTTTTGTAATGCTTTGAGTTAATAATTTTCTGTTCTACAACATTAGTATTAATGCAAGTCTTAGTTTTCTGTCCCTCATAAAGAAGAGAGGAGACTTTCAAAGTATACCCTTGCTCTGTTCCATAGACAAAACTCAAGAAACTTGACTGCTCACCTCTTTTCATGTTGCTATCAGAGAACCACTTTTTGATTATTTTAAACTTAAATCATCTTCTCAAAACTGAAGAATATAAATGAAAATAGTCAACAGATTACAGGAGCAGTTTGATCGCTTGAATCATGAAAATATACATAAGCTTCTTCTCTTCCATCCATTTTTAACTTCGCTTTTTGTTCAAGATTAGTTTTTTCTTTCAGATGTTTTTCTTTCTCCCTTCCTCACTGTTCACTTGCTTCCAAATTTTCCTTAGATGCCAAACTTCCTGCGATTAACATTCCACATGAGCCTACCAACGTAGTCAATTCATCTTTAAGATAGCCTGGGCAAATGTAATGCTTTCAGCATATTCTCTAACCTCTAAAAAAAATAATTGTGAACATAAATAGAAATTATCTTTAATATAGGAATTGGGTACTTGTACAGTTTAGTCAAGACATTCAAAAATGAAAATATCGAAAAAAAGGTTATATTGTACATATCCGTTTTGGACTGAAGATCTCCGAAAAAAAATATTTCATTTAATTTGATCGAGTAGTTTTTTTTTTACAGTGGAAAAACACGTTCTTATGAGAATGCGTTGAAGTCAGCCATTATGAAATTTGCTGGACACGCCATGGGGAGATAACTCCATGTAAAGCGCCGATACTCCCTCCCCATCTTTAATTCTAGCTTTTCTTCCTAAAAATCGAACCTTTTGCTCGGTATCATAACAAATTGTTTTTTCGCTGTAAAAAAAAACAAACTACTTGATGAAATCAAATGAATTTTTTTTTTTTTTTTTTTTTGAGAACTTTGTTCCATAACAGATACGTGCAATATAACTTTTTTTTCGATATTTTCATTTTTTAATGTCTTGACTAAACTGTACAAGTACCATGAATTGTGATCTTTGATGTCTTCTTCCATTGACTGGATGTTGCTGCTTCAGTATACAAATTTCTGGACAAACATGTGGTTTTATTTTCAAAATTTAAAAAAAAAAGAAGTCATTTTTTTTGTATTTATTGTGATTTTTATTGCAAATTTTTTAATGCATGTGTGATTTAAAAAAAATTTTTTTATTTAATGATTTAGCTCACAGGAAATCCCCCCTCACCCTTCTCCAAATTCTGGTAAAATGGTGAATCCATAATTAATTCTATGTGAAAAAATGTTCAGAGAATGATATACAAGGTCAAGATAAAACATAACCTCCCTAAGGCAGAGGGAAATGATAGTTTAGTTTGGCTCTCTTAATCTCGTTCTCTGAGTCACATTAAGATAGATAACTATAATTTTTATTATTTCTGCAAATCATTTTGTCAACGTGGATGTGATTAAAATCCAATAAATGGGTTTGATGCATTTTTATATGATTTCTAACATTTATATCTTTTTAGTGAACAAGTATTGCATCTTTGGTTAGAGACATTATGCTCATGTCTTGAAGTTGTTGAAAAATGGTATCATCCCTGGTCATTTCTTAGGAGCCCTGGTTGGGTACAGATCAAATGTGAACTAAGGTAATTCTAACATTGATTCTTTGCTTATTAAAACATATCAAATTTTTTTGTGTGTGTGTGCTACACCGTCAGGAGTCTGGATTAGTGATAGAGCAATTTCAGTATTTTTCCCTGATTTTGATACAATTACTGAATCTGTCCAAAATATCAGGTTCTGATATCATTAGCAATTCCAATTCTTTTGAAATTTCTAAATATTTAGTTATTATTGTTTCTTTTAAAATTTTCAGATTATCATAAAACATGTGTAATATGTGCATGTATTTTCCCAAAGTAAAAATACACTTGAGGAGAGGGAGCATACATTACAGATTTTTAACTATATTTTTCTCAAATGGTTTTCCAGTAATTGATTGAAAATAGTCAGGCAACTAAAGATTTTTTCTTTTAAAACAAAGCTGGTTTGCAGTAGCCTGTTGCAAATTGACAACATTTTATTTGAATGTTTTCATAAATAATTGATCAGGACTTTTTTAGTTAAAAAAAAAAGAAAAGAAAAAAAGTAACTTCTTTTTAAAATAAAAATATGACAAAGAAAAAATGGCATAGAAAATTGCCTCCTGTTCTTTCATTTCCCTTTGAAAATTACAAAATATGCTGCTTTGATACTCATTTCTAACAAACACGTGGAAATGGTGAAATGCCCACATTACCGATAAATCTAACCCATCACATATGATGCCAAAAATGTATGTCTCACAAAATTAAATTGAACTGTTACATTTACTATGTTAATGAAAATGTAAGTTCATAAATAAGTGAAATTATGTTAAATGCAATTGAAAACCATTTTTGTCTGGAAATTCTGAAATGTTTAGGGTATGAATTTTTCAAGTTTTATTCTGAGAATCACATAAGAATATGCACACAACGTCTAGCATTTTGAGGAAAGAAACTTTCAGAGTAAAAAAAAAAAAAACTTTCCAAGGACTTCTACAGTAGGATTTTACTGCTTGTCAAGTTGATTGAAGATATTTATATTGAGGGACCATTAGTGCTACAAGTTCATTGGAGCACATTCCATTGAAGTACTTGTAAAGCAAGTACAGGATTGCAACATTCTGGTGATGAGACAGGGGATGGAGCTTGGTTGACAGTGCATGACCTATTAGAGTGGAAACTCTTTAGATATTGTCTAAAAACTAATGGTTGTTGCTCTAGCCTATATGTTGCTGATTTGCAACCTGCCAAAGAAGAAAGTTAAAAAAATATGTACCAACAAATAGAAATATAATTATTTTTAAAGTTTCAATTAAATCATTTCTCATTCTTCTTTAGTAATTAATCCTAATTTTTCCAATCTCTCCATTCTTTTTATTAATTTTGGCGCTCTTTGCATACCTTCTAATCTTAATATTACATTCCAATTTCTATGTTTTTTGCTTTTTGTTTTTTAAAATAACTAATTAAAATTATTTTGTAGTTTTTCAACTTCTATTTTCATTTTGTTGTCATATTCACAATGTTTTGGTTGATGTAACCTCCAACCTTCTTCAGTTGTGTTTTTTAAACTTGGAAACTTTTTAGTCAAACTTCAGAAACCTGTTGAAGTTGTAATTTTATATTATTCTTAGTTATTATTGTCTACAGCCAGGATTAGACCTTCATTAGCTTTAAATGATAACCATCTGAAGATTCCAGGTTCAATCCTCACTACAAGTGATAATAACTTTAAGAATAACATAAAAGTAGAGCTTCTATTCATCAGCTGACAGAATAAAAACAATCTCCATGTATTAAATAAAGGATTCATTTAAAATTTCTAATTAGGTTCTTGGGTTTGAAAAGAAACACCTGAAGAAGATTGAAAATTATTACATCTGTCAAAACATTATGAAAATAACAACCAAGATGAGAATAGTAGTCCGAATAATTTAATTTATCAATCTTCATCTCAAAAATTCTAATACCTGTTTTCATTTGCTTTTTTGCTTTTTTAATTCAGGATCTTGTCCCAATTTGCATTCAACCTATCACTTGACTGGGAGCTGCCAAAGAAGAAAGTGCCACCTGATGGTTTGCGAGAAGGCGTACGTGATATGCTAATCAAACATCATCTCTTCAGTTGGGACTTATAGTTGGAAGAATGTGTGCGTGTTGTATTGGATAGTTGTGACCCTCATTGTAGATACACAAAAGGCTGCGTGATCGTCTCCTAGAAGATGAGCCAGAAAGACAAGGAATTCACTCTTCACATCCACAATGACAAAACTGGAACTGACCTAGATATGCGTCCATTTACACTCAGACATTTTCATCTCTTTTGTTTATCATATCAATACAAATAAAAGCCATACTCAGCTTCTCATAAAACGAAGTGCTTAATAAAAGCAATTCTCTTTAATGGTCTCAATACCAAAATGGCTGCTTTAAAATTTAAAAGATTTAAAAAAATATATTTTGGATCATTCAATTAGTTTTACATCATTCAGATTATTTTCATTTTGGTTGTCATTTTTTGGATTTTGTTTTAGATAATCTAACCTCCAATCGTTGCATTTTTGTTAACATGGTAATCTTTGTTGACCTAGGGACTTGTGTAGATTTTTGGACTATTTAATCTTTGTGGCACAATGGATGAAGGGTTCAATTTGAAATTCTGTGTAGGTTCTCAAGTTCACCTGAAGAAGGTCAGAGGTTACATCGGCCAAAACATTGTGAAAATAAGAATCAAAATTCAAATGATCTAACTTATCAGTCCTCATTTCAGAAATTCCAAAACAAGTTTAAAGTTATTTTTGAATTTGCAAAAACAATTTTTCTTTTTGTAGTATCGTGTGATTTTACTCCATGTTGGGGTTAAAAGAAGGGCATTTTCTTTTACATCTGATTACTATCCTGGACAGAGTTAGGGATAATGAAAGGTATGCTTTTGTTTCATTTTAGGGATTTCAGTTAAGGTTAGTGTTTAAATTTGTTAGATCCATCTTAGGTTGTTAATTCTTTTGACATTCCAAGAAATTGATAATCTTTATCCTTTGCAAAATTTAGATTTTTTTTTCTTACTGTATTTTCAAAAATAACTTGCATAATCGTTTTTACATTCCATAATGTGAAAATGATTTCTTTGCTACATACCATGTAAATATGTGGCCACATTGGAATTGAAACCAATTAAGTAAAATCACAATGCTTGATATTCTCTCTCCTCGTCTCTGTTTCTCTCTCATCATTCTCCTTGTCTCTGTTTCTCCCCCTTTCGTCTCCTCCTCTCTGTTTCTCCCCCTTTCGTCTCCTCCTCCTCCTCTGTTTCTCCCCCTTTCGTCTCCTCCTCCTCTCTGTTTCTCCCCCTTTCGTCTCCTCCCCCTCTCTGTTTCTCCCCCTTTCGTCTCCTCCTCCTCTCTGTTTCTCCCCCTTTCGTCTCCTCCTCCTCTCTGTTTCTCCCCCCCTTCGTCTCCTCCTCCTCCTCTGTTTCTCCCCCTTCGTCTCCTCCTCCTCTCTGTTTCTCCCTCTTCGTCTCCTCCTCCTCTCTGTTTCTCCCCCCTTCGTCTCCTCCTCCTCTCTGTTTCTCCCCCCTTTGTCTCCTCCTCCTCTCTGTTTCTCCCCCCTTTGTCTCCTCCTCCTCTCTGTTTCTCCTCCCTTTGTCTCCTCCTCCTCTCTTTCTCCCCCCTTTGTCTCCTCCTCCTCTCTTTCTCCCCCTTTGTCTCCTCCTCCTCTCTTTCTCCCCCCTTTGTCTCCTCCTCCTCTCTTTCTCCCCCCTTTGTCTCCTCCTCCTCTCTTTCTCCCCCCTTTGTCTCCTCCTCCTCTCTTTCTCCCCCCTTTGTCTCCTCCTCCTCTCTTTCTCCCCCCTTTGTCTCCTCCTCCTCTCTTTCTCCCCCCTTTGTCTCCTCCTCCTCTCTTTCTCCCCCCTTTGTCTCCTCCTCCTCCTCTCTTTCTCCCCCCTTTGTCTCCTCCTCCTCCTCTCTTTCTCCCCCCTTTGTCTCCTCCTCCTCCTCTCTTTCTCCCCCCTTTGTCTCCTCCTCCTCCTCTCTTTCTCCCCCCTTTGTCTCCTCCTCCTCCTCCTCTCTTTCTCCCCCCTTTGTCTCCTCCTCCTCCTCTCTTTCTCTCCCCTTTGTCTCCTCCTCCTCCTCCTCTCTCTCCCCTTTGTCTCCTCCTCTCTCTCCCCCTTCGTCTCCTCCTCTCTTTCTCCCCCTTCGTCTCCTCCTCTCTTTCTCCCCCTTCGTCTCCTCCTCTTATTCTCCCCCCTTCGTCTCCTCCTCTCTTTCTCCCCCCTTCGTCTCCTCCTCTCTTTCTCCCCCCTTCGTCTCCTCCTCTCTTTCTCCCCCCTTCGTCTCCTCCTCTCTTTCTCCCCCCTTCGTCTCCTCCTCTCTTTCTCCCCCCTTCGTCTCCTCCTCTCTTTCTCCCCCCTTCGTCTCCTCCTCTCTTTCTCCCCCCTTCGTCTCCTCCTCTCTTTCTCCCCCCTTCGTCTCCTCCTCTCTTTCTCCCCCCTTCGTCTCCTCCTCTCTTTCTCCCCCCTTCGTCTCCTCCTCTCTTTCTCCCCCCTTCGTCTCCTCCTCTCTTTCTCCCCCCTTCGTCTCCTCCTCTCTTTCTCCCCCCTTCGTCTCCTCCTCTCTTTCTCCCCCCTTCGTCTCCTCCTCTCTTTCTCCCCCCCTTCGTCTCCTCCTCTCTTTCTCCCCCCCTTCGTCTCCTCCTCTCTTTCTCCCCCCCTTCGTCTCCTCCTCTCTTTCTCCCCCCCTTCGTCTCCTCCTCTCTTTCTCCCCCCCTTCGTCTCCTCCTCTCTTTCTCCCCCCTTCGTCTCCTCCTCTCTTTCTCCCCCCTTCGTCTCCTCCTCTCTTTCTCCCCCCTTCGTCTCCTCCTCCTCCTCTCTCTTTCTCCCCCCTTCGTCTCCTCCTCCTCTCTCTTTCTCCCCCCTTCGTCTCCTCCTCCTCCTCCTCTCTCTTTCTCCCCCCTTCGTCTCCTCCTCTTCCTCCTCTCTGTCCCCCCCTCGTCTCCTCCTCCTCCCTCTCTCTGTTTTTCCGTACTCCGTCTCCTCCTCTCTGACCCCCCCCTTCGCCTCCTCCACACTTTCTCTTTCCCTTTTTCAAAAAATTCTTTATAATATTGACATCAAGAAGAATCAATCCTGCCAATTCGGTTTGTTTCTTTTTCTTTTTGCAAAAAATCTAAAGTCGGTCTCTTTTCTTGTTCTCTTTTAATGATTTCTTCTCTCTTCACTGGATATGAGAGCTGCAGCGTATTTATCTTTTTGCTCTCGTGTTCACATGGTATTCATTTCAAGGAAACAATCATTTCCTTTGAATCTTGTTTGACTCTCATCTTGGGAAAGAAAATGACACCAAATTATAACAAAGACAATTTATGAAACAAATACAAAAAATCTAAAGAATTCTCGCAATGATCTATGTATATCTGCTTTTCTTAAATTAGAAAGTTTTCCATGTTTAAAAAAGAAAAAAATTTTCTGTTAATTTTTTGTTGAAAATCATGTTTCTGTTTATTCATATATATTTTTTATTTATAGAAAAATTTTAATGAAATTTTTTTTTAATCATACTGAATTAAAAACAAAAAAAATGTAATAGAATTTTTTGTCATTTTCTTATATATTATTTGTCCATACTTTCTCAGTTTACAGGTTTGTTTCAATTACTTCTTCAGAGACACAATGGCGAGAAGTTGTTCATTGTGCATGTTGAAATTTAAAACTTTGAGAATTCTTGGATTCTCTTGACTCTTTTAATGGCTGATCACATCTATCTGCACTACTACTGTAGATAACTTCCAGTTCTTTACCAACTAAGGCAATGCACTTTCTGACTTTCATGCAGGATTTTCTTCTCCGAAATTACCACGTTCTCTTTGTCAAAACCTCTGTTTGTCAGTAGAGCCATACAACTACAACTATCCAGAAGAGATAGAAATTTTTTAATCATGGTTAGACTCCCCTGAATCAGCTGTGTTTCGACTATGGTTACTTCATAAAGAGTGTGACTCTACACCATGCATGGACGATCATTCATTTCAGAGAGGTGTAAATATCTCAATTTCGTTGTGAAGAAAAAGGTGGGAGGAGCATGATATAAAAGGGATGTGTTTTACTTACGCTGGTTGATATTGATTTCTTGTCCTCTTGTAAAATTGTTGATGACTTTGGTTCCAAGGGCAGCATTTCAGGATTCATAGGATATCGAAGTCACAAAGTCAGCGAGTAGTATTACTCGCTTCAACCTGACGCTTCGACATCTGAGGCCCCTCACATTATAAGTAGTCAAGTTTAAAGCCATGGTCACCTAACTTATTCAGTGTCACACACGGGCCTGAAGTCCCCGGGGGTGAGGACGTGGCAGGCCTGTCCAAGGCTTCCGGTCAGTAAGTCTGCAGAGGGTACTCCATTCTTGGCCACGTCTCCCACGTCCAGGGGGAAAATTAATTTTAAAGACCTGTGGAAGGAGGGGTGAATATATACAGGGACTCTGCCCTCACATTTAAAAACTAAATTGTTTAGCGAAGGATGCACCGTGTCCACCAGCTGATGGCTTAGAATTGCATCCTTCGCGGCGTCTATTCACGCCCGGAGGGCCTCAGTCCTGGAATCCCTGTTGACCCTAATAAATGTGGTCAACAAGGGAGCGTCCTTGAACTTGGTTGGGTCAGTGACATTATCATCACCGACGTAGAGAAAGTTCTTTAACTGGTTATAACAAACCTTCTGCTAGCCTTTCAGTTCTGTTGTTGGCTGCAGAGGGCCTGTCTCACATATCCTTCCTCCTGGAAGGAAGGGGAGTCTCTTTGTCCGCTCCATGCGGATTGGTGGGGTGGGGTTTTCCTTGACTGGAGGGGGAGTGGGTGCAAGGGGAAGAGGGGAGGGGTGTTTGGTGGCGGGGGAGGTGGTTTTTTGGGGTTGTTACTCAACCTTTCTGAGGATGGATTGTGTGGTAGTGTTCTTGGGGATTCGGAGAGGGAGGGTGGAAATTGCTCTGGCTGTTTGGGGGAGTGGGGGTTCAGCCTCGGCTGGTTGGATATTGTCTGTGCGGGTGGGGGTGTCTCTGTTGAATCTCCTACTTTTCCTCCTCTTCGTCGTTCTCTTGCTGACTGCTGCTGCTGTTGTTGTCTCTTCTGTGTCTGTGGATGTCTCTAGACCCTCCGACGCGATCTCTTTCTCAGAGTCTTGGAGCTTCCTCTTGTTTGAGGAAGAGGGCACCTGAGTGTCCATCGGGGTGATTTCGGGTTGGGTTTTAGTCGTTATTGGTTTGGACAGGTTTTTGCTGGGTCTGCCCTTCCTTGTGATCGTTGCCCAACCCACTTCTGCTGCCGGGTCAGAATTGCCTGCGGCTGGGCTGTGGCTGGGGCTGCGGCTTGTACCTCTGCTGGTGTTTTGGTGGGGACTTTTCCCTGGGGGTTGGCTGGTTGCCTTTTAGGACAGTTCTTGGCCATGTGTCCCCTCAGCTGGCAGTGCTAGCTGAGGGGACACATGTCGCCAGCAGTGATGTTTTCTCCCCTCCACGATCATCGTCATGGTCTGCTCTCCAAACTTGAGCATGGCTAGAACATTGTCAAAACTGTCCTTGCCCAGGACCATCCGAACTTTGTAGTCCCTGGTCAAAACGTTGCATCAATCGCGCGCTGGGGCAACTGCCTCCACCTCACCGTACTGACTCAGTATGGCCCCGACTTGTTTTCCATGCATATAGCACGGGACGTTCAGTACTGAGACAGTGGTGTTCCTCCTGCCAAGGTATACTGGCTGGAGCCGAATGTTCCTGCTTCTGTGTTCGGTCCTGGCCAGTCTTTTTGCATCCTCCTGGTTGGGGAACAGAATGTCCGACATGGCGAAACTCCTCCTGCATATATAGCTTGCTGGAATGTTCAAGTCAATGAGGATTTCCACCATGGTGTCTTTGTTGACACCCATTAAACTCCTGGTCTTGAGGTCGGAGGTGATCAGGGAGAGAACTTTTTCCAATTTTTCAATCTGTCCCAGAAGGTGTATGATGGTTGTTCCCTTCGTGACATCCTTGTAAGTGGAGTTGAAGAGTTCCCTATAATCATCAGGTGTCATCTGCTCCAGCTCCTGAGGGCCCCATGCGGTATTCTTGTCCTGTTTGGTGTTGGATGGACCGGGGAGGGGATCGGCTGCCGCTGCCTTTTCTTTCTGCTGCTGGCTCTGTTGTTGCTGCTGCTTGGACCTTTTCTTTGGGGTTAACTCTAGCCAGTCCTCCTGTAGTGTCGTAGACTGGTTTTGGCCCGTCCTCTGGCCCCTTTTCTTCCTTTTGCCCGGAGATTGACTCATGGGATTTCTCCCATCGGGCTTTATTGTCGGTGGGTTGGTTTTCGGGGCTTTCAGTGGTGTCGGAGTGTTTTGGGGAGCTTTGGCCGGTGGAGGTGCCTTATATCCCCCCCCCCCAAGAACCTTTAGCGATTCCAAAATGTCCCTGAAAAGCGCTTGGGTTCTATGGGCAACTCCGTCTTCGTCATGTTCCCCTTCAGGCGTTGTGGAGCTGCCCTCATGGGGAGTAGATGCTGGGTGACCGGATGGGGGCTGGGAGACTGGGGGTGCCACGGGCTGTGGACCACCATTATTGCCTTCGGCCTCCTTGTCTCCAACTTCTTTCTGTTCATCTGCCAGGAGGCTGTCCTCATAGGGAGCAGGAGTGGTAAGGTCTTCTCCGGCCAACGAGGATTGAGGTGGAGGGGGATTTATTGGGAGTGGTCCCCCACAAAAGTGCCTTTTTCCCTCGTCAGCCGCTTTTCTGGTCCCTTTCATCTTGGGGAGCCTGGGTGGGAGTGCTTTCTCCGACCAACGAGGATTGAGGTGGAAAGGGTGTCGCAGGATGTGTACCACCCAAATCGCACCTCGTTCCCTCATCAGTCGCTTCATTGAATTCGTTGCCCTCCTGTAGCTAGATCTGCCTGAGTCACCGCATGCTGCGGCCCTACCCTGGCCTTCTCCTCTTCATTCTTCTTGGTGGGTGCTCCCTCTGATGGGGAGTACTCGAGGGAGGTGATGTGGCGCATTTGGGGTTGTATACACCTTTTTCCCGGCATTGTGAAAAAAACTGCACCGGCCGTTGACGTGGACCAATTTGTAGCAGGGAAAAAACGAAAAATGCAGGGAAATGAAGGTGGTGGAGGGGAGTGGGTGAGGTCAGAAGCAAAAGTGGTTTGATCTCCCCTCACGGGGATGTCAGGTTAGTCAGTTCAGATCCCTCTACAAGGAGGGAGAGCAGTGAAGGAAGATGCAGTGGGTGCTAGTAGGTCAGTGGCGCGTCACAATTAAGAAAGAGAGGGGATAGACATATTTGCCCAGAGAGGGGAGCAGAAACGAAACACCCGCCCTACCCACGTCACCCTATCCACAAACAACTCCAAGGAAGTGAGAAAGAGAACTCGGTCTGCTCAATCCACTGGGAGAGCAGGGAAGGAAAACAAAGTTTGGGCTTGGCAGGTCAGAGTGCTGCACAGGCAATTAAGAGGGGAGAAAGTAGACCGTTTCAACCTCAGACAGTAAGGAGGAAATGGAGTACCCCAAAAAAAAAATGCTAAGCCAACCCAACCAGGTCGCGTCTACCAAAGAAAGTGTTGTTGGTCCCAAAAACTGCAAACTCCCAAAGAAGGAATCGGTTTTTGGGTCCAGACTACCACACAATGGCGTCGGTCTTGGGGGAGCGAAAAGGGTCCAGACTCCCCAAAGAGGGGGTCGGTCCCACTAACAAAGGTTAGTAAAGTCACAAAAGTGACCAAAGTGAAAGCCTTAAACTTGACTGGTGGGTCAAGTGGCGGACCTCTTGAAAAAAAATAAAAAATGAGGTAGCTGGGAGAACAGATACTACACTTTGAGATATTAAATCCTTTATTCATGTTAAAAATACAGTGAAAATCAACAATGAACAAAAAACTGGCCAACTCAAAAGGGGGGATTGTGGGGGTCGTTGGTCATCCTTGTCACTCCAGAAGTAAACAAAATCAAAAGTTTCCCCCAGCAAGTATCTTCTTTCACTATAATACCGCATTCACCCTTTCATTTTGGGGGACGACCTACTTAACTCCCAATTTTTAAAACATTTTTTATTGACGTGTAAAAACAAAAAAGATAACAATAAAATGGTACAATAATTCATTTGTGTTGAGGGCGGGGGAAGAAAAAACAAAAGGTGATTAGTAGGACCCTCCCAACCCCGTCTAGTTGATAGACTGCCCGTTCCACTAGGTTTGTAAAAGGAATCTTGCTTCTGCAGGTCAGTCTCTAAGTGGGGATACCCTCTAGATGTGGACGAATGGAGAAAAGAAAATTTTTGTGGGTAAGAGATGGGCGTTAGTTTGTATTTCTTTCTCTCCAAGGTGGGTGAAATTTAGAGGAAGGAGTGAAAACAAAAATTGCTAGTAGGAGGGGGTGGGAATCCTGGAGGCTTCCTAATCGGGGAGTGATAGAACACACACTCAGCTAGCTGAGAGGCTACTTGTTTAATTTTACTTTATGGAACTGCATGTTCCACACCTAGGCGGGGAACATGTATTCAAATTTGGCTCCTCTTCGTACACACAGACTTGCTACCTGTATCCATCTTCTGTCAAATGCTGCACGATGCAGCCTTCTTCTGTCACATCTGCTCTTCACCCGTAGTTGGTGTTTAAAGAAAGTGATCAGATCCTGATCAGAAGAAGTCAACACCCTCCGGCAACCTTGCAGACAAGACGTCCAAATCACAATTCTCGCCAGGGCCAGGATCGTAACGTAGACCATTTGTCTTTCCCGGTCCCACAGCGGCCTCACATTGTCCATGACATTGGATACGGTAATTAGGCGAGGATGCTCATGATCGATGTGAGCCGTGACCTCGCTGACATACGACTAGTACAGGTGGAGTTCGTGGCAATCGAAGAAAGTGTGATCAGTCATTTCTACGGCCGTTGTCCCACAACGGGGACAATCAGGTGACTCCAAAAACCCGGAACTGCATTGTATGTTGTTGAGTGGAAGTGCATTTCGGGCCAATCGCCAGGTCAGAGAGAACTCCAAATTGTTCAGATGACTCGAATCTGGTGCCCAGCTCCACATGGAGTGGATCTCACTCTGCTGCCAACCCAAACGCGCGCGTAGCGGGTCGTCGACTGTCCCCTTCACTAGATCCCTGTGGAGTTCCCTACGGGTAGTAGTCACAAGGTCGCTGGACCTTGGTAGTCATTTTAGCGCAGCTCGGCACTCTTTCATGTAGGCAGATTCTCCCCATGGCTTGCGACGGCTCTCGATAGAAGGGTTGAGGACAGGTCGAGGAAGGCGACAGTAACCACGGGGTGCCACAGTTGGTCATCTTGCATATAGTGGCTCAGGAAGGCCAGCCTCTCAGCGTCTCGATGACACTTCAAGTCCAGCATTCCTAAGCCTCCCTCACACGGACGTTGAATACAGACCTGTCTGCTCACCCAGTGTCTTCCTCTGTCTCAAAGAAGCGAGAACAAGAGTTTGATGAGAGCTGTTAGGTGTTGTGCAAGCAGGGGAAGTACGGGCCAGTCGGTAAAGGATGAGAGGAAAGACGTAAGTGGTGCACGCCTCAGCTCTACCCTTTAAGGAACGTTTCCTAGGAAGCCACGAATTGATTGCAGCCTCCACCTTTGACCGTACCTCCAACCAATTTTTGTGAAGCTGGAGACCCGGTCCGAACCACACGCCGAGGATCCAAACCGGGCCATCCGTCCAGCTGAAGGGCACCAGGAGATTGGCGTTGCCACATCCAGGCACCCAACCGCAATCCTACCAACTTGCTGCAGTTTATCTTGGTCCCTGCAATTCTTTCGTACCGAGTGAGCACCTCCGACATGATCTCGATGTCTCTGAAGCTCGACACAAAGACTGTGACATCATTGGTGAACGCGAATACCTTGGTGGCTGAGCCACCGGGTATTGCAATTCCGCGCAGGGCCGAATTTGCCTCCCCATGTCTCAGCTTGCAGAGCAGGGGCTCCAAAGCCAGGACATAGAGCAGGGGCGACAGCAGACAACCATGACGAACCGACCGAGAGATAACAAAGGGTTTTGAGTGCTTTCCGTTGACTTGCACAACGGCTGTGGGCTGTTGATACATCACCAAGATCCACTTGCAGAAGTCCGGTTTAAAACCGGCGCCCTCTAAGACAGATGCCAAGAAACAATTGTCGACCCTATCGAAAGCTTTGGACTGATCTAAGTTGATCAGCGCGACTTCTGTGTCATCATCTATCCCTCCCTCTAGGATTGTGCGTATCAGGTGCAAGTTGTTCTGAATCGATCTCCCCTTCACAGCGTAGTTCTGTTCTGGTTCAACCAACTGGCCAACAACAACCTGCAGCCGATTCGAAAGGACCTTGGCCAAAATCTTCAACTCTGTGTTTAGATGATCTCAAGCCCTTCGCATTCAAAATAGCCAAATTCAAACCCATGGTACCTTCCTTAGCCAAATTCAAACCCATGGTACCTTCCTTAGGGTGTGTCACACTCTGCTCCGAAGTCAGCCGGGGAGAGGACGCTGACGTTACGTGCCATGCTCAAGGTGGTCAGGTTTTTCATATCCTGACCTTCTCTCACAATGCCGCCGACGTCCAAAGGATAAATTAATTTTATGGCCCTGTAGAGTAATGGATGGACCAACACTGGGACCCTTCCCTTGCATTGTTTTGACAGTTCGTCAAGAGAAGGGTCATTTTTCTTAACTAGTTTGATTCCCTTCAGCGGCCTACAGCCTTGTCCACAAGTTGGTCTTGCAGGCCTCTAGAGTTCTGACAAAAATTTCTGACGGGGAATTTGAGGGGATATTTACATCTTTTCCCTCTATCTGTTTGTAATCGAGCAGAGGTTTTAAGTTTTTCCTCTGCCGATGGGAAATGTCTGTTGCCACAGATAGAGGGTCTACATAACATAGTTCCTCGGGGGCAAGGGCTTTTAATTTGGTCAGTCTGCGAGAGGCAGAGGAGTCTCTCCCTTCCCTCAGTTCATTCTTTTCCTTTTCTTTTTGGGGTGGTGGCTCAGTTTGCATTATTGTGTGAACGGGTGTTTGTGTGGTGCCTGGTGTTGGTGTTGGTGCTGCGTCTGGTGTTGGTGCCGTGTCTGTTGTTGGTGTAGTGTCTGGTGTTGGTGCGGTGTCTGGTGTTGGTGCAGTGTCTGGTTTGGGGGTGAAAGTGGATTTTGTTGTTAGGGGTGGTGTATGTTTACAGGGAGTGGGGGCCACCTTTTCTTATCCTTTTCTTCTTTTGTTTTTCTTTTTTATTCTTTCGAATGAACCGGAGAGAGGTGAGATTGAATTCTTCTCCCTCTCACTTGCAAATTCATCCTCAGAGGAGCAGTCTTTTCTCCGCTTGGTCCACGTCTCGATTATTGTGGGGACCATTGGTTGTGTCTGCTTTTCTAGTTGCTGCTGCGGCTGTTTTTGTTGCTACTGCTCTCACTGATGTCGTTGCTGCTTCTGCTGCACTTGCTGCTTTTGCTGCTGTGGTAGTTGTTGTTGCTGCAGCTGTTTCCATGGCATCGGCTGCGGTGGCTGTTATTGCTGCATTTGCAGAGGCTGCTGCCTCGATTTTTGGGCTGGTGGTGGGACAGTGGCAGAAGGGATTATGGTCTTTCATTTTAGTCTCACTACCGTGCTCCATTCCTTCCCCTTGGCCTCCTGGGTGGTTTGGGTTTTCCTTGGAGCTGGAGTTGGTGCCGCAATTGCAGGGGTTGTTTTGGCGTGGGCGCTGTCTCAGGGGTTGTGACCGTCTTTTAGGTCGTTTGATTAGGAGTTACCCTTTGGGGGCAGCTCCTAGCCATGTGCCCCTGCTTTTGGCAGAACCAGCAGTGTGGACGACGGCCCTCCAACACTACCGTTATGCTGGCGTCCTTGTATGTCAGCAGCGCTGGTATCGCCCGAACACCCTCCCTCTTCAGCCTCATTGCTATTGTGTAGCAGCCCAGGTGAGTCCCAGTTTTTGACCATACTGGGGTCACCTGTTCCACCTCACCGTACTGGCTGAAGAGGCATCCTAACAGTTCCGCAGTTCTTTTAATCTGATCCCCCGTCACGATCTGCCTTCAACAGTGGCAGACTCGCAACTATCAACAACCCAAGACTCTCACAAACTTTGTGGCCACACCTAAAACTGTCCACACACTAATTCTAAATATATCTCTAGTCCCTTTGTTCCTATTCAACACCACACCCTTATTCACAGCCCTACCTTTTCATTGTTCTGCCGATAAACCCTATTTCATAAACCTTTGTTTACTCAATAAACTTATTTTCTCTCATCTTGTTATACTTTTACCTCTTTCTTTCTTTTTTCTTCCTAACACTGGGAGGGGGCATGTGAATAGTATCACAATTGAGACATGCTTTGGTTCGATTGGAATCAGAATTCTGATTGCCTTCTCTCATTTGACAGAGAAAACCAGTATCATTGGTATTTGTTTTAAATTTGAGTTATGATTTTGTTTAAAAGGAACATTTTTTTTTTTGCTACAACAGTGAGTGAGACCATATAACTGACACAACAGCCAGTGTCAAAATCAAGCACCAAATTCAGACAAAGACAAACAGATGATCTCAACTTGTGCATTGAACGTACACAAATGCAAGTGTACATATCTGCATGGATTCTCTGGCTTACCTAATCTGTTATCTCTTAATTAATGTCACATTTCCTGTAAAATAAAATTTTCATGAAATGTCAAAATATACATCTATATGATATATTTAAAAGTTATTTAGTTCCAGTAGAGAATAAACATCTGCATAAAATTTAGAAAAAGAAAGAAAAATAATTAAATGGTGACGATTTGGGTAATAAATTTATTGATTGATTGATTGATTCGCCCCTACAGGAAGAAAACTGCAGTGGGCAGTATACACTACATTTTGCAAAGGAGTAGGATCCAGAGTTGAAGAGAGAATTTTACATATCACAATTTTCCATAGAAAGACGATCAAAGATAATGCAAGAAAGAATAATACAGAAATCAAAAATAAAGACAATACAAAAAAGAACAAAAATAATTGTTTTTCTCTCAGAATTTAATTTTGAAAAAAAAAAAAAAAATTGAAACATTGCTTTTTAAAATGTATTATATATTTTTTTTAAATCGTAAATTAAAAATAATAAACAACATCTAATTTTTAAAAAGAAACAAAATTTTGTTGATATATTTTTAAAAATTTATTTATTTTTTAAAATCTTCATTCAAAAGTTTTGTTTTGTATTCTGAGGAAGAAAAAATTTCAGGAAAATAAAAAATTTCACATCTGTAAACAATTTTTTAATGTTTTTTAAAATCCAATCAGTTTGATGTTATGCATGTATAAGTTTATGTTTCACGTTTTTTTATATAAAGATTGATTATTTTGTATCATTTGGACTACTATTCTCATCTTGGTTTCAGTGGATGTAATCTCCAACTTTCTTCAGGCACATCATTTTGAACTTGTGAATCTTTATATCATACCTGGGAACCTATATACTATTTTGAAAAGAACCCTTTATTTAATTTATGAGGATAGATTGTTCTTATCCTGTCAGCTATGAACGGGTAGAAGTGTTAATTAAATTAATTATCAAATTAGTCTTAGATATTATCACCTGTAGTGAGGATTGAACCGTCAATTTCCAGAAAATTGTCACTTAGAACTTATTGTTAATCAGCACCTTTATCCATTGCATCTCGTATCAAAGAATAATATGCATAAATTGTCACATACTCCCCACTAATGGCTGATGGAATTAAAACGAGAACAATCTAACTTCATAGATTAACTAAAGTGTTCAGTTCAAAATTGGGTATTGGATTCCGAATTTAGCATTAAACATTCTCAAGTCTGAAAAGATGCACTTGAAGAAGGTCGGCAGTTATATCAGTTGAAATGTTGTAAGAATAGCAACCAAAATGAGAATAGTAATTTGAATAATACAACTTTGGTATTCTTTTCAAAAAACTAGATATTTTTCTCAAAAAGTTATTTTTCTTATAAAAATGTTTGGACATGCCTAGGACTTTTGTTCCCCCCCCCCCTTCAAAAAGTGTTCCATTTTTGTTCTTATGATTACAGCTTGAAGAATGAATAAATAACAGATCAAAATAGAAAAATAAGACATACATCACGAATTTATAAAATTTGCTAATTCATCTTTTCCATCCTCTTACCATGTTCTTTAAATCAAAAAAAAAAAAAAATTTTTTTTTTATTCATTTTCTTTAAAATGTTTTTATTCCTTACAAACACGACTGAATTATGACCTGTTGAGGCCTCTGAGTTAAAGGAATTATGGGGGAACCCTTCTTAAACAAAGTCGACCTCTAACTTTTTAAAAAAAATTTTTTTCTTTAAGTAGATCAATCTCAGTTGATAGCGACCTGAAGGTTCCCTTTTCATTCGCTATTACACCAAGATACCAGGGAAGATCGTCACCTTTTTCCTGGATTAATCCACTTATCTTTGTTCCCCATCTTATAAGTGTTTAACAAGAGACATCAAGCGCAATTTTTCTTTCAATCTTTGGTAAGACTCAATCGAGGATTGAACCCCATTCTCCTGGCCCATTAGCGAACAAATTATGACAGTTTTTCTTTAATCATTATATATTTTAACAACATTTACAAAGTTAAAAGTAAAATTATTGCGAATTCTTTAAATAAACCAGAATCGCTATTTTTTTTTTTTTTTTTTTTTGATTGTCAATAAAAATATTCTTTGAGAAAAGAAAACAATATTTTATTATTTGTGAGGCTATACATTCATCGCTGCGACCGCATAAAACCTACTTCCAACTAACACACACATGGATCTGATATGGACATATTTTGAAAAAGAGGTGATTCACCTAGAAACATCAGAAAAATTTGGTACCATATAACACACTATTGATCAAAGGTTAAAAAAAAAACAATAAGTAGGAAATGAAACTAAAGTATTACATGGCATATCATTTTATGATTATTATGATGCAGACATAATCTTTCATTACAATGTCACAGCCTTCAAAACTTCAAACTTATTTATACAATATGCACAAGCATTTAAGCAAACTACAAAACTTTCTTAACTTTATGAAATGTTGAAATAATGTTGACATATTATTTTGTTTAGTTCTGATATCAATATTATTTTAAAATGTTAAATAGATATTAATATATATTAAAGCCGTTTCTTGTCGAGAACCCCCCCCTATATTAAAAAAAACAAAAAGAAAAATCTGTATGATGTATGTATCCATGATGAAGCAGAAAATATATTCCAAAAATAGCATAAATTGATCAAGTAATTTAATTTTTAAACAAGAAAAATGAAATGTCTCACCTGCCATTTTGAAAAAAATTCAAAAACAAGGGAGATAGTTCAACAATAATTCAAAACTTGCAAAATTTGTTGTAATGCCTACGAATCCCCATTTATAGCTTAAAAATGTTTTTTTTTTGTTAAATAAAATTAGTTGGATAGTTTACATGAGTTTTGGAATATGATATTTTCGTTCTATGAGCATGTACACCATAAACATAAAAAAAAATGCTTTTTAATATTGGAGGAATTGTAGACAAGAACCTTAAAACATTATCAATGCACACTTTCTTTCTTCTCTGTCACTTCTTTTCATCTCTTCTCTTTTTCTATATAATAAAGTAAAGCTAGCTGGATTATTGATTTTTTGACTTTGCTACCTACGAAATCAATATTTTATTCCGAATAGCAATTTATTTTGCTGAACATGTTAAAAATAATTAAATAATTACATGTTAAATCTATATAATTATGAAACTCAAATGACCTTGTAATGGGTGTTGTAACCCAACATCCGGTTTACGACTCCCGGTTGCGCATGTGAACATAGGCATAAACCTATAACGTAATACAGAAATGAACGATGTAAAAACAAAAAAGCAGAAAGTATTAATAATTGTTTATTTGGATAAATTAAACGCAAACAAAAAATTGAGATGCTGAAAACATACACAGTAAAACAATACGTTTTATTGTAGTGTTGATTATTTATTTGTAGCACAAATTAAAAAAAACATATTTACAAATAAATAATCAACGCGACAATAAAATGTATTGTTTTACTGTGTACGTTTTCAGCGTCCCAACTGTATTTTTTTTTGCGTTTAAATTATCCAAATAAACAATTAATATTTTCTGCATTTTTTTTTGCATCGTTCATTTCCCTATTACGTTTAAGTTATTTTAACACAATTTTCTTACAAATAAATCTACTTTAACCCGTTGACAAGCATAAGAGCATTTTACAACGACGATTTAGCCACCGCCTTCCCTTTTTTATTCTCCATTTTTAATACACCTTTCTTAAAAAACATTCATACATTTTCTTCTACACTACCAACATAAATAAATAACCCCGAAAATATGTTTTTTTTAATTTGCGTTACAAATAAATAATCAACACGACAATAAAATATATTGTTTTACTGTGTACGTTTTCAGCGTCCCAATTGTTTTGGTCAGGAGTAGTCTAGTAATTAAATCATTTACTCGTTAAATAATTAAATAATTAACTTGCTAAAAATAATTAAATGTACTCTGGAGTGGCTTTTCTTCCATAAAATAATTTATGTATTCAGATTTGATATCAACTCATTGTATAAATGGGTTTCTGATGATTTTGAAGTCTGTGACAATGGGCATTGGGTGAATCGAAAGAATGTCGGTGATTCAACTCATTTATTACAGACATTCTTTCGATTCACCCAATGCCCATTGTTACAGACTTCAAAATCATCAGAAACCCATTTATACAATATCCATAACACTTTAAGCAAACTACAAAGTTCTTATTTTACATTGTGTATCAAAATTCTAAATAAATATAAGCTTTTGTGGCGAAAGATCAATCTCCAAAGTATGTGCATTACAGACTGACACTTAATACTCCTTGTTCGTGAAGAGAGGTTGGCTTATTACCAATCACTTGATGCGCACCTGCCGGGGAATGCCAATCTGTTCTATTTTTTCATGGGCAGTATGCACCTTGAGGAGATCTGGCTCCCTTCCCTCTTTCAACCTCGTGTCACACCTTCCTGTAACATTGCACACACACACACAAATTTTATTTTTAAATCGACTGACTGGCTTTACTTTATTACATAGAAGCAGAAGAGAAACGTTCAAGCTGAATTAACCTCATAAAATTAATATAATTGTGTGAAAGTCATATTTTGTGTAAACTAAATCCATTATGAAAGCCATGGAAGGTTTGACATACCACTACTTCACCAAATAGGTGAAAATCATCCTTTTCTCATTAAAAAACAAAAAAAACAAACAAACATGGATTTCGATCAAACATAGAAAATAATGCCAAAGCTGCCACAAAAAAAGTAAACTCCCTCTACCAGGCTAGAAAACTTCTCACACCTGCTACTAACCTATATAAAGCCACCATTTTCACATGCGCGAACCATTGTTGCCACGTTAGTAGTTGATGCACTACGGATTTGTCCCCCTTGAGCACAATGTAACAAAGAGTTTCTAACCTAAAAGGTCCTGCATCGTTTACCAGAATTTCTACGAAATGTGTTCTGATGAACTCACTACCTTGGTACCCCCCTCAACATAAATACACTTAAAAAGCCCGACTAGAAACAAAATTCTATCTCTTAAGCGTAGAGGTCCCCAGATGCCAGAAAATGTTTTACTCTAATAGCATTTTTTTCTTTGGAATTCTCACAATGCTCCCTGTTTCCCCTGACTGTACCAACATGCAGAAATTTAAATGTAATGTGAACAAACATCTTGCTGTACTTAGAATGTTTTCTAGAGATACAGCCCCTAATAACAGTTGTCCCTTTCTTTCATCTCATTGACAATATACCTTCTTACCTTCTTTAGGTTGAATACAAAAAACAAAACAAAACAAAATAATAACTTTAGCTATTTGAGTGGAAATCTACTTTTTCTTTATTAAAAAGTGGAATTCAAAAAGCAAAAAAACACACTTTTCACACCTCCCCAAAACTGACTATTAACCACTGCTTCTTGGCAATCCATTGAATCATTTCGAAATTGTCAACAAATTTCATGACAAGTTAGAATATTGTTATTTCTCCAGTCCACACGAAATCATTGCCATAAACATCATTTACAAAACTTGTCGGACTCATTCTAAGAACTCAGCAGTCATTTTTTTTTTAGGCCGCTATGTGTACACATTGCCGAAAGTTCTACTCATCTCTTGTTCTCAAAAGATCCGTTGGACAATCATCTAAAGATGGTGTATCGATAAAAATACAGTATCGACATACTGGTCCACATTATCTCACTGGGTTACAGTTAGAAAAGGCATCGGGCATATAAAAAATTTGCCTCAATCATGAAAATCTGTAAAACTTCAAACTGTTTAAATGTTGGGAGATTAAATTCAAATTAAAAAGGAGATAAGTTAATAAAATTCATAAAAGTTAAAAAAGAAAATTTGTTTATGAAATAAATTCTAAAAGTTAAAAAGAAAATTTGTTTATGAAATAAATTCTATGGATTTCAATAAATAAACCAAAAGGATTGAATTCTCCTTTTGTGGCAGTTTCCTTCATTTTGTGTTATGTAATGGATGGCTGAAACCATCCGATACATAATTGAAAAGAAAAAAACTTCTTTAAAACAAGATAATAAAAGATTTAAAAGGTGGGCATCGAATAATCGATTGTCCACCAGTCGAAACGAAAAAGTGATTACGTCGTAAACAGAGAAATCGGACGACGATTTTTTTGTTTACAAAACAAGGAAACGTGACATTCCTTGTAACTTTGGAATGTATATAAAGTTAGCATGAGGGATTAATTCACGTGTATCAATAAAGTCAATAGTCGGTCAGCTGAAGAGAAATCGGTCACGATGGCTCTAGGTCAACAGGTGGCGAAAAATTGTCAAAACGTGACCAACAGATGCATGTTCTATTATCGAGCAGGGTGATCGACAGATCGCGTGGAGTGGAAAAAAAAACAAGCGAAAAACATATGCTAATATAAGAGGTGATTTTTGGAGTCCAGCAGAAATAGAAGAGGCAGAGAAGAGAAGGGAGAAGAGGAGAAGAGAGCCGCCGATAGGAAACGTGCATTGTCAAGAGCATAACGTTTCCACACACCCCTCTCCATCACTGAAATGAACAGTAAGCCACACTGTTAAATTTGGAACTATCAAAAAATCTCTATGTAAAACGAGAAAATAATTTCAAAACAAAATATATTTTCATATAAAAAGCCAGCGTGTCTTACGTCTTGATTTGGTATACTGAGTTACGTCTGACCTTTGTGTGCATGTAAAATTTCTTTTAGTCGGAATCATTATTATGACAAGGTTGACAGCTGAATAAAGCTGAGAGAGAAAAAATGCACAGTCAAGGGGGAAATAACTCTGCCGTCTTAGCCGTTACCATAACAACCAGAAAACTAAACAACTAGACGATCAATAAAAGACAGCTACTTGGTTTTTGTTGCAGCGGGGAACTAACTAACAACGACCGTTCCCAACCTAGGGGTCCTGGCGCTATATAACATTTGTTTTTTTATGAGAGAGAGAGAGAAAGGAAACTGCTGATTTTAGGAAAAAGTTTTTGGGGAAAAAAGATGACACCCACAAACATTAAATATAGATTAAGAAAAAAAAAGAAAAAAACATGAACACTTTTTAGTGATATCAGATCCAATGGCTGAAGAAGTTGAGTTTATATTTGATAGGAAGCACGCGAGAAGGAAGAAAGTCGAAGGAGGAAAGACGATTTGAAGAAATAAAAATGAAGAGATTTAAAAAAAAAAAAAAGAAAAAAAAAGAAAAGGAAGGAGGACGATAATACATTTTAACTGATGAGTTAAGTTTGTGAAACTATAAAATGAAAATGATTAGGAGATATGAATGTAATATGTAAGAGATAGGGAAGAGGAGAATAGAGAGGGGAAGAGTGACAAAGAGAAAGGAGGAGGAGAAGGAAGGGAGGGAGATAATAGAATGAGAAGGATCTTATAAACATGCAATCTTATACAATTTCATATGACAATGGTGTTGCCTTCATGAATCAGCTTATTTGGAGCTGATTTCTTGAATAAAAAAAAAATGTGTTTTTTTAATTTTTTTTACTGGTGATAAAAATCCCCAATAACTACAACAAATATGATCCTAATTTTATGTGGATTTGTCATTGTGTAAAAAAAGTAAAATTTTAAATTTATTAATATTTTTTGGGGTTTATTTGAGCAATGCAAATTATTCATTGGAAATAAAAGATAACTGAAATGGATTGAATCACAGTTAAATTTTCATCTATGATTGCCTGCCAGATTCTACTTGAAAATTAAGAAAATTGGAAAATCTCAAATAAAAACAAAACTCTTTATTTTCACAAAAGTTGAAATTTCTAATCAACATGTGCCATACTACATGTTTAAGAGCGATGCATAGTTGCAACTATGTAGGTAAGGGAAGAAAGACCACCCAAGTGATGGCTGATGTCTTTGTAATAGTAATGTATTCTTAGATACAAGGTGCCTTACTATGATTATGAACTACTTGAGATTTTCCAAAAATAATGTTCATACCAGATGGTGAGCCTCATGGTCAATCGGTTTATATTTCTATAGATTAACAGCTGATAATTTTGAATAGATTTGCAGTGTCTTTCAAGTGATATCTATATATATTTCAGCAGATGGGCAGAGTTAGGGTTATTTGGGTTCTTGTGGCCCTCTGAACTGTAAGCCAATTGTGTTCGATTAGATTAATATTTTGATTTGATCAGGCTCAGAGTTCTAATTGCAAGTCTGTTTTTTGGTGTAGAAGTTTCATTGTAATCTCAAAACATAATACTTTGTTACTTGTTTTAAACTGGAGTTTGATTTTCTTTGGAGAGAATCCTTCTGTTGCAGTGTTGATTGAGAGCACATGATTGATACTGCAACCAGTGTTGAAATTGAGCAACGATCATGGCTTGTGCATGCACACAGATGCACACGCACACAATAAAAAGATTACAATCATATTTACTATAGTTACTGTGGATCATTATCGCCAGAAGTCGCCATCTTTTTACATCATAAAAATATTTAGCAAAAATTTAAATCTCAATCATTATGTTGTAATATAAAAACATGGATTACACACGACAGGATGTAGAGAAAAATAAAAATGGAAAACAAATATAAAATAAAAATCAAATCCAAAACAATTTTTGGATTTATTTGAGAAAATTTCTTTGAGTGACGAAATATCTGTTTCGAATTTGATTTCTCTTCTGTTAGTTTTACATTTTTCTGTTTAGTTTTCGCACTATAATCCATTCCACAGCCATTTTTATTTAAAAAAATATTTTTTGTTATTGTTTTGATTTGATTTCCATTTAAAATCATTATAAATAGAACACACTTGTATATTGGTTCAACACTTTCGTCACTTAAAAAAGCTTCACACATAGGCATTGCTTGAAAACTTCAGGAGTTTTCATTATACATTGGTAAATAGTCAAGCGATAAGTTGATGTTTGAACACGACCTGGCAGCCGTTACATTATATATATATATATATATATATATATATATATATATATATATATATATATACTGAAGATTCCCGAAAGGATGAAACACTAGTGTCTGTAGGTATTTAATAATTATTATAGTAAAAAAATAATTATATATATATATATATATATATATATATATATATATATATATATATATATATATATATCCATCCATCCATCCAGTTAAAGTTGAAATAAAAAATATCCCCAGGAAATCAATTAATACAAAATTTAGTTTGTAATAAATTAGATTCTATGAACATCCTAGGATATATTAAATACTGCAAATAAAAATAAGCTCAATGGTTAACTGGTTATGTAAAACAGAGCTTTCATATTATAATTTAGTAAATTATACAATTTATGATATAATTAAATTGACATTTTATATATAAATATACACACACATATATATGTATACTTATATATGTATATATACATATATAAATATACACATATTTATAATATATGCGTATATATGATATACATATATACACACATTTACATCTGTGTGTGTATGTATGTGTGTAAACAGGCAATGAGAAGGAAATAAAATCAAAGTCCCTGATTGAAAGTTGGAGTGCTTAACTATAAAAATGATCCTAAAATGTAAATTCATGCAATTAAATTTGCCTTCGTAAGGAAACATTTCTGTATATTTTATTCAGTATAAATATATTTTTAGACCAGTACTACAACCCCCATATATATTATTCTTTTTGTTTAAAAAAAGCTTTCTTGAATCAAGAGTAGAAAGTGAAGATGATAAAAATGATAATCTGAGGATTATATGGGTGGTGGGAGTGTGGGAGTGAGGCAAGGTTGGTGACCGACTTTAAATATAAATATTCCCATATTATCATTTTATATATATATAAAAAAAGAGTGGGTGGGAGATAGAATTTTGGGAATTTTTTGATAATTGAATTCCAAAGTTTTCAAACGTTTACAAGCAAAAATAACTAATAAACAAATATAAAAAAGTTAACATCAAATAATAAACAAATGTTATCTATATCAATTATTTTACATTCTCACATAATATGCAATTTGTAAATAATTACATATGTTTCAAGATAAATAAAAAATCGATTACAAGAAAAATAAATTCTTAGATATTCAGTTTTTTTTACAAGTTTCGTTTATGGCATCTCAATCATGAATGGTTTATTTAATGCCGAAACTTATTCTCGGATAAAACAAAATTTTTAATTTATTATTTTAATTTTATCGACGAGTCCAATTTTTAAAAATAAAATTGAAGATTTTGCCCAATTTATTGTTCTTGAACTGGTCCTTCATGCCATTTGAACTATACATTGTATGAGGCGAAGCGTCAAATGATATTTTATAAACAACGGTCAAAGGTTTGGAAAAACAACATGAATTTAAATAGATATTTTAGTTTTTATTTACAGTTGAGAGGACAATCTTTAATTTAAAACACTTTGAATTAGCCCATATAAAAATTATCATGTAGTCTCTGACGATATATTTGGATAGTATGAACTGCATTATGCTCCTCCTAAAATTGTTGTTGCATTTCATCATTATATATATATATATATATATATATATATATATATATATATATATATATATATATATATCATAATTTAGTAATTTAAATTTTAAACGGTTAAATTTCAAATCTAGAATTTTTCTTATATGCAAAACAAAGATACATTTTAATAAGTATATTTCCTTAGCCAATGAGTTTTCGATGTTTATTCACCTCCTCTAATTTGCCTTATTCTATGATTAAAATTTTTTTAAACTTTTAATTATAATTTCCTATGTTTATTACCTTTAGCAAATTAGGTGCAAACCATTTATAATATTTGTAATACTTTTCCTCTGAGGAGATAAATAAACATCCAAAACTCATGGGTTAAGGAAATATACTTATTAAAATGTATTCTTTGTTTTGCATATAATAAAAATTCTAGATTTGAAATTTAACCGTATCAAATTATAAAATTTAAATTACTAAATCATGATTTATTTGCTCTATCTGGTATATTGAGCAACTTTCATTTAGCTGGGATTGTATTTATAAAATATTTCATCCAATAATAGTTTGTAAGACCGATAATCTCTGGATTTGCATACCAGGAGGTTTATTGCATTACATTATTCTGAAGAGTATATATATATATATATATATATATATATATATATATATGGTCTGTAAAGGATAGAGTAATTTTTGTAGGAAATATTAAACAGGAGAGCTCAATGTGTAGCAGAGAAAGAATAACAGTAAAAGAAAAGAAAAACAACCAAAAACATCAATTAGCCATCTCTCATAAATTTATTTCAGCCTTATAGGCAATAGAGCATCTTCAGATGAGCAGACTGGCTAAAAGCTGTAACTTGACCACAGAATTAAAAACCTGTCCACTGCTTTCGTGTTGCTAAAGGAGGAGAGAGGAGTCTTCTTCCTTCTCTCTCAACTCCCCATCTCCCTCTTAGCAACACCAAGACTGCGGGTAGGCTTTTTGTTCTTTAGTCAAACTACAGCCTTCAGCCAGCCTGCTGCTAATGAGATATGTCCAACTGAACATTTTGATTGTTTTTCTTCTTTTAATTTATATATATCGTTTAGTGTATGAAGATGTTTTTTTTTTAAATTGGCATATCTATTTAAGTTCAATAAAAATGGATTACACTTTCAGAGCATATATATCATTTGTAAACAATCCAAATATAACAAGTATGTTAAAATCACATTCATATAACTTTATTTGATATATAGTATGTATCAAATAAAATTTTATGAATGTGATTTAAATATACTTGTGGTATTTGAATTGTTTACAAAGGATTTATATATATATATATATATATATATATATATATATATATATATATATTGTTAGACAGTGCTCGATAACAAGAGCAAAATATTTTTTTATTTATTAAAAGGTAAATAGTTACATTTGGTCACTACAAACAGTCATCAGTTTCAGTCAATGAGACTTCATCAGGCGACCCTGAACCATTCAATGCTATAGAAAAAATTCATTTTTCTTTAGCGTCAGATGGTTTAAGGTTGCCTAATGAAGTCTCATTGACTGAAACAGATGGCTGTTGTAGCGACTAAATGTAACTGTTTACCTTCTAATAAATAAAAAAATAATATATATGTAGTAGTTTGGGTCAGATTGTTTGAATGAGGAAAAGGTGTGTTTGTAAATATAAAAACTAATACAAAATCCTACATCAGTTGCTTTCTATCTTCTCTCTCTGTCTCTGTCTCTCTCTTTCTTTCATTCTTCAACTCTGGATTAAATAATTTTATTTCCTTTTTATTTTTGGTCGATTCCAATTATTTTTCCCCCTTTAATTATTAATAAACAGAGAGAAATAATAATGAGAGAAGAGAATGACAGAAACGAGAATGATTAATAAACAGAGAGAAATAATAATGAGAGAAGAGAATGACAGAAACGAGAATGATTAATAAACAGAGAGAAATAATAATGAGAGAAGAGAATGACAGAAACGAGAATGATAGACATTGTATAAAATAAGAGCAGGAGTTCAAATAGCACACACTGAAAGAGGGTGAGGGTTATAGATTGAAACTTTTATTTTAAAAGATGGGTCACTTGGTAAGGTAATATAAAATAATAATAATTAGAACAATTAAAATGGAATTTTCTTTTTCATACCCACTACTAAAGCGCCGTTGGTACGGTACCTGCCATTTTGACCTAACTTCTTTGACTTTATAACTAGTACGAAGAAATATATTTGTGAAATTTTGTAAGAAAAATATTTACTGCTTAGTATTTGCATGAAAGTGTAAGTAACTATAATGATTTGTATTGTTTTTTATTAATATGAGAAAAACATGAGAAAATATTCAGTGAAATTAATTTGCTTTGAACAAATGCTGAATGGCATTTATGTTTACTTTTTTTGCAGATTATTAAAAATAAAAAATGTCACTTAATTTTAAAACATAACCATGTAATTTTTTTTTTTTATCTTATGTTGATTTCTTTAAATATTTAATATCCAGTTAAAAAATTTCTCTAGACTGACATGAGATTTGAACTCATGCATTGACATCGTAAAACGATTTCCTTAGTCATGTGTACTCTGCCTATTCCTTTTTTGTCAAATAATCACATGATTCTATTTGTGTACCAACAAACTCCAAAAAGACCGTAACTTTTTAATAGTATATAGATTAGATTAAGATGTTTTGCAGAAATGCCACATGCTTGCTGTAATTTGTTTGGTACTTATGCAGAATAAGGACTGGGCTATCATCAAAATATTCTGGACAGGTTACTTAAAACGCCTGGACGTGTTAAATTACGGTTTGATGATCTTCTTTTTTTTTTTTTTGTGTGTGTGTGTGTGTGTGTAAACGCCGACCAATTTTCTTCAATGAAACATATATTATTTCTGTTATTACAAAGAAAATCTAATGAAAAATTAATTGAAAAAAAAATTAATTAAAATAATATTCGTTTTGTTGTTATAAAGAAATTACAATGAAAAATTATTGGACAATTTTTAAGAATATCAAAAAGTAATAAAAAACACTCATTGTAAGGTAAGTTTCATGAATAAATATTTTCTTTTTTTCTTAATAACAAACAATTGATAGCAAACAAAAATTGTTTAAAATTTTTATATGAATGTTTAAAAATTATTATTTTTTTGTTCAAATCAAGATAAATATTTGGTTGTCTTTTTTGTATATACCAATGCGAGGAAATAAATTTTTTTGTTAATGACGTTGGTGGTTGTAATTTCACTGACTCAGTGTTTTGGCACCTTTCAGTGTTTTACGTAAACTGCTCAAAAAATTCTGACGATAACACAGCCCTTATTCTGCATAAGTAGCATTTGTCCAACTCTAAAAAAGAAACAATTTTAATTCTCTAATATATAAAGTAAAGTCAGTCTCTTTGTGGATATGTAAACAGAAAATAGTTTTTTCTCATACAAGATCAAGATTTGATTTTGTTTTGCCATAAAAAACAACTGGTGAACACCAGGTGAATAGGGTCATAGAAAAATTGTATTTCTATTTTTTTTATTGAAAAAAAAAAAAAAATTGATCCACTTTGTCATATGATTTTTTTTATTCATGATATTAAGGGGGAAGTTCTTACTCCACAGAAATATGTATTACCATCACAGCTTATTTATATTCAAAAGCAGAACAATTTTAGTAATAGTCATTTTTGGCAATATATTTGATTTCCATAGACTACTACTACTACTACTAATAATAATAATATCAAAATATATTTTGGATTTTATGCATACAAGGGTAAAAATGATACATTATTTTATCTGAATAAATTATGTAATAATTTCTATTCAATAACAAAGAAATTTAGAATTTGAAATTTGCTGAAAAATTTTATTTGGAGAATAAAATGATGTTTAATCTTCACTTATAAAAAAATATTGGATGCAACTAACTTCCGATCTTTTAATGCATAATGATTTTTTGGTAAAAAAAAGTCGACAGATCATTTTTTTTTTAACGTGGTTTTAAGCAAATAAGCAACAGTACTTACTTGTCATGTCAAAAATATTAATATATCCAAAAATTACAAAAATTCATCAAGCAGAACAACTGCTATTGTGTTTTTAGTAAAAAAAAAAAAAAAAAAAAAATCTATCGCTATAGGTTACAAATGTCGGAAGCCATTAAAGTGTCGAAAAGGGAGATAAGTATGCCTCATGTATTTGCAATCTTCAAGGTGTTCACATGTAGGAAAAATGCAATTTCCAACCAATTTTCCGTAAAAATTACTTTTATAAATAATTTTCAACTCGATGAATTTTCGTAATTTTTGGATATATTAATATTTTCGACACTACAATTAAGTAAATACTGTTGCTTTTACTTAAAACAACATATTTAAAAAAAAAAATCGATCTGTCGATTAATAAACACCGTTGTTTTTTTGTTTTTTTTAACCAAGACATTACAAATTAATTCCTATTTCAATCATTTATTGAAATGAATTTCGGCTTGGTTAATGAATAATTTTGTTTTCATTAATTGTGTGTCTCTGCGTGTGTGAGAGAAAGGGGAGCAGCACTCCAAATCGGCGTCGTCGTGATCGTCGTCACTGTCACATTGTTTATTAAACTTCTTTATCTACCAAATCAGCTGCAGATGAAATTAAAGTTTAAAAACCTTTTTGTTTGATTATTCAATTACTTTTAAAGAGAATGTGATTTTAAAAATTAAATTGAAATATTACATCATTTTGGTAAAAAAGAAAAGGAAAAGACGCTTGTACATCGCCAGATATGCACAGAAATCCAATCACAGAAAACAACAAACACAATTGAGTTTACCAAAATACTTACCAACATTTTTGGGTCAAGGGAGATAAATATTGACTTAAGACTGATTATTTTAGACATAAAATATATCTAATTTTGATCAAATAATGAATTGCTCTTTAAAAGACCCCCAGTTTTAAGGTTAATCATACTAGAATGGAGATTCTGTGTCTGTCTTTGTTACATTTTTTGTTTTTTATTTATGCCTCTATCTCTATGCGGTCAATGAAAGAGAAAAAAAATAAAATACTAAAGATTATGGTTTGTGTATTTACACAATGCAGGTCCACGAGGGCAGAGTTAAGCACAGGGTCAGTTTTTAATGTGGGGAAAATCCAGCTCCTTCAAAAAGGGACACTCTGGATAGGAACAAACATTTAAAATTGTCTCGGTCATGAAGGATTTCCCCTCCACTGACTGAGAACAGAAAAGTGAAGTGAAGAATCAGAACAAATACTACACTGTGATCTTGGCCCAAATGCAGTTGTCAATAATAATTTAAAAACAAATGGGGTCATTAATACCTTTTTATTAACATGTACTATTCATTATATATTATACTGTTCATGTTTCCATTGTCAATATCACTAAGTAATTAATTTAGTCCATGGGGCTGGGAATAAACAAGGAAATCATCATTATCATATTCAGTTTAACATCTGTTTTACATGACATTATTTTGGACGGCTTTTAGAAATTGACTTCCAAACTAACCTATCCCTGGTCAGGTCTTCATTAATCCATATTTCTCTTGAGTCCACTTCCTCCCATATTTTCCTTGGCCTCCCTATGAAATGACCCTCAACTCTTCTACATCTACTAACCCAAAAACTCTTATCCATTATTTCAAAGTGACCATACCACCAAAGTCCTGTTTTGCACACATTTTCCTACTCTGTTCAGAATTAATCTTTCTTTAATGTGATCAGATCTAAGTGTATCATTCTCGTATCATTTCTTGCCATGCAACTCATGTCTTCAACCCTTACTGGCCAAAATAAAAAAAAATCACCTAATGAAAAACGTGATTTATATAGGACTTGAACCTGTGCCACCAAATGGGGGATCACCTAAGGCAGATGTTGTCTTAAATTAATGTGCCGAGTAGTTAAAAGCAAAGCTGAACTGACACAAAGAACTATTTTGCCAATCTCCCTGATTTGTTTATGTTTTTACAAATGATGTGACCATAATCAAGCAACATGATGAACTTTGTTTATTCTTTAAATGGTTTATTTAAGAATATTACCCATACAAACATGGCCGTCAGTCAACAAATAAAGCAGATTAATACATCATGATATGCTGCTACAAATCAATTCCAATGTTAAATATTTATTATTTTCGTTACCATTGGTCTAAGAACAGAAATATAAATCAGAACGTTTAACCCTGTTCAATAAGTTTAAATAAATTTCCTTCTCTTCACATTTTCTTTTTCCCTTTTTTTCCCTATCATTTACTTTTCAGTTGTAAAAACACTATCTCATGAAGATGTGCAAGTTAGTATTTTGTATGCTCCCCTCACCCCCAGCATATTTATCTTAATAGTTATAAAACTGTTAACCGTCCGGGCGTCTTTGCTTGCTTGAATCTCGTATTATACTGAAACTCTGAATTTGTTTGTCACTGTCTCAAATTTTAACATCATGACGTCATTTCTAGCGAACTTTCAAACTTAATGACTAAGGTTGGAACACTATATGTTTTGATTTCAATTCTAACTGATTGCACCCAAGCCATTTTTTTTTTTTAACTTTTGAAATCACTATTATTCATTGGGTACAATATAATAATCACTAGAGTATTAGCTCTATGATAATAAATACGAAATCGGCATGAAATATTTTATTGATTGTTATATATTATAAAGTTGCGATTTCAAAAATGAAAAAATATATCCATATGACTTGGGTGCATTTACTTGAATTGAAATCAAAGCTTATGAATATATCGATGACTACAAATTATATATATCTATATATATATATATATATAATTTGTAGTCATTGATATACAGTCCTGATTTTTTGTATCACAACTTATCAGTGCCACTACACTAGCACCTTTCCCAAGCCGAGGATTGAACCTAGAACCATCGCGTTGACAGTCAGCAGTTCTACCGATCGACCCACGTGAGTGGTGTCCATAAATAATCTTACCAAATGTTTATTTAAACAAACATCCGTCCACCACTTGTACAGTGCTCTAACCGCTTTGTTTATAAACAAAGAGCGAGCGTCGTGTATATATATATATAAAAGTTGAGTGCCATCAGCTATAATCAAAACTGAAACCAAAACTTATGAAGAATTCTTGGTAAAATTATTTATTACAAGAAATGAAAGTCCATAACAATTAAACGACAGTCACTCGGATGTAAGTACGATACACAAAATAAATAACACACACGTTATTCTATTAATATATATGTATATAGTGATAAGAATAAGCTGAAAAATAAATTTCCAAAGACAAGCCTATCAGGCAAATAAAGCTCTACCTGATTAAGAGGAGCAAATAATATAATCAGTTAAAGAGATAAAGATTAAAGTTAAATATGAATTTTATTACAATATCAAATCAATAAAAGTTGAAGAAAGGGAATAACTTCTTTAGGTTATGGCATTCCGAAACTAAATGCTTCTCATCAGATCAGGAGAAAGGGCCAACATTATAAAAGGGTAAGGGTCAAAAGATAACACCAACTTTAAAAACATTCAGATTAGAAATGGAAAAAAAAAATTCTTGAGGGGGGGGGTTATATGATGGAGACAGAAGAGAAAGAAGCATGAAAAAAACATAAGAAAAATTTAAATGAAAAAATTTCTTTAAAAAGTTTTTCAATAATTTCAAGAATTAAAGATTTTTTTTAAAAATATAAAAATATTGTTTTAAAAGATTAAAGAATCAAAAAAATTTTTTTAAAGGACTTTTACAAAAAGTTTCCAAAAACTTTTTATAAGCAATTAAAGAAATTTTTAAAGATTTCAAAAATCATTAATAAAAAAAAGACCCCAGAAAAGATTGCATGTAGTATAATATATAAAAGAAAATAGGAAAAATAAGTAGATAAATAATATGAGAAGAGCAAGAAAAAGAAAATGAAAAAAAGAAGAAAAGATAAGAGAACCAACTCAAATTTTTGGAAGTCAATATCCGGTATAATCATATGTAAAATACTCCCGAAAATAGTTTTCAACTCTTATTGACCTGATAAAGTAATAAAGTTCCTATGTAACTGTACTCTTTATCTCTTTAACTTGTTCGATATAAGTAAATAAATAAATAAACAATAATCATAAAGATAATAATATTATTAAAACACGATTCTTAAGCACTATTTTTGTGGTATTTTAATTAGCATATAAAATTATATATGAATGAGAATGAATTAAAAAAAAAAAAGGTTTAAGTACCTTTGCTGCCAGACAGGCAGATAAGAAGGAAACCTAGTCATACAAATTATATATATATATATATATATATATATGTATATAGTATTGGAAGTTTTTAACCTTTAAAACTATACAAAAAAAAAAAAAAAAAAAAAATGTTATCATTTGTTAGAAAACTATTTAGTCAGTAAGTCATTCAATCACTTGCAATCACTGCATCAACTTGCTCTCTCGAGTTCACTATAGTACCCGTAATAATTTATTTTTTAAGGGATCATCAGTTGTTTACCATGAAACACTGTTTTGGGGATTTAATATATATATATATATATATATATGTTTAAGAATATATATATATAATATGTTTAAGAACCAGATTTCTTCACAGGAACACACACTTTATTACATCACTTGAAGAAAACTTGTGATCGAGACCGACCACTTGTCTGAAACATTAGCATGTTCAGTGTAGCGGCTATGTAATATTTGTCTATATAAATAAAAATATTATATTTTGCTCTTTTTATGGAGTACTCTTAATAACCTCGTTTTAATTCACGAGTTTTCTCTCCTGAATATCTTTAACTTGGTATATATATCATGTAATTAATAGGGGAAGTTTACTAGATAAATGCAAAAGTAAGCTTCAGTCCAATAAACGTATTAATGTTTATATCACCCCAACCAAGTAAAAAAAAAAAAAAAAAGGAAAAAAAAAAGCTCGATACAACAGTGAGAAGTAGAACTTAATACCATAAGTATAAATAAAAACTGTAAATCAGAAATTTACATGTCCACAATTTATTTTTTGACAGAATACCTTATATATATATATATATATATATATATATATATATATATATATACATACAATATATAGTTTAAAGAAGCTATATATAAATGTATAAAAAATATTTATGTATTCACAGATAGAGCCCATGGAAATTACAACTGTATTTTCTGCATCAATCAATATAACTTACTGTCAACAATGAAATTCGTTTTGAAATAATAAACGTTTGTAAGGATCAATACTCTTAAGAAATTATTACTATTTTTTTTTTTGTAAAAACAATTGTCAGCCAAATATTCTTCAAATAAATAAATTGAATATATCTATTTATTTATTGTGCAGAATTTACTTTTGTTAATATTTTATTTGAAATAATACATTTATGTAAGGTTTTTAAATTTTCTCTTTCTCCTTCTATAAATTGCAATTTTCAGTGAAATGCTTCCATTTAGTCTTAAGAGACAATGGATACCCTTTGTCAGGGTAGCTGCGCATGTAATTGTGAGGTAAGGTTTGTGCAATCACGACCATATCTCTCCTGAATCGGCACTGCTTGAATCCAGTGGTAAGAAGTTTGGGACAATCTGAAACACTGCCAAGATAAGCGGAGAGTGCATACATCATTCGGTATTCTCTAATGTTACCCATTTGAGTACTGACCAGTCTTGATTAACCTTGGTGATCTAACAGAAACTGATATATCAATGTGATTATGTCGTATATGACAGTTAAATATTCTTTAAATAAAGAAATCAAATGAATCTCTTCTTTATTTAATAAAAAATTATAACAATTTGTATCTTTTTTGAAAATGATTAATTATTAACCGCAAACAAAGCATATTACCACTTGGACGACAAGAGCTTCTATTTGAGGGCATATCTACAGGGACAATATATAGGGAGTTGAGCAGCGAGTTGTTTGTTCACATTACATTTAAATTTTAGCATGTTAGTACAATCAGGGAAACAAAAGATCGGAAAGGAATTCCAAAGTCTAGATAAAAATAATTGTCAGCTACATATACTGTAAATAAATAAAATGAATCACTATTAAAAAAAAAAAAAAAAAATTGCATCAAGCAATCCCATCTTTTAAAAAGGGTTGACGTATGAACATGAAATGCCTCAGTGTATTATTAGGATTATATAGATATATGAAAAATATCAGAATTAATGGGATGTCTAATCTATGTATACTTTTAAAAAGCAGATTTTGATAAATTATGGATCTCAAATTTCAGTGTTTTATTTTCACACACGTAATAAAGTCATTCTTATAAAGTCATTTAAAAAAAAAAAAAAAATTTTTTTTCATTCAATTAAGTCATAAAATGCATCTCAATTTTTTTTTTTTTTTTTTTTTTAGTCAATTTGACGAAACATTTCATGGAAAGAATAAAAAATTTTTTGGGCGTTAGACAGCGTTTTTGTGTGTTATGGTAAAAATAATATTGATTTAATATCACATAACGGGTGAAAATATACCGTACAGGTGAATTGGAAAATTTAACGCAATCAGTTTCTATGAAAAAACTGATTTTTTTTCAAAGTCAGATTAGTGAATGAACGAATGGTTAAAATAAATAAATAAATGAATAAATAAAAATAAAAAAAAATTGGGATTTCACGCGTTCAGATTTCTTTTTCATTTATCACCTCTTCTATAGACCTCGGATCTATTCCTAGGTGTACCTAGTATCAGACGTCCTAGGATCAAAATCGTTTTACTAAACTGGTTGGGTATAATGGCCGGGTTCAGAAGTGGTGAGAAAAGAGCAAGTGGATGTATCTCTATACCAGATCTCTCTTGTTATACTCTGAGGAAAACCACTCCCCCATAATTTTTTCAGATATATATTGAAAAAGATAATGTTTTTTGTTTATTTTTTTAATTATCTATATATTAAAAATTGAGTTTTAGGGGTGATCTAACATGAATCTTTTTGTATTTTACATGAAATAAGCTGGCTTTGTCTAGATACATTTAAAAAAATAATTTTGTGTAACATTTAAAAAAATTTTCTGGATAATAATTTTATGAAAATCTGTGTGCATTCTCATCAGTTGGTCAGGGTTCTATCCCACCTTGAAGCAACTTTGGCAAGTACCTACAAACAGATCACAGGTTGAAGCCTTGTGAGTGGAATTGAGTATGATTAAACTGTTTGGAATCCAGACTGAATGATGTGAAGAAATCTTCCAAAGTTGAACTTTATATATATAATTTTTTTTTTTTTTTTTTCAAATTCTTTGTTAAATTTTTCTGATGTATTTCGGCGAAAATTTGTTGCATGAAAATATCTACGTAGTCATATAGCTTGGAACTTGGCCAGATCGTGATTTATGGTTACGAATATTGGGTAGGTAAAAATCCATCAATGAGTTACGACAATAACCAATGCTACAAAATGAGGCTTTTGCAGTATAGACAACAAGGTTGAAAAACAAATATGGCATTTATTGGGTGGGTTTCTACCTGTATTTTGTTTAATTTTCGATTTTTGAGCAATTATCGAGATTTCCAGATGACCGTCTCATGTCAGTCATTTTGTTTTCTTGTTCTAACTTAAGACTCGACACTACTTGTTTCAAATAAACGTTTTAAAATAAGTTAAAACACAAAAAGCTTATTCAGATAGATAGAAAATTATCTTGTCTTTGATAACCTATATTTGTTGTATTTTTGACCATTTTTTGTTTTGTTGCCTATACTTGAAAATGCTCCAGAATGAAAAGAACTTTCAAGAAATGGAATGCAAAAATACTGATTTATTTACATTATTGCGTTTTATTATTTTTTTTAACTGTTTTTTTTTTTCATTACATTTTCATGTTTTTATTTTTGAGTTGTTGCCTATCCGTTGTTATCGTAACACATTGTCAGATTTTATGAAGTCATAGGTCACAATCTGTACAAGCACCCATATTTTATTGTCACTTGAATATTTTCATCATTTTTTTTTTTTTTACATTATTTTTATCTTATCCAATTTTAGAAGAAATATTTTTTTCCGTTTCTTTTTGAACAGATTTATAATCATGTTTGAATATATATATTACAGGCATGTCAAACTCAAGGTCCCTTGAAGGTCTTGTGGGTCCATTTGTGTTGTTACAACTGCATATGACCATCTCAAGTCATTTAATAAAAATTATTGCAGTATATGTTTGTTACTTACACTAAAAAAACACACACATATATATATATATATATATATATATATATATACATACATACATACATACACACTAGCAGTTCAGCCCGAAAACTGATTAAAAAGCTTGCTGCATGTCTAAATACCCTTTACGTAAAATTTCAAATGTTTAGACCCAAAATTGGCTTAATAATTTGCTAGAGACTGCAAAAGGTAAAATCTTTTGAACTTTGACCCCTTGGGAGCGAAATTTTCAGCAAAAAAAAAAAACAATTAAAAAGCTTGTCCTATGTCTGAATACACTTTATGTAAAATTTCAAATGTTTAGACCAAAAATTGGTTGAGTAATTTCGTAGAGATCGCAGCGGTCATTTTTTTTTTTTTTTTTTTCAAAATTTGACTCCAATTATGATCCCTTAACATTTATTGTTTTGGGCTCAAATCAAATTATAAAGTTTGATCCATGTCCAAATAGTTTAACGAATTTTTAAAAATCAAACAATGTTATATCATTTTTTACGAAAGTGAAGGTGGTTCAGTGGTTAACGACACACACTGACGACCTGGGTGCCCCATGTTCGAATTCAGTTCGTTCTGCAAAAATCACTTTCACTTAGGATGTTGGAAACCTTCACATGGTACCCCTCGTAATCCTTAATGTCTTTCTAGATAGAATTCTGACTAGAAATAATATCGGGGGAAACCAACACCAACAATAGAATTTTCAGATTCATACAGATGGTGATGATTTTTTATTAAATGATGTTTTTATTTTTTTATTTTGGTTTCTGATACTTTCATTGTAAAGACATGTTCTTTGTTTTTTTTTTCTCTTCATTTTGTTGTTGGTATTAACTCAAAGGGTGGGCTCCTTATGGAGAGAGAAATGTGCACCTCAGATGTCACTGAGGTGCGGGGTGAAGTCTAAATTGATGTGTATTTGTGTGGTTGGTAGAAATAGAGGGGAAAAACATTCAATAATAAAAAAAAAATATATATATACACATTAGGTTTTTAAATTTTCCAATTAAGATTATGTAATGATCTTTTAAAAGATGCAACCAAGTTTCTCGATTCAAATTTAAAAAAAAAAAAAAAAATTAAACAAAAAGTTGTATAAAATTGCAACAAATACATTTAGAAATCAATAAAATGTGAAAATAACAGTTTTCTGTGTAAAAAGACTGTTCTGAATAAAGAAAACTGTTTTTCAGTGAATGAATCAGTTTTTTTTAGATTATAAAACCCACAATTTTGTCTGATTGAAAGATAAAATAAATATCTTATGCAGGCTGCAAAACATGTTCACAAACGGCCACACATATTCCCGTATGTTTGACATGCTGGATATATATTTTATCACAATAGTTACTTTGTATGCCTGGATATATATAGATATATTGCTGATAAACAAATTTAAGATATTCACTTTAAACTAGAACACATTTTGGGGTTCCTTGATATAATTGCCATGCAGTAAAAATAATAACCTGTTTTTCTTTTGTTTAGAAGCGCAAATGAACAATAATACTTGACCATTTGTTGTATTTTAAAGAATGACGACACACTGATATATGAAAATATAACAATATATCTACTGTTAGTGACAGAGATGGATGTTTAGTTGTTAGAAGATGCATGCATGAAAATTCAACAGGTTGATTCTTCTCTGGGCCAAATCATCAACCAACCCTGATATTCTTTTCATCTAAAACGCCTTGAGATCGCATTATCATTGTAGCCACACCTCAAGGCTGTTTTATTCGGCCATGGCTGTTTCACTGAATTGACTTTATTTTGGTTCAACTTTATTACACCTGTGTATACTTTTTAGGGAAAATGACCTTTCAAATATCATACATTTATCTTCTTTTTGACAATTGATCAAGTTCATTACCATGTAGATGCCTGATGCCAGGTTTATAACTTTTATTCATGTGACCTTTTGGTACATTTGATAACTATTCTATGCTGTTTCTTGAATTTGTTGCCAGATGTACGTCTTTGTCAAACTGATTTTTCAGTACACATGGGCTAAATATTTCACACGCTTTAATTCTTTGCTAGATTACTTTCTATCACCTGTAACAGACAATATGAAAATATGCATTAAACATAAAATGCTTAGTTTTTTAGGTGTGACACGTGTCACATGACTATTTCTCTCTCTTGGAATAAAAACACTGAATATGAATGCAGGTTTGCTTGACAGTAAACATGTGTAGCTACAATCACTAAAATTAAAAAAATCTTTTTAGTGTATCTAAAACTATACGGAACTTCCATGAGTAAAGTTTCTTTCCAAGGACTACACCTCTCTAAAACAATGCTACAAGACTGCTTCCCAGCTAATTACAACATGGTTGTTTTCAAATTTAATGATTTGTTGTGGTGTCATGTTAAATAAATTTTGCTAAGTTTCAACTATTGTCTCTAATCCTCAAAGTGTTTGTCAACAAAATTATTCATGATTATCCTCAGGTAGCTTTTGAGGTTTCATAAGCGTTTACTCATTAGCACTAGGAAAAAAACAAACAAAAAAAAACAAAAAAAAAACAACAAAAAAAGAAAACGGTCAAGTATTTTAGTTCTATTTCTGTTGCTAAACTCAAGAAAAAGATATTTTTTAGCAGCATTGCTACTGTATCATTGAACCCATATTGGCACTATCAATTAGTTTTCATGATTAAAAAAATTCTTTACTTTCACCCAAGTTAAGTCGTAAATTCTGTGGAAATCTTTGCAACAATTTGATTCTGCATGTTTAGATTTTCAATTACCTATCTATGGCGGTAAAAAATCTTAAGTGCCTATGGCCTAAAAGGGCTTAATCCAGCCCTGCGTACAAGAATGGCATTATTATTATTTAAATGGGATGGAACTTGATCAGTTTTGATCATAAACTTTTACAAACATCAAAACAATTTCTAAAAAATGGATAGTCAGAATCAAATACTGACTTATGCATGTTTTTTTCATCTGTGTGATCAGGACTGGATTAACCATAAGCACACATTTTTTATGGTTTATTATATTTGTGTTTTGAATTACACATAGATGGTGTAGCAAAATCTTACATGCATAGGGCCCCTAAAGAACTGTCTATGCACTATCAGTTCAAGTTTTATGATAAAAAAAAAAAATACTTTACTTTCTTTCACTGAAGTCGATGTAAAAAAAAAAAAAGTCATGAAAATATATCTTAACATTCATCTTTATTTTTCTAATGTAAATTTTGTGAACATTTTCCCAGCAATTTGATTCCACACATCTGCAATTATTTTGTTTCTATTTGATATATTATTCATAAAATGGATGCAAAGCCGAATCAAATTAAAGATGAGAAATGTTTGGTTTGGAAATTTCTGGTTAAGGAAATTAATAATAGATATGCAAAAATTTCTGGTTAAGGAAATTAATAATAGATATGCAAAAAAAAAAAAATAAATAAATAAAAAGATATAAGCTGTTGAAACTGATGAGATCTTTCATCAACATATAAGACTTTCTCATCATTTCTTGACAATTTTACATCCAGCCAGAGCTGGACTAATTAATTGAGCAAAACAAGCATATGTTTAAGGAATCATTTTCTGTGGTTTTAATATGTTTAGATTTTCAATTACCTACATGGGAGGGGGGTACAAAAGTTTAAAGTGCTTAGGGTCTCAAAAGGGCTTGATCCAGTCCTGATTACAGGAATGGCATTATTATTTAGATGAGATAGAACGTGTGGTCAATTTTCACCACAAATCTCTACAAACCCTCAAAACATGAAAAAAAAAAAAAATAAATAAAATATGGCTAATTGGAATCAAATACTGATTTATAAGAGCGTTTTTTCATCTGTGTGGTCAGGTCTGGATTAAACATAAGCACACATTTTTTTTTTTTGTGGTTTATTATATTTGTGTTTTGAATAGCACAAATTCTTAAGTGCATAGGGCCCTTACAGAACTTAATCTGGCCCTGCATTCGGGTAAAATCTTTTAAACAAAACAAGTTCTTATCTAGAATTTTCTCTCTCTCTCTCTCTCATATATATATATATATATATATATATATATATATATATATATATATATATAACTGTATGATCTATGTACCTATGAAAAAATGAAAACATATTCCAAGAATCATGTAAATTGATCAAGAAATTTTATTTTTAAATAAGAAAATCAAATTTTTTGAGTATTGAGTAGTAACTGTCTCGCCGGACATTTTTTTAGGGGAAAAAAAAGGAAATAATTCAACAATTTAAAACTTGTGAGATTTATGTTGTAATGCTTACGAATTCCCATTAATTGCTTAAAAATGATTTTCTTTAGAAAATTAAAATTACTTGATCATTTTACGTAATTTTTGAAATATGATATTTTCATTTCATCATGAATATGTATATCATACAGGTTTTTATTTTTTTTTATTTTTTAATATGGTGGAATTCTGAACAAGAATCCAAAAGCATTACGAAATAAGCCAATGTCTTGTTTCAAAAAAATAATTTTTAGTCTGTAAATAAAATTACTATTAAATCGTTAAATAATCACGTATAGAATACATATTTCACAGCCATTGAAACACATTTATTTTTTTGCAAGCATGTTTTTTTTTCTTAATTTTAGTTCATATTTGGTTTTTATGTCTTTAAAAAATATTTTTAAATCACAAAATGATAAAATTCTAGAAAGGGTGAGATTTTTTTTTTTTTTTTTTTTTTCATATTAACACATTCCAAAATGTGAGAGAAATAAAATCATGCTTTATTTTAATGAATGTGTCACATCTCCAGAAAAAAAAAAAAAGTGTTAACATGTTGGGCAGGTTGGACGGATTGCCCAATATTTATTTTAAGCCTGGGTGTGCGTATTAGGGTTCACTAGAAACACAATTTACAAAATATTAAGCAGGGTTTGATTTGGCATCAGAAAAAAAAAAAAAAAAAAAAAATGGTAAAAAAAAAAAAACAGAATTAACTTTCATTTGTTAAAATCAAATCAGATTTAAAAACAAATAAACAAAAACAACACACAAGGACACACGCATATTAAGCATGAAAATAAAGCAACTTAAATGTCTTCATATCCTTTGTTTTTTGTTGTCTTTTTTTTCAAATTAACATTCTTGAATATTTTGCATAAATTCAGAATAACAGAGTTAAAATATTAAATGAAAATTTCAGAGAAAAATAGAATATTAGTTTATTGAATAGTGGATAAGAATGTTAACAGATTAGTAAAAATAAACATGAAAGCATACACGATTAAAGCTGAACCAAGATATTTTGGTAGCTTTGAATGAACATTGTAGAATGAATCAAATTAAATATTCTTGTTCAGCTTTAATGATGTGTTTGTTCTTATTTTTAATAGTTTGCTGTTATGCTTATTCCCAATTCCACAAACTAACATTCCAATAACTGATTATATATCTGTATAATAAAATTGTCAGAAAACATATTGTCTGTTGCAATTCATGTTCATACGTAACTTTAAATTAATGTTTTTTTTTTATTTTAAGTATTTCATAATTTTTTAATAATTTTATTCAATTAATGTAATAACAAAACGAGATAGTAATTCAATTAAACTACAAACAATCCACTTAAAAAAGGGGGGGGGAAGACCAACATGCAACAGCTAATTTTCAAAAATTAATCTGATATTTATTTTTTTAGATAAAAGGGGAGGGGGAAACGCAAAGTATTTATAGGATTTAAAATGGAATATTTTGTAAGAGGTCCAATCATTTTGATTGCAAAATCATTTATTTTTAAAGATTTCATTATATTATCTTTTCCAAAAGTATAAATATTTCCTGATATGGGGAATTTCTAAATAGAATGCCCCAAAATTAAAATGCTGACACAATTAAATTAATTTTTGAGAAAAAAAAAATTCTATCTCTAGATATATAAAGTTAGGTATGTGTGTATGTTTGTATGGGATAAATTAAAAAAAGTAATTAACCAATAATTCTCATTTTTTAACATAAATTCTAGGTCTAAGAGGTAGGTAAGGATGGCTGTATTTAGTTTAAATTTAATGCAAATAGGGGCTTTGTGAGTTAATCAATGTTTGTTTCGCTGAGACTGAAACCTTTTCCTATAAAACAAAATACATGTTAAAATATATCTCACTTCCAAGACTAAGTTATGTTTAATATAAAATTCTGTTTTAATTGTTCTAATTAGCCATAATTTGTAATTAACTGATCGACTACCCCAGCTGTCTCTTAGCTATCTAGTTCTCTTGATTCAACCAATCATTGTTGTTATTGTCGTCCAATTTACATACATACCATAAGCATGTAAATTAAACAGAAAAAGGTCTCTTTACTTCTCTATAAAAATAAAGAATAGTAATACTTCTTTATAATATGAAAGTAAAAAAAACTTATCTTTAGTTATGGTAGAAAAAATGGCCTAACATATTATGACATCAAAGTAGAATAAACAGACTGTGTCTTTTCTCCAATGTTTTTATTCATTTGCTTTTTCATCTAATAATGATTCAAGTAAGAATCAAAAACGTTTATGATTCACATGAAATTTCTATTTTTTTTACTTTAACACAAAAACACCATTAAAAAAAAAAGCAGAAGCTCTATTTTACTTTTAACAAGGTTTGCTTGAATAAAAAAAAAATGCTGCCTAAATACACAACATATATATAACTATAAAAAATATTAATAAAAATATGATGAGAAGGCTAATTTATAGCATTTCGATTTTAACCACTGAAATATTACATATCAACTGCTTTTTGACATTTTGATGCACAACATAATAAAGTGTGGAACACTGATTAAAAATATATGCAGTTTACCATTTTTTTATGCACCAGTAAACAAATCCTTGGTTTTCAAATTATACAGAATGTTTTAAATAATTGGATATCATTTCACAATCTGATAACTTTGCCAGGATTTGTTTAAACAAGTAAAAATTTTATGTTTTTAATGAGTACTGGTTAAGAGTACTTAGTTTTTGTAGAATAAGACATCCTACTTCCTATTAATATCACTAAGAAAACTGAAAGTGAAAATTATAATTTTTTTTTTAACATATTTTAGATAAATTGATACAAATACATTTGTATAGACCCACATCAAACCATGGTCCAATCTGTGTCAGTTTTTTGTGGCAAATCCCAAATATTTAATTAAGTTTGTAGTCGTGAGATTATATTGTGATTACAAATAAACAGACAAGATCAACATTACTTTATACACAAGATGTTTCATGCATTTATCTTTACAGGCACAAAAAATACCATTAAATGGAAAAGAAAAGGCATTTTATGTTTTCAAATTATGCTTGAACGCTTTTGAACAAAACTGTACAGCATGCATGTATGAAGGAGTTCTCAAAGGCGTAATATAGAGTTGGATATGGCATCAAATATTTAGATTTGATTTACAATAGACATCCAAAGCATTTTCAGGTTCAGTTCTGACCAAAATATCAAATTGCAACATTGGTGCTTTTCAAAGAAAACTACCGAGAAGAATCATCCAAGGCAGATGGCTAAAGATAGTCCTGAACAAAGACCTCTACATTCAAACGAAAGCAAGAAGATCAGAGATGACATAGTTTTAACAAATCACAAGACTTTAAATCGCTATCATATATCAGCCAACATAACATGTATGCAGTGATGATGCTGAAGATGACAATAACAATGACCAAACTTTGTCTCTTAACAAAACAGAGTCAATTCACATTTGTTTCCTTAAAAAAAAATTTTTTTTTTTCTATCTCATGAAATAGTACCCGGTGAAATTTTCATGAACAAAAGTTTCTTTCCAAGAACTTCTCTCTTTGCAGGCTGCAACATGGTAATCTTTAAATCCAATGTCAACAGTTACTGGTCATAAGCCGTTCCCATACATAATCAAATGTGGAAGTGAAAGTATTTACAACAAACATCCAAAGCATTTTGCTGCATAATTCAGAGTTGCAGATATTGAACAAAATATCAGAATACAACAATGTTTTTCAAAGAAAGCTACTGAGAATAGTCACCAAAGTCAGATGGCTAAAAACAGTTTTGAACAAAGACCTGTACATTCACATCAAAGCAAAACCATGGGGCGTTGTTATACTTAAAGAAAATTGTCATGATTTGGTTATTAAATGAGATTTCCACCAGAAACGCTTGAACGTCAAAAAATATAACAGAAGACAATCAGAATAATTAAAGATCACATGGCTCAACTAAGCGATAAAAGACTTCAGATCACCATTAAACTTCCATGTTGAAAACACATCAAACAAAACCATCAGTATTCTTGTGCTGAAGAGTATGCAGCGATGATGGTGATGATAAAAAAATTCAAACGAGAAGATTATCTGTGTAGAGCAAAAGGAATTGGGTGACTCATACTATTGGAATAGATGACCGGGTCTCAGGGTATATTGAACTTTTGCAAAATTGCCCACCAATCAAAAATTTTTTCATTTGAAGGAATGCACATGTTGATCAACATTAAGCCAGTTTAGTTGAATTTTTTCTTTACTTTGTAGTGTCTATGATATTTACATCTTAAATGATATTTAAAAAAACAAAAACAAACTTGTATGCATTCACTATGAAAACAGTGTAAATTGCTTTTGGAGCGGGGGGGGGGGAGATTGTTGTGGGGACAGTCAACTCATAAAACAAAGAGGACAGATGAAAATGTAAAGTGGGCATTCGGGGGTGAGGGTAAAAAGTGGTTGAAAAATAATTATTCAAGCACTTTCATAGAGCCAACACTGGAAATGAATGCATGCACCGTCTGAAAGATGTACATGCTGCATGTTTAAACTTTTTCAATATTAAAAAATCGAAAGATTAATAAAATCAATAGTTGGGTCAAAAAGTACACAAGATATTCAAAAGAAATTTCCTAAAAAAGAAATAAAATAAAATAAAATCCAATGACTGATGAATAAAGGAATGCAAAGTATATTGGGCAAGATTTTTCCCATAACTCCTGAAACAAAAGGTATGGCTCATTGAAATATTACTATATAGTGATATACACTATATATAGATATATTTTTTCAGAAAAAAAAAGGTGAATATGTAGCTTTTTTTTTTTTCAACACATGTATTGTGTTAAAAATAAATGGAAAAAAAACAAATAAAATGAAATAACAGTGGACTTCTTTTTTTTTTTTTTTTTTTTTAAAACCATGTTCAAGAGTTTTTTTTTCCCCTTTAAATCTAAAGATTAATTTGTTGGTGTCAGATTTTGTTTTTATAAACGTATCGTCTGTATTAACAATTGATGGAATGCCTGTAATTCTTTGAGATAAAAAACATTTTATATTTTTGATTAAAGTTCTTATTTTTTGTCTGAAAATATATGAGTTAATAAATGCCCTATAATTAAATATTAGTACAGTGTAAACTAATATCCATTGAGCTTTAATACTTGAGTTTTACTACATAATCAATATATAGATATACATCTCCTGCTGTCACATGCCCAACTAGCACCTGCATATTTTTTCTCTTTCTCCTGCCATCCATGTCTGTATACATGAATGCTTTCTTGTAACAGTCATTTTATCTTGAAAAACACTGAATGAATATCATAGGCGAAACATGCATTTTCGTGTTTTATTTTGTTTCATACAGAGGTCTTTGTTTAATCCTTCTTATATTTGCTTGTACATTTTGTTAGATTTTTATCTTCTAAACATACCTAGGATACATACAGAGATTGAATATGAAAATGTACTTTGGTCAAACGCAAGCAAAGTGAACTCACTACTCATACTGATGTTAAGGGGATACAAAAAGGCAAGTGCACTTGAAATATAAAATGTCGATAACGTTTGCTTGACACATTACATATATGTTGCTGATAAAAAATATTTAAATTAAATTTTAAAAAATAGATAAATGCATACCACTATGTTTATGTGGAAGTTCTGTTTATAAGATGTGGAGAAATTTTGTTAATTAGGTTTTTATGTGTGCTGATGAGTTTCTCGGTTGTGCAAAAATATAATTAATGAACTATTATACACTTGGATGCCAATATTGGGATGAAACAATTGTACGAAAGCAGTTACCAATAAAAGTCTAACATTTTGAAAATAAGCAATAATATGAGTATCTGTCCCTTATAAATAGTAATTTTAAGAAATATTCATAGCTCTATTATTACACTATCAAGCTATTTCAATGAGAACTTTGTTACTTACTTATAAGCAATTACTATCTCAAGTAGTAAAATTACATATAGAAAACACACACACATATATATATATATATATATATATATATATATATATATGCACAGATCATATGATTAGATCACTCTGACAGATGCTAAAAATATTTTCAAAAGAAAATCCTAATGTTGTCAATATCCAGACATAAAATATTCATGTACAGATGGTCTACAGAACAATCTAAATCCTGATTGAGTGGCCCTGTCACTTTTAGCATTCAATGTCAAGAGAGAAGTATATCAGGGCTATTGACAATTTTGCACATCGTATGCAGGTGAGCTTGTAACATTTGGAGTATATCATTGAATGGAAATAAAAAAAAAACCTGTTGGACATTCATAATCGAAACTTGGTAGACAAGTCAGGCATAGATTGAAAGTTATTTGTACCAAATATGGTTGGATAGCAGAAAGGATTGTGAATTTTATAAATAATTCCATGGGTGGCATTTTTTTTTGTCATCATTTTTGGATCACCTACAGAAATTAAGCTATTTTTTAAAAACAGAAGATGTACTATTGCAAAGGATGCCATTACAAAAGTGGACAAGTGATGTCTATTTTGAGGTGTGACTAATTTTAGATGATAGGTATGTGTAGAATGGCAGCTGTGGCAAATGTTTGTAATTAAAATGAAAACGATTGTCCCAAATTAAAATGGCCATTCCTGAAGTTATATGCATATATATTATATCGACTCTTGATTTTTGTATGTAAACATTTTAGTTTCAGATACTAAGAGATTTTTCTTTCAAGAAAACCATATAAGCACTATTTATGTACAAGTTAACACTCTTTTAATCATTTACTAGAAGATTTGATCTTCAAAATTTAACTATATATAGCGCATACAAATACACACACATTAGTGATGGGATGATTGTAAAATAATTACCGATTCTGTTCTAAATTTCTGATTCTGATACAAGCACAGATTCTGATTCTTTTAAACTTTCTCACTATTCAATTAGAGATTTGTTGCTTGAAAAAAAATTTTGTTTAATTACAGTAAAACCCTGTGTAATGTCTGTATTTATTTTTGAAAAATGTAAAATGTACACTGGGGTGGGTGGAGGCGGAGACATATATTACATGAGTAAATCTCTCTAAATATTTTTCTCAAATATTTTCCTTGTAATTGATTAAAAGTTGTGCGACACAAAGATTTATATTTCTTTTTAAAACAAAGCTGGTTTGCAAGGTTCATTTTTTCATAATGAAAAATAAGCAATGGTTTGTATGTGCAATTAGAAGACGTTGTGGAAAGAGATTTACAAAATCCTTCTTCCCTAATTAAAATAATTTCCTAGAAAACCATTCTTAACATGGGTATTTTGGAGAGTGAACTATTCTGTGACTTCTCTCTGTCAAAGAATGTTTACATTTCTAATCTTAGTTATTCAATTCATTTGTTTTACTGTAAAAAGTAAAACATAATATAGAAATACTACTATTACTACTACTAACAATAATAATGGCAAATGTGTAGATTAAGAACTTTATTTACCATTAGCCCCCCCCCCCCCAAAAAAAAAAAAAAAACAAAAACAAAGATTCTACTTTTTTTTTTTTTTAGGAGATTACTAATCAATGAGAAAATTGAAATGTCATACTGAAAAACATAAAAACAAAAAGTCAGTTAACCAAAAGTTAACAGAAAATGATCATCACTTTTGGACCAGACAGTGTTTTAAGGATGTAGTCAATTTTGTTTGTTTTAAAACCTTGGTTATGTTAATATTCTTGATAAAAATTTAGTATAAAATATGTCATTGTGAATCGTCATACAAACACTTAAGTATGGGCAGTAATGCGAAAAATAAAGTGATTAGATTACAAGTGGTTTTATGACATAGTGGTAAAAAATTTGGTAAACTGCCCTAAAAGTTGGAGTGACACAGAAATAGGGGATCATCTTACAAATTTATATGTGTAACTCAACCTACTAAATTCAACAATAATTATTTGTTTTCTTTTTTTAGTGTGTTCACACATAATCGCATAAAAAAAGTAGAATCTCATTGAGGGAGTGATTTGAAATGTAAATATAATTTGTTTTTGATAATTTGATAAATTTCTAAATATTCATCCTTTACGTATTTTTACATATTTTATCTAAAATTATGAAATTAAGACAGGATTTTTATCTGTGTTTTTCACTTGTGGCAAAAAATGCAATGAAATGTAGGATTATTTCAGACAACACTGCACCAGAAAAAATAAAACTTGTCAGGAGCGACTTAACCCTTCTAACTATGAACTCCTAGGTGCTAAAATAAGTGTGAGCATTCTAAAAGGTTTTCTAAGACAATAAAAGTAATTGAATTCTTGATTATTTACTTTGTTTGTCATAATTTACCAATAAAATAATTAAATTGGACTCAGAAATTCTGGCCCTGTGTCCCTTAGTTTTATGTTATAAATAAATAATCTTCTGATAAATAAATAAATACATTTGTGTTTGTTTCTTTATAATTTCCAGGAAAAAATAAAAGAATCGTTTTGGAATCAGAAATGAGACTTAAATTTTCCCAATTCAGATTTTTCTGATTCCGATTAATCATCCCTACACTCATATATATATATATATATATATATATATATATATATATATATATATATATATATATGATTCCTGAAAGGATGAAACACTAGTGTTTGTAGGTATTTAATAATTATTATAGTAAATAATAATGTCAGCTCCTTTAAGAAACTGGTTTCTTATTGTTGAGCACTTTCAGTTGTAATAAAGTCGGTCACCTTAGCTAATACGTGCAGATCATCATATAATAAGATCACTGACGCTAAAAGCATTTAATAAGAATAAATGTATAATTTCAACTGTATCTCTTGCAGTTTGCGGTAGCCTAGTGGTTTGGGTCCTTGCTAATGAAGCCAGACATGACTTCTGTTGCTGGGGTTCAAATCTCTTGACTGGCGTTAATTGTGACACCCTGCACTGATGATTCCCGAAAGGATGAAACACTAGTGTCTGAGGGTATTTAATAATAATTAGAGTAAATAATTATATATATATTAGTTTAACGCTTTAGTGGAGCTTTATGGTATCACTGATCTTCAGAAGTGCTCTGACATGAATCAAATGAAATTCATGTCAATTAGTACCACTGATGATGATGATTAGTTATATGATGAAACTGCAGTCAAGTGTTAAAGTGTCATTATCATTTATTAACCTATCATTTATTTGTTCAACATCTGCTGTCTTAATTTGGTTGTGTTTCAATTTCGAGGTTTGTTTTCTTGCTACATATGTGTCTGTGTATATAGATAGGAACAATTTCATAAGAATTAAATAAGCAGAACAAGAAAAATTAAATATTTTGTTTCAGTTATGAAACTTTTTCAAGAACAGCATTTTTTCATAACTGAAATGAAATATTGAATCAATAGAAGAATGATTTTGTGTTAAATTTTTTATATTTTATTTAGTTTATTCTTTTCTTTATTAATTTATTCCCATATTTACCTACAGATTTGTGTGATATTTATTTCTCTAAACAAACTTTCATATATTTGTTTTATTTGAGAATTATACAATTTTGAACGATTGAATTTTCGTACTCAGTATACAATTGAAAAGTGCAGAACCTAAATAAATGTATACTTTTAATCGTCAGATGAAATACAATCTTGATGACACGTGATAATTCAACGAGGGAGGATTACAAATTCTCAAATAAAGCGAATATTACATGCTCTTTAATTCCTCCACTTCACATACATTAATATATATATATATATATATATATATATATATATATATGTGTGTGTATATATAATTTTTTCAAAATCACTAACATTTGTTTTTCATTTAGATTGACATTTGTTTTAAAAATTATCTGTGGTATATAGCGACATCTCAACTTTTTTACAGATAATACAACTTTTGATTACACATGTAACAAAATTGAATGGGCTGGTGTAAGTGGCTGTGATAACATTTCTGACAAAAAAGTGTGTGAGATCAAGTTTTTAAATGTAAACCATTTTGTGAGATTTGAAAAATAAACAAAACTTTATGTGTTGATTAGGAATATAGAGAAACAAAAATAATTGAATAGCTAGAAAAACATGAAAGTGAGTTTTGGAACAGGGTAACGAAGATAAGTCTTTGACGCGGCTCTCACTAAAGGGTGGGGGACTACTGAGAAAAGTATGAGAAGACATTATACACTCAAAAATAAAGTGAGCAGTAAAACTTCCTTTTTTTAATGTTGGTTTTGGTGCCGAGGGGAAACCCTCAGTTGAAGAGTGTGTAAGGTCAAGTTTTTGAAATTTTATGAAGAATGCAGTGATCGAATGCAAATACAATAAAAATAAACAATGGGTTAATTAGGAATCTATAGAAACAAAAACAATTGAATGGCTGATAAATAGAAAAACATGAATGCGAGTTTCAGGACTAGGTTTCAACACACCTCTCAATAGAGAGACCTCTAACCCTGGACCCCTCTCTCGTCCAACAGCTGGAAGAGTATTAGACAACTTTTATACCATCAAAAATAAAATGAGTGTTAAAGCTTCATTTTGTTTTGCCATTTTGAGTTCTCAACAGTAAGCCAGCATACGAGGGAAGATGCTACAAGAAATGTAAGGAGGATTCTTCAATAAAAGAATGATTAAGTCTTTCCCTCATTTCGTTTTGTATGACGTGTTCTCCAGCAAAAATAATTGGGCTAACTATGGTACACTAAAAATGAAACAAGGGACGACAAGTTTATAAGAAAACATTTAAGAAAATTTTTATTTTCCCTACTTTTTGTGGAGGATTCTGCTTGCCATGTTAATGTTGTGTAGAGTGGATCCCCAAATGATGTTTATCAGAACGAATTTATAGCAGCGTTTTTAATAACAGGAGTTTCTTATACTCACTGCTTGCAATAAACATTGTTTAAGGTCCATTTTATACAGCAAGCTGAATACTCCTTGTGAATTAAAAGGAAGGGGGATTGTTGATAGTTATAGTTTAATATGAATTTTTTTTTAATCCAGATTTTAGGAAGGAAAAAAGGGGGGAATGCCACAGTATACCTTATTCATTTTTTTTTTTTTTTAGAAAAAATGAGGAGAAATATGAAGAGGAACATATTTTTAGTAATAATGTTTAACAAAAAGAAAAAATGTAAAAAAATGCACAAAAAAAAAAAAAAAAATGAAAAGATACACGAGAAGAGATTCTTTTTTTTTGTTTTTGTTTAATCCGAATCAGAATTTTCCTGTGAAGGAAGCTTGATTTTATCTGCCAGTTCTAAGATGTGTGAAACTGGAGTCGGTCGTCCGTCTTCACCCATATACGCAGGCTGAATAACACCACTCCTAAAAAGAGAAAAAAGTTTGTTCATACATTAAAAATGCAAAAAAAAAGAGAAACTACTATGTCCAATAGCCTTGACAAAACAAAAATATCATATTTCAAAAATCATGTATATTGATCAAGTAATTTTATTTTTAAATAAGAAAAATCGGTGCTTTCACACTATCAGAACAAAATTTTGTAGTCGACAAATGGAGTTTGCAGATAAAAAAACAATGATTCTTATTGATTTTTTTGTCAATTCTATTAAAATACAATCTTAGCTTCCAAATTATACAGTCAAAATTACCTGAATATTACTAAATTATAAAAAAAAAACAACTTTAATCATGTTAGAAGGTGAAAAATTGCCGCCATCTTATTTAAATCAAAATGGAAAATTACCTCCTTTGATCTCTCCTGTGTCTTATATAAGCAAATCCGACTGTTTTCTTCAAATTCTATTTTCTTTAATAAATAATTTTCTACCTTATTGATTTTCGTAATTTTTGGATATAATCATTTTAAAAATACAAAGAATACGTAGATATAATTGTTTTCATGTGAAATTCAGTATTACGATTTCCAAAATTTCGTTCTGATAGTGTAGAAGCGTTGAAAAATCAAATTTTATGAGTAACCGAAAAGCAGCTATCTTGTCCGCCATTTTAAAAACAATCTAAAAATAAAACAAAATAAAAAAAAAACATAGATAACTCTACAATAAGTCAAACTTGCAAGATTTTTCTTGTAATAATGTTCATGAATTCCGATAACTTTTTTTATTAAAAAAAAAAAAACTACAGGAACAAGTTATGCGAGTTTTTTAAATATATTTTTGTTTCGTCACTGATACGTACATCATACAGATTTTTCTTTAGTTTTGTTTTTAATATAGGCGGAATTCTGCACAAGAATAAAAAAAAAACGAAAAACAAAACATAACATAAATAAAAATATGTTAGAAAGTAATGAAAAGTCTAATTTAAAAAATATATATAATGAATATATGAGCACAAGAAAATAAAATTTCAGAACTTTATATACTAGAAGAATATCCGTCCCAGGACGTATAAAATGAATTTCCCACACAGAACAAATTCACACCACTTATGTCCCTTAAGAAAGAGTAAAATCAAGATATAATGATACTAAACCTCATATCTAGAATCCTTATTCGAATTTTGATCCAAATCCATATGATTTATAGTTTAGAAAATATCTAAATTTAAGGCTAGAACTTCAGTGGTAAAAAGAAATTGAAATTAAGGCAATCTTGCTTAATTAATGTCAAGTTCAAAGCTAATCTGAAATATTTGAATTTTCAAATGAGAGTCTGTGCCCCCTAAAAATCCTTTAAAATACCCAAACTGAATCTTACAAAGGATTTTCACTCCTTTTATTTTTATCTACTCTGCAGAAAACTAAATATAGCTTACAACTAGAAGCCATGTTCCAAAATTCATATCATCATCATTTAATTAGTATAAAAGTGAATCTGTTTGATACACATATATTAACACATACACATGCATGACTCATCATCATCATCATGTTTTTTTTAATGTCCGTTTTACATGCTTGTTTGTGTTGCACTGCTTTAAGAAATTGACTTACAAACTAACCTATCTTTGACAAGGTTTGTAGTTATCCTCTCTCAAGTGCATTTTGATCACTTCCATCCATATTTTCCTTGGAATTCCCCTGTGAACTTTTTTTTTTTTTTTTAATTACATTTTCACTCCAAACAAGGCATATTGCCACTTTGATGTAGGGGGATACTATCAGGGCCATAAGTTACATGATGTCTGTTCACATTACACTTGAACTTCTGCATTTCAGTACAGTTGGGGAAGCAGGGACCTGGAAGGGTATTCGAAAGTCTAGCAGTTCTTGGGAAGAAACTACTGGAGTAGAAAGCTCTCTTACATCTAGGGATCTCAACTGTGTAGGGTGGGATTTAGCTGCTTGTCGGGTTTATCGGGGGTGTTTACGTCGAGAGGGTACAAGTACTTGCAGTTCGTCGGAGGATTCACCATTAAAATCTGATACCTAAACTATTCTATATCTACTAGCTCAAGAACTCTCATCCATTTCTTTAAATGTGGCTATACCATTAAAGTCTCCTGTTCCGCACACATAGCTTTATACTGTCTAGATATAATCTTCTTAGATCATCAGAAATAACTTTTTATATATATATATAAAGTTATTTCTGATGATATATATATATATACTGTTACTTGATCACTCTAAGATTGTATTTAACGTTAATCTTTGTTAATGTTAAAATTTCCCTTAATTTTGTGTAGTGATGAATGGTAGCCCTGGGATATGTTCTTTGCTAACGAAACCAAAGATGGGTTTGTTGCAGGGTTTGAATCATTTGACCAGCATCGATCATCATTTCCTGCACTGATGACGGTATAAGCATGAAACACTAGTGTCTATAGGTATATAAAAATATATTAGCATTTTCAATGAATAAATGAGAGAGAAAGAGAAGCAAATAAGATTTAACTTATTTTGTTAGGAGGAATTGTCTCCTTTGATACGAAAGGTGTTAAGATAGATATGGATTGTGAAAAGGGAGGGGAGGCATAAACCCAAGAAAAGAGATGGATAGATTAATATGTTTCAGTGAACGCAACCATATTACTGTTTTTATCGAAGAATATTTTTTTATGATAATGGAAAAAAAAGTCAACTTATTTTCTTTTTATGAATTTTGAGCCAACGTTAATGCCCCCCCCCTCTTTAATCAAAATGGAACACACTTAACCAATTACCATGGGTAATGTAAGTTCAGAATATATATATATATATATATATATATATACACACACACACACATATATGGTTGGAGGGGATTTATCTCCAAAACCCTACAAGCCATTTGTGAATAAACAGAGAGGAGTTACATCTTATCTGTTATTGTTTCATGAATATACACTTATATTTTTTATTCCAAAAGTGCTCAATACATAAGTAGAGCTGATTAACTAATGTCAACAGTCATTTCATTTTTTTTTCTACCAATATCTCATGCCAGTTGTAGTGTGGGAAATCCCAGAGAAAGAAGAAAAATCCCTTGCTCAGTTTGTAGAAAGAGTTGGGTTCAATTTTTTGTGGTGTACATTGGGTACACAAGAAGTGCAGTGGAATTATTTTTTTGTTTTTTTTTTTGAGAGAGAGGCTACTCAGTTTATGTACAAGAAGTAAAAGACACAAGAGATGGATGCAAACTCAGATGTGGAGAAATCATATCTGGATAAGGAAGCTATTGGTAAAGGCAGGGGGGAGTTCAAAAAGTTTTGTTTTGTTATCTTGGTGATACTACTAGAGCAAAGGGTGGAGCAGATACTAGTGTGCAAGAGTTAGGAATGAATAAAATAAAAATCCAAAACTTTCAAAAATTATAATTTGTTTAAAAAAAAAATTAAATTATAAAATAACACAACAATTCAATCTTTTGTGGTATTTGCTAGTGTTGGGTACACAAAAAGTTCAATGAAATTACTGGTAAGTTGAGAGAGGATAACCAATTTGTGTGCAAGAAGTGTTATACAATTGAGATGGCTGAGAACTCAGATGTGGAGAAAATATATTTGGATAGTGAGGTTATTCAGAATTTTTGGTTCTTGTCCAGTTTTATTTTTAACTAATAAAATTAAATTTTATGAGTAAGCAAAAAGGGACTGTCTCGCCCTGCTATCTTGAAGAACCAAAGGCAGATAACTCCACAATAATTCAAATGTGCAAGATCAGCCTCCAATTTAATAGGTCCAATCTAAAAGCTCCAACCTCTGCCTCATCACCGCAATGTTGCATCTCTATGCCTGTTTTACAAATATTTTAATGAGATGTGCTCAGATAAACACATTGTACTTGTGCCCCCTCAACATACATAACCCTGACAAACCCGCTTAACAAAATCACACACCTTCACAGTTGAGGACCCTAAATGCCAAGAAGCTTTTTACACTATTAGTTTCTTTCCTCGAACAATTAAACTTTGGAATTCCCTTCCTGCTACCTGCTTCTCTGACTGTATTGATATGCAGAAGTTTAAATGTAATGTAACCCAACATCTCGTTAATATTTCCTAGGCATGGTCCCAAATGGTAGCTCCTTACATCCAAGTGGCAATTATTATACAGAGTGCAAGCGATATTCAATAGCTAAGTTTATATTTATTATTTTTTTTTTATTGTCAATCTTGTCTACATGAAGATTTTTTTTTTTGCATAATACTTGATTACAAACAATTTTTGAACTTAGATGAAGAGACAGAGTTCTCCTTGGAATCCACATCAGAACAAAGATTTCACTCTTGCTAAGCATCAACAGGATGATGGTAAAAAAGGTCAGAAAGAAATGAAAAGATTCAGAAGTCAATGACCAGACGATATCAGAGAGAATTCTGGACAACTACCAAAGTTTTGTTTATCCCCTATTCCATTTTATTTTTCTTACACATATATACAGACACCATATCTCTTATAAACAGATTCATAAATTCTAATATACTTACTGTTGAAGTTTATCCATCATGTGGACAACTTTCATGGCTTCGTATTCTTTCTGTTCTTCACTCATATTTTCCATTGGATCAGACCGTTGTTCTTCCCAACGTCCAGTTACAGGATTTATCCTGTTAATAATAATAAATACAAGTATTAGAATGTTCATTGAGTTTTTTTTTTTGTTTTTTTTTTAAATCATCAGCAAAGTTTAGAATTAGCAACTTTAAGTATTATGGATTATTAATATGAATATAATTATGCAAGAACTTTGTGTGTGTGTGTGTGTGTGTGTGTGTTTGTTTTATGTATCAATGTAACTTTGATTATTACACATTAAATCTTGTTTTTAATTTACTATTGTGACACGAGGTGATGGTGGGGTTATATTGCAGAAAAGACAAATCACCATCTTTTTATATTTACCAGACAGATAGCTCCCCCCTCCTCTGAACGCCCATGTTTTAGAAGTGAAACAGAATCGAGATACAGGCAGCACCATCCATTCCTCTGTTGCATTATTTATATCTTTATCTACTTACGCTGCCTACCCTCCCAAAGACAAAGCAAGCAGAAATATCAAGAGAATCAATTTCAGCGTGACATCAAAGTACGTGTAGCGAGAACCATCAAGAGAAAAATCATTCATAACATGCGATGGCCTTCTGAATGAACACGAAAAGTCGAATGTCTTACCAACAGTGCCACGTATGAATCCATGATGAGAAAAGGAGAAATTGCTGTAGGCCCAGATGTAACTCACAAAGAGTTAACTGGATGAAAATGAGTTAAGCAGTCTACAGATTTTTCTATATAGCAGAAAAGGGCAGACACCTAAAGAACTATACTTGAACACAAGCCGAGATGCATGTAAACATTTATGTAAAAACACTATGATGGAAAGGGGAAAGGCCACCCACACACTTTTCTATGTAGCAGAAAAGAGTAGACCTCTGGAAACCTATGCTGAGATACATATAAAGGTATATATATAAATGCAAAGACTATGATGGAAACGTGCAAGGCCACCCACAAACTTCCCTATGTAGCAGAAAATGGTAAACTGAATACAGATTCAACCGTTTTGCACAGGGATGCAAAGGAAACGTATAGCACAAAGTCACAAAAGAGGAACGGCTATGTTGCAGTGAGACATGAAGGATATGTTTATTTCACGTAAAGTGAGAAAACTGATCTTCTGTTTTGTCACGAAGCACCACTTATTGTAGGAAAACTGTAAGTATTTACTGAAGAAAAGGACAATGTTTATCCTGCCGAAGGGGATGTGAACCAAAGATTGGATTATATTGTTGCGTATTGAAATTCTGAGACTCTTCGTAATTGGGAGATTATTTTTTTTGGGTGGCGAGCATTTTATTTTATTTGGATACCACATGTTTCCATCAGCTAATTATTTTGTGTTTATTATTTCCACACCTAACCCAGACTCTTTCCATCCTCAATGAACAACCGAGTTAATTTCTTAGGACATTTACATTTAAATATGTTTCTTATATTTGTGTTTGAACTCAAATAATCATTTTCATATGATATATATATTAAAAAAAAAACACAAAAAAAAAAAAAAAGATGTTTTATTTTGCCAATTTCTTATGTTCTATCCTGCTTTGGCCTGTTCTTTTGGGGAGAGTGAACCTTGTTGTGTGATAAAAGCATTTTCTATATATAACCCCTCAGTTGTTATGCTCGTCATTTTTGCCATCTGTGTACTTCACTTGGTTATTCTATGATGCTGCTGATCTGAACCTAAGACAACATGTCATAACATCTCAAGGTTGACACATTTTTATTTTTATTTTTATTAGCACGTTACGAGAATGTTGGGAGATACTGATAATTTTGTAGAATCATAAGATTATGCACAAGGGATTTCTCCTGAATTAAGTTCTCCCAGCTCGTGTCATAATATAGGATGTGTGTCCGAGATATATGCTAATATAGGACTCTTGTTTAGGATTTATCGTAACACGATTAATCAAATATTTATTAAAATAAAATAAAAAAAAATGGAATCATGTAAAATAAAATGAAATTTAAAAATCCTTTAAAACAACTGATTCTGTAAAAAAAAAAATTAACCGAAATGCATTTCAGTTTCTTCTATCTAAATGACTAAACAATACAATAATATTTGATTACTAACTTTCAAAATAGTATTAAATTTACTTTTTTTATAATCTGATAAACAAAAAAAACCCAGAAAAGTTAAATAAAAATTAACAAAAAAAGCAAAATGACTGCCAGGTAATACCAAATATGTACAAGTAGTTGTTTACAGCTTGACATTAATTGAGAAGGACTGAAGGTTTCCTTTTCATTATCTACTACACCAAGATGTAAAGGAGGGTGCCACTCATTTCTCTGGATGGCTGCACTTACCCTTGATCCTCATCTTATAAATGCTACGTATTTAACAAAGAAAACATCAAATACTATGTCTTAAGTCTTTGGTACGACTTGACTAAGGATAGAATCCCTGATCTCCTGGCCCATTAGCGAACACTAACCATTATGGCAAATAGGAGTTAGCTCTTTATAATATATCCAAATTATAAAAAAAAAATTATTAAGGTAATTTACACAATACAATACAATATGCACATTTGAACTAAAGTTAAACACATATATATGAAGAAGGGTAATTTTCTCGAAATATCATATAATAAGGAACTTTCATCTAGCCACACTGATGCAAGTAAGAACAAAATGCAATGTTAAAAGTATTACAAAATATATATTGTATTGATAAAAAGTGAACTTGAATAGCTCATTCCACCATTATATGTCTTAATTAGCTTCCGTTTGTGTTGATCCATTACATCTCTGCATTGTATTGCCTTCTATAAATCACTTATATATATGGAAAAAACGATGTAAGCGCCAAAAGTTGAAATGGTGAGAATTTTATTGCAAAACATGTAAAATATCAAGGAAAATCTAATCACAAATAATCATTGCTGAATTCAAAGTATTTGTGTGAAAATAAGTACACCAGTACAAAGAAGGTTTTGTTATTATTACTACATACAAAAGTTCTGTGACTGGGCACCATGTTAGATTGCAAAAGAGAAAAAAAATCTTAGGACTCAACTGTGTTTAACCTAACAAACATTTCCTTGCAACCAAAGTATTTGCAGATTTTATCAGATGTGAAAATTAGGAAATTTAACTGCATTAATGCAAAACATTCACAGTGATTATTACAAAAATAAAACAGAACAAAATCGAAGTGCCAATCAGACTGATAAAGATGACATTTTAGACTATCTAACATTAGCACCATAAACATATCGCAGCAAATATTTTTGTATATTTATATAATTTAATTTAGCATAGATATGTCAGTATCTTCATTAGAAAGTGTTTTTCCGTTCTATATTATTCACTTCACTGACCTCTATATGGTCTATAACTATATCTGGTTAAATTTGTAATTTATGTTAGAAGAATGATATTGTATGATTGTCTTCGTATTTAAATAGTTATTAAATTTCTTCTATTACATGATTATTAAACCTCATTTAAAGTCTCAAAGTATCATTATACTCCAAACATTTAATCTCTATTTTGTAAAAAAACTTCAACTGGCGCTTACGTCGTTCTTCCACCAAGCAAGTCATATGCATACTAGATAATACTTCAAGCAAACTACATTAATCTCTTAAAAAAATGTTTTAATACAAATTTAAAGCATGGTTACTTTTCATGAATATACTTGGTCTTTGACACAACACTAAAGCACTAGAAAAGTGTTCACCTCCGCAACCACTTCACTTGAAATTCATTTTTCTTTTGTCTTTTTTAAATATTTATTCATTTGCCTACCTTACTCTCAACTTTATTGATTGTTCAAACTATCTATGACCTTAAACTACATCAAATATGGAGGCCCAAATTTGGGAGCTTCTGGTAATGTGAAGTCACATTTTAATCATCATTACTCTCAGAATCCCTTCACTGGATTAAATAGAATATTTTCATTTGTAAATGATTTATTTACAAAATATGGAACAAATTAATCTAATAAAAATAACTTAAACCATAAAATTTATTGACAGAAATGACTAAATTTGAAATTAAATGTTATAAAAATAAAATTTAAAAAAAAATGGATTATTTCCTTGTGGAAGCTTTTTTTAAATAAGATAAAGCAATATTCCAACTTACTTGGGTTTTAATTCCGTATATTCTTCAGTTTCGGAGTCTTCAGATTCACTAGAATAGTTAGCGATCTTCCCATGGCCACCAAGCAAAAGGCCTCGGTCAGCAAGCAAGCCAGCACAATTGCCATAACCAGTATATTTCACCATACGATCCACTACAAACAAAAAAAGGAAATTTAATTTTGATTACATTATACTTCTAAATGAGCGTTTCCTAACATTAATGTTATTGTTGTCCAAAAAAGATTAATATGCTTAGACTTGATCACTAACATGGCTCAATTTTTATAAAAAAAAATAAATAAATAAATAATGATTAGTTCAATTTAAATGTGTATCATTTTTCTCTGATGACATATGAAGAGTATGAAATGTGATACACTCCTAAAATTTCTTTGGGAAGGAGGGTATAGTGTAGTAATTATCCTCCTAGGCATTATCTCCTTTTTATTTTTTTGTAGTATAGATAATGTAGTATCATTCCAGGGATTACCATCACCTTTTTTTGGAGAGAGTTGAATGGTCAGTATAAAATTATTTTTTTCTATTTGATCCTTCAGATACATTTATTATATATCATATTTGTTTCATTATCTATGATGTAAAGTAAAGCAATTTTTTTTTTTATATTCAGTTTAATCTCAGTTTTACATGCTGGCATGTGTAGGATGACTTTAAGAAATTGACTTCGAAACTAAACTATCTTTGGTCAGGTCTTTATTTATCCCTCAGATCCATGTTTTCTTTTGCTTTCCTCTATGAACTGAATCTGCACCCTCAACTTTTCTACATCTACTAACCCAAGAACTTTCATCCATTCTTTCAAAATGTCCATACCATCAAAGTCTCCAGACAGCTCCATATACTGCCAAGATTTAATCTTCTTCTTCTAACTAAACTTTACTTTAAGACACATCAATCATATACTTCTAATATCAGTTCTCTCCGTGTATGACCAGATTTCATTTCCATAGATCATTACAATGCATATCTCTGACTCTCTTGGTCGACCAAGGTAATGCTCTGCTGGTTAATAATAGCAAAAATTATCTGAACTTATACCATGCCTAACTCATGTAATCACACTAGCACCTCCACTTGGTAAATATTTGAATCTATCTTAATATATCTGGTTTTAATCCAGAAAAGTCGAGAAAAAAAAAAAAAAAAAAAATGCATTTCCTATCCATTTTATCGCTTTCATACTTTATCTAGCTTGTTATTTTCATTTTGAAAAATTACCTACTAAACACCACTACTGATGAAGAACCAAAAATAAATTTAGTAACAAACAATTTTGTCAAGTCACCAATGTGTTTGAAGTGTTTTGGTTGGCTAATAGACATAGACTTAACCAATCACCAAGTTTGTTCCAAATCACAAAATTGGTAGTAGGAAAAAAAGTCCCAAGTAGACAAAATGACAAAAAAATTATTTTACTTATTTTGAAGCAATAGTAGTAAGTTTATCTGTTTAAAACGCTTTTGTACGCTGAAATGAATAAGTTAATGTGGAGCAAATATTCAAAACAAAGCTTAGATCTAAAGAATTATTAAACCTCAGCTTTTTTACCCTTACGAAAAGTAATTACAAATTGAAAGTTTTTGTCTGTATTTATAAAAACATATTGGATTTGGGTCGATTAAAGTTAGTTTGACATTAAAACATAATAAACATGATACGAGTTTCAATTATATAGTTTTGTCTTATATAATTCAGAGTTACTTAAAGAACTCAGTACATTCCTAATTGATTTATTGATTACATACTTTAACTTCTGAAATATGGAAATACAACAAATAAAAATATAACAACTTTGCATAGGTTTCATGAATAAACATTTTCTTTACATAATGTGTAGCAACAAATGGAAATTTTTTGCAAAAAAGATTTTTTTGTAAGAAAAGTTTTTGAAAACGTTTATATTTTTTTTGGGGGGGGGGGCGGGTATTTTTTATGTAATTTTTTTTTTTTTGAGGAATTTTTATGGAAGCAAATTTTTGCGAATTTTGTCTGCACATAAATTCTAATAAGTAGTTAACAAGTAGCTCTCAGCAGGTTCCACATCATTTTTTGTTGTGTTCTGCCTCCTTCCGCATCTTCTCCATATGACATGTAGTAGTCTTAGGAATAGGGTCTACAAAACTAAAACTTAAGTGTTTCACCATTAGGTGTTAGAAACCTAATCCTAATTTGCTGTAGGCTTTCCAACAGTCGGATATGACCATCATCCTCGACAGAATATACTTCTTTATTATAGAAGGCAGGGTCTTGGTGTTACGGTTTGGTACTGTCACCAGGAAAACCCTCTACTCGGTGGGGTCATATCTTCCAAAAACCTAGAGCAGTTCGATGAACCTTCCAACGTGTTTCTTCCTGTTGAAGGATTTGTCAATTTCAACACTATGCTTTAGGCCTCTGATCTGCTGAGGATTCTTGAAGAAATATTCCTGGCAATGTTGCCTAGTAAAGTGATTTTTCATTAGTTGAGCATTTCACCATATTGTGGCAGTTTGCATAAGCCTCCGAGATATGCTGAGGCAACATTCACAAAAAAAACATGTTGTTAAATGCAGAAGCACTGAGTATAGGGAGATGTACAATACCGGAACTAGAGACTGATATGGTTACAATGAAAGAATGGCTGAAAATTTTGGGGTCATAAATAGTTTCACTTTAATATATCACACTGGTGAGATTATTCCCTTAATTGAAAATGGTAATGTTCACAAGGAACAAAAACAGCAACATTACTGATAACACAGATCAGCAGAATACACAAGCTATCACTATTATCAACTTGTTTTGCTAAATAAGTGTTCCAAAATTTGTATCATTTCCAAAAAAAAATACAAAAAAAAAAACAAAAAGAAAAAAACAACAAAAAAACCACTGTGTTTTTACCACCGTAAACAAACCAGATAAAGTGATAACATTTTGCTTAATAAAAAAAAAAAAAAAAAAACACTGTCTGTTTACCACCATAAATAATAAGGACAATCATCTTAGCTGGAGACAATTTAATTTGTTATATCAACTTCATGACAAAAAAAAAAAAAAATGTTACTTACCATTTTCTTTGCATAATGTAAACAAAAAATCTGGTACCAATTGCTTGACGTGAGGGCTGGGGTTGGTCAATAATCGGCAAAGTCTGTAAATAAACAACTCGATCATATAATGAGGATGTTAATTTGGCAGCTAAAGTATGAAAACAAAAAACATCAATCATAAAAGTTGAATAATAAAAAGTGAGTTACCTCGTTTTTGGCATTAGACAAATGATAAGCACAAACTTAGAGACTGAAAGCAACCATTAAGAAAATCAAGGGTTCTGTCCTCAGAGAGAAAAAATGAAAGTTGCCAGCCTGGCTAAAACCTTCATGTTCTTATCTATAAATAGCTTGCACCAATTCAGTTAAGATGCTCACAACCATATCTTCTGGCAATGAAACCTCAGAAGCAAGATTGAAAATTTGTTATAACCCAGATAAGTTTGCATGCCTATTTTCTTTCATTTTTACCGTATCTTGTATTTAATTCTGTTTAAAATTCAGTTTTTGTTTTTCATTCAATCAAAATGCGTACAGGAGAACATAGCCAGGTTATCTGTATGAAAATAATGTTAAAAACAATATTTTCCATTGAGGTTACAACTAAAAGAGTGGAAAATTCCATTAAAATTTAGAGGTTAGGTGTACATGTCCGGATATGTCACAGACAGGAAGTCCGGAATAAAAAAAAGAGAAAAATCTGCCTCTTTTAGCCTGAGTGCTGTGTTTTTAGTTTTTTTTTGTTGAAGTTTTGTTTTTGTTCAACCATTTTGAGGAGTAAATAAGAGGAATCTCATCTATCATGATTGGGGAAATATCTGTTGGGAATTTTTTTCATTTTGTTACATTTTTGCAGCTACAAAAGGAAAAAAGAAAACAAACTTTGGCTGATACATCATCACCACAACCATCTTTACAACTAAACGTCACCAACAATATGCACATCAAATAAACAGCTAGTTCAGTTGATGAAGACATTGACAGAAGATTTGTGTGAGATCGAAGAAATCTCCCATGCTATGTTGCAGTAGCACAACTAAAAAGCAAGCACCACAGATGTACACATATTTAAAGTGATGGCAGAAACCTTAGAAAACAGCATCCAGCCTGTAGTGAAATGGGGGTTGTAAATGGATGGTAACATTTAATGCTACTGAGCCTCAGCTTCTTTCCTTTAACAATTATAAAAAGCCTTCTCAAGCAGTGATAGGTATGACTAATAACACCCTACCTGAGAGCTCATCGTTCAAACTCCCCAGTTTAGCATTCACAGGCAACATGAATTGAAACCAATAAATTGAGGAATTATCAAGGTTGCTGCAAAGGTGGGTTCCCTTTACCATGCTAGAAAATTACTCACACTTGAGAGTATCCTATATTTTTACAAAGCCACCATTCACCCATGCATGAAGTATTGTCGCAACATCTGGGCTGGTGCATTTGTCACTAGTCTTTCTCTCTTAGTCTCTGATATAACAGGCCCCACACTATCAGCAAAACTCCAGCCCCATCGCCATAATATTGCATCCCTGTGCCTATTTTACAAATATTTTAGTGGAATGTGCTTTGATGAACTCATTGAAACTTGTACCTCCTCGACACACTCGTCTAGCAGCAAAATCCCACCCCTTCACTGTTGAGATCACTAGATCCCAAAGAGAATTCTACTCTAATAGTTTCTTCCCTCCCTTGAATTGCAAGACTTTGGAATTCCCCTCCTGTTTCCTGCTTCCATGTCTCTATTAACATGCAGAAGTTTATATACAATGTGAACAGACATCTTGCTTATCTCCTCACAGTCTCCAGTAGAAATGGCCCCAAATAGTAGCCCCATTACGTCCAACTGGCAATATACCTTGTTTGAGATGAACAAGAGTATAAAAAAAAAATTAAGATTATTTCTCAGCTATTATCAACACGATTTTGACAGCCAGATTTGTTTTGCTTTAGTTACTATTTACAATGGACAAAAAAAAAACTGAATGTGAATCTTACCTGTTTCTCAGTGTATCTCCTTCTTCAGGAAGACTCCTTACTTCATCACGCAAATGTGGCAAAACCTGGGGGGAAAAAAAAAAAAAAAATTTATGATTCATCCAACTGCAATCACTACTGTTCTGAACATCATTAATCACAAGTGTATGCTTAGACTTTTGTGAAATACTGCTCTTTTTGTTGAGGGTCACCAAAATAAATAACCATCCTCTCCTCTATAATAAAGAGCAATGTCTATTTATTTTTAAATATATGTGACACCACGTATCCTCTGCCGACAACTCGCCAACCTCAAACGTTGTGTGCCATGTATTTTTCGTTGATATGGCCGTATTGTCATTGTTTCTCACACTGGTGGCTGTTGAGGAGAGCACACAGGTCCGCATGTATAAAAATAAAATAAAAACAGGACACAAAAGAAATTCTGACACTTTACATATATATTCGTTATCCTTTGGTTACATGTGTGACATCTCCAATCCTTTAAATGTTTAGGTGTCACACGTATATTTACTGCTGAGGCTGTGTTCTTTAGTCGATTGATCAATTCATCTCTCCATCTGCTCCAAGCCACAATCATACTTCAACTGCGTCCAGCTCTCACTTGTCCAATGGGATCTCCGAATGATGATCTGTCTTTCTCGGAGTCCAAAATCCAAATTGTTGTTGGTCAATTGTTGTCAAAAAACGCTTCTAAGGTAGTCAATCAAATATTCTCATAAATAACTGCCAATCCTAAAGTACCCACAAACCAAATCTAAATATATTCCAGGTCCATTGTTCAGTCCCTTTTGTTACAATGGCCTGGCCAACAATCCCATGTCAAGTTTCTCTTGTATACCTTCCTATTTATTGTCTAGTGATAAATTCTTTTTCCTATTTTTGTTATCCGATGACCTACTTCCTTCTTTTGTTATCTTTTTTCTTTTCTTTTCTTTTCTACTTCCTAACACTTGGGGTCAACTGTTGACCCCAATGCTTTTTTCATAGGTTTCCTTAGTTTTATTCTTCTAGGCATGTCTCACATATTGGCGATTGAAGAGGATGATTGTACTGGTCTACAAGTTGTACAAAATAAAAGTAATAGAGACTCACATAAAAGTACAACACACATATATACATTGTATATTTAACTTGTTCATAACGAGTGTATGTCTGCGTGTCATTAGGGTCTTGCCACTAGCATCCATATCCGAGTTAAGTTCCAGTTTTTCAATTACAGAATCTCAGTTTAAGATCAACTGTCATACGACCTCTTTAAGATTGTCGACTTTGTCTAGTCTAAATCCATGGGTCTACCCCAATTTCTTCTAAGCCAAACTTTGACTGATCCTTGATCATTCCATCTCTTTCTCAGTCACTTTCAGCTGGTCACTGAAACTGACAACTTCCGTCACACTTCTTTGCTCAGCTCATCATTAGCCAACCATCCAGAAACTGACCACCAATAGTCAGGCCACCTTACAATCTAGGGAGTTCAATAGATTTGCTGGCCTCCCTATCACCTGTCTACATATATCACTTCCTCAACATTTCTTTGCAATTCTGGTTGCATGGGTGTAGTATGAGGTAGTCGATAGCATCACGATGCAATGGTATGTCATGAATGGTGTCGATTTTTGGTTCAGTTTTTAAAGGCTTTAGTTGGTTGTTTTGTTTTACGGCATATCAACCCTTTTCAGGTTATTTAATGGCGAATCTGGTGATTTTGAAGAACGATTGTTTAATATAGTATATTTGTTTTTTAAGTCGTATTCTATTTAACCCATAGTTGGGACCCTAACAGGTGGTACCACTCCGGGTCAGAGTGGACCTGGGAGCAATGGCAATTAAAGGGTGGCTCCACACTCCCTAAGGCCTGCAAGCTGGGGCCCTCACCATCGGATATAGTTTAAGGTCATATCCAGGACCTTAAAGGCTTTAGTGAGTCTGTTGATAGTTTTTATGTTTGTATGTACTGTGATTGTTTAGGTGGTTTGTGATTTTTTCATGGATATGAATAATCAGATATGCCGTCAGTTTTATCTGCTGGAGTGATGATATTTAGGTTTTTTATCATCATCATCATCATATTCATTTTAACACCCATTTTACATGCTGATATGTATTGGATGTGCTATAGAAATGTACTTCTAAACTAACCTATCTCTGGCCAGGTCTTTGTTTATCCCTGTTTTTCTCAAGTTCATTTTTATTGCTTCCTCCCAGGTTTCTTTTGGCCTTCCCCTGTGAACTGAGCCTGCTATCTCAACTGGTCTACAGCTAACACAAGAACTCTTATCCATTCTTCTTTTAACATAGCCATACCATCGAAATCACTTGTTCTGCACTCATGTCCCTACCCTATATTGTCTAGATTTATTCCTCTGCTGAGGCCAGAAAATCTGAACCTGTTTTTAAAACGCACATTACACATTTGTTGCATCAGTTTCATTTGTGCAACACATATCCTCAACCGGCACTGTAAAATTTCAAATAGGTTCTATCGTTACCATATAATAACATTAATAACCATTTAACCCATTGTTTCTGATCCTATCAAAGGTGTTGCTTTGTTCATCGCCAACTGATAATCTCATTAACTCTCCTTCAGCCTTGATAAGCAGTGACTATAATATATAAAAAATAGAAAAGCTGTGCAATTCACCTTGAGGCGACAAAACTTTCTTATAGATCGGTTGTTGCGGCATGCTTCACACAGACAATGCAGAATCGGAGTAAGGTTTTCCTTCAAGTTACTGAATGGCTGAGAATATAAAAAATACATTTTTAAATTTTTATAAATTAATTCTAAAGACAGAAAAACAAACACAAATGAAAAATATGGTTTAAAGAAATAAAAAATGGTACCTTCAAAATGAATTTGATTACATCCTGCTATAAAAACGTCTAAAATTGGAGAACTACATTACATTTCTTAATGACTTATATTCTTGGAGATATTTGAATAAATACAGAAATTGATAATGTTTAATTACATTCAGCATAAGTTATACCAAAGATTAAAAAAAGAAAAAAAAAAAAAAGAAAAAAGCAAATGGTACTTGAGGCTCCCTTGTTAAACATTCAGCATTATTAGATGACGATTAAGGGTAAGTGGAGTGATCCTGAGAAAAAAGTGACACCCTCCCCTACATCTTTGTGTAGGCACTAATGAAAAGGAAGGAATTGGGTTAGCCTCAACTATAGTCCAGCACTTTAATTTGGAATTACAAGATTAATGCATATCTTACTATTTACATAAACATATAGTTTGATTTAATTCCTAATGCCTTCAAAGCACACTCAAGTCATTAATACTCAAATATCAACAACTGAACTGATGAAAAATACTTTCAAAAACTACCAGGCAAATATACACAGTGAACCAAGTCCAAGAGAGATTTAAGCAATTGCACTTAAAGGGACAGTTAATATCTTAAGAGATCTCTTGGTTGGAATGTATGTTCACCGAAGAAATAAATCAGCAAAACATTACATAAAAAAGGGAACATTTGAAAGAAACGGGGAAAAAAAAAAAAAAGAATGTGGTCTACCAAGAGATGCTGGACTGAAGGGGTAAATTAAAGATTGTCTCTTACAATGTAATTTTATTATTTATATTGAACTATGTAGCACAATATTACTTTCTGAGTATTTATTAGTACTTGTTAATGTAATTTAGGTCAGTTCTATATTTAAAATATAATTGACTGTTTTCACAGAAATGTTAATAAACTCTTATTTGCTGTGTGCTATTTTTTCTGTCCAAAAAAAGAGTAATTTTTTGCCCCATCAAGAAAAATATCAGCTTTATCAAAACATTTGTTGATTCAATATATTTATCAATCGGTGGAATTTTAACAGGTCCCGCTAGTTATTAATTATTTTTTATTTGTAAAGTAGTTAATCCTAACAAACTGAAATTAAAAATATCCGATTCCTTGCTCAGTATCATATTCCATTTAACATCAGTTTTACATGCTGTCATGTGTTGGACAGCTTTTAGAAATTGACTTTCAAGCTAACCTATCTCTGAGCAAGTCTTTATCCCTCTTTCTCTTAAGTCTATCCTTTTTACTTCCTTGACCAGTCATGGTGGACTGACCCTGTTACCTCAACTGTTCTACATCTAATAACCAAAACACTCATCTGTTTTTTTCAATGTGCCCGTAAACAAGAAGTCTCCCGTTCTACACATCTCTCTATACTGTCTAGATGGAATTTTATTTGGAAGTCATCAGATCTCTCCATGCAACACATGTCCTCAATCCTCACTGGCTAATATCAATTAAATGAATTTTTTCTTCTTTCTAGTGAAGTAGTTAATTCTCACCGGATTATGGTTAACATTAGACTGAAATTAAAAATATCCAAAAATTCATTGCTCGCAAAGAATATTTTAAATGCAAAGCAATGTTTGAGTTTAGAGTTGGTTTGAATGTGTGTGCATTTTTCTTCAGCCAAAGTGGTCATCAAAGCAAATAAAAGCACGGTGCTTGTGACAAGTATTGAAGACTGAAAAAAAGTAAAAAAAAAATCAGAAAGAACCTAATATACTAATGTCCAATCAAACCTTGAATAATTGTTGTGCTAATTGTTTATAGTACTCTTCTGCCTCTGTTGATAGATCAATACTTACCCGTTCCAATTGACGGTGCAAAAAATTCAACAAGATAACAATACTCTCCATGTTTTTGCCGTCATATTCTGTATCTTTGTCAATGGAATCGGCCCCACTTTCGTTAATAGGAGTGAGAAGCTGTTCAAAACTATCAACTGGCATGTTCGTGAGAAGATTCACTGTATGGCTGAAATGAGAAAAAAAGGTTTGAAAAGAAAACTTTTTTTTGAAACACAAAACCATCTAACAACGCAAAAATTTGTCTTATTCAAAATATTCAGACTACTGTTTTCACGTTTCGGCCGATGTAATTTCCAACTTTCTTCAGGTGCATCTTGTTACGCTCGAAAACTTTTATCGAATTTTGAACCAAATCCTTTATTTAATCCGTGGGGAAGATTGTTCCCATTCTGTTAGCCATAATTCTGTGGTAGTCTAAAATAACCTACAACCTCTACAAGACTGTCACTTAAAACTGATTATTACTTAGCATGTTATCTGTTGCACCAGGGGTCCACATAAATAATTATATGTCATTGTCCTCTAACAAAATGAATGCCCAGAACCATCTTACTGCACAAGACTATTATCCCACTCCATCAACACTAAATGGTTAGAGGTTCACCATAACATCATTCTGGCAACCCAGGATCAATTCCAAACCATCAGATTTCACCTTTGCCAAGATGAAGTATGACTCAACTTAATCCTAGAGGATGCATTCTTCCAGGTATTACCACTGAATCTCCTTCATGAGTGCGTGTGTGGGAGGGTATTGCTGCCCCTAGCAGAGAATGCTAACAAGCCCATCCTTGGTGGTTATGTGTCTCCCTAAAGAGCTGAGTTTTTTTTTTATAACTCTCCTACATTAAACAGAGTTCATGTCTGTCCTTTGTTCAGTATGATGTGGCAAATAGAAATGCATTAGATAATTTGTTTGAGTAAGCAGCTCTAGAAAGTTTGTTGACTACAACTAAGGAGGCCTCCCATCTCTAGTAGTTTGGTGCCATGACGCATAACGTCAGTAGCCCAGGTTTTACATCATAGTTTTCCTTCTAAATGAATGCCCTGACAAGATCTGCGAGTCCATCACACCAAGAGGGATAACCCCACGCCTGGGTTCTAAACCCGGTATTTCTGCACCCCTGCCTAGATTCACTGAACAAAAATCAGCCATGACAGTCTTTGTAACATATACATCCTCTTACCAATGTATAAATGTCCTTTATGCACAGGAGTTGGTCTTCTCATTGCTATGGTCATCATCAATGAAAACCCTGGTTGCTTCTTTGTTCGCTGACACAAAACATGGCAACACATTTTTGTTTAGTTTGTAACAAGCTTTTATTCAAAGGCCACACGTAACTTGCATGTGTCAGAGAAAGATGAGAAATAAATTTCAATACATCAGTTGCTCTAAGCATGTTGTCTGTTTTGAGATACAAGTGAAAAACATTTTTCATTTAAGTTGCCGGTTAAGAACAAGAAAAAAGGAGGAGAGAGAGTCCTGTTCAAAAATCATGTAGTTTGCATAACTTCCATTAGGTGCCCCCAAAACCTGTTTCCATTAACCTGTCTGTTACTATTTAATAGTAGCAATAAAATAAAAATACATAAATTAAAGATCTTATGACATGCAAATAGAATCTTAATTTCTATGTATATAAAAATGTCATCATCATGATATTTGATTTAATGTTAGCATGCATTGGACAGCTTTCAGAAATTCTGAACTGCATAGGCTTTTATTTATCCCTCTTTCTCTTAAGTGCATTCTTATCACCTCCTCCCATGTTATTATTTGGCCTTCTATAAACTGAACCTGCTACTATGACTGTTCTACATCTATGGACCTAAAAACCTTCATTCATTCTTTCAATGTGATTATACCATAAAAGTCTCCTGATACTGTCTAGATTTAATCTTTCTCTGGGGTTATCAGATCTAAGCCTGTCTTTAAGACTTGCATTACATCCACTGTATCATTCTCATATTACTCCTTTCCATGCAACAAATGTCCTCAACTGACAAGGTTTCATTTCTATACATCATCACACGGCTTACACATGCTGGATAGACTTTTCCCTTGATTGAAAAAAATCTAAACAGCAGGTAAAGTACTCTTTAGTCTTGACAGGCAATTGTCTAGAGATAAAAGCACTGGCTCTTCTTGCCTCTTTGGATGACCATCAAGTCTATAAAAATTTTGTCTCAAGGAAAGAAATGACTTCCAAAGTAAATCAGTTACATTTCAGGTTCAGTTGTATATAAAAATGTAAATCAGGATTTAACAAAAAAAAAAAAAAAAAGTTATTTTTAAGATTTACTATTTCAAGAACAAACAACTGACCTGACCAATTCCTCTTTGCGATCCTTTGATTCTGTTTTGCAGATGAGCAATTCACGAAGAACACTGACTAAACGCATCAAATGGCCGTCTTCTTCCTGTAAGAGTTAAATTCATTATTATTACTGTTGATTTTCCTTCTTAATACATTTTTCAAACAAATCAATCAACCATAAGAAAAAAAAAAAAAAACAGCATTTTGATATCAATAAAACTTATTTCATTTTTAAAAATTTTTTGAATTAAGATCACCATTTTGTAATATTCGGACTATTATTCTCATCTTTTCAGTACGTTTTGGCCAATGCAACTTTTGATTTTCAAACTTGAGAATATTTCTATGGATTTCAGAGAACTTAATTGGAATTTCAATCTGAACCTTTTATTTAATCCATGTGCATATATTGTCCTTTTTTTCATCAACCATAATTGGATATAAGTGTTAATTATTATGTTATTCTTTTGCCTGTTGTAAGGATTGAACATCCAACATTCAGAAACTATCATTTAAAACTAATTCTTAATTAACAGCTTTATCTGTTGCACCATGGGATTGATTCTCATATGAATTTTACTACTTATTACTGCATATTTCTAATCTAATATTATTTGTTCTCATAGTGTATTTAATTCTATACTAAGACTATTTAAGAGGTCACTGAAACACAAAGTCAAAGGTTACAATTGGTGAAAACATGAAAATAACAACCAAGATAATAGAAGCCCAAGTAATTCAATAACAGAATAGTTTATTTTTATTTTAAGTGTATAAATTAAAAAGACACAACAACACTATTAATTAAAATAACTCAGGATGATTATAATTATTTTTCAGGATAAGGGTTTTGCAGTTTTTAGTGACCTTATTCAAATAATCATTGAGTCTAGAGGAAGAAGGGAGGGTACTAATATTATAAATTTATCAACATGGTAGAGTAATCAAGAGATTGGCATAGTCAGAAATCTGTGGCTTAACATTCAGTAAAATGGAGAATATTGATATTTTCCAGATACAAATATTTTACCAAAGTAGAAAACGACCACAGACTGCAAGTACAGTGTTATATATTAGGGACCCTATGTCAGTAGCAGTTAAGTTAGCTAGTGTGAATTTTGAGAAGAGTCATATTTAGTACATGATAATATAAGGTTAATCTGCAAACAGAATCATTCCCAGAAATAGGTGACGTAAAATTGAAGCAAGAAGCAGAGGTCAAATGCCATAGACAGAACAGGGGTTGAAAGATGACAAATGAAGTCACATTTTTTGAGTGAGAGAAGACTAAGGTTTTCAGATCAGTCTCTCTCTCTCTCGGAAGACATGTGAACGAGACAATACTAATAATGAAGAAATAATCTGATTAGAATGTTACATTGAGTCTCTGTCCATCTGCGTTACTCATTTCGTTAAGTTAGAAAGTTAAATTTAAGAAGCTAAGATAATATTAGTCTCTCTCTGGAATAAATTCTCTCCAAATAAAAACCTTGAAGAAAACTCGGCAAATATCTCCTTGTGTTCTTCTTATTCATGAAAAGAATTTTATTTGTTTTAGTTAAATAGACACGATGATCGACGGCCACTCATGAAAACAAGTAGAAAGCATGGAAAAGATCAGCACCTAGAAGCACCCGTGTATGTATGTATTTATTGTATTTATTTGTTATTGTTTACATTTTATGTGCATTTTCTTTTTTTATATTTGTCAAATGCATAAATTGCACGTGGCATTCTTTTTCCTATCTTAGTACTTCTAATAATTCTTTTTGAGAGATCTACAAAGTAGAAAGCTGTTAGTTCCATATTCATACCTAACACTGGTGCTCCTAATGCGATTGGGGATTCGTTTCATTTCTACATTGTCTTCATTGCTTTGACGCAAAAGCAGACCCCACAATATTAGTTTATATCAATAGAGATTTTTTTCTGTTTGCCTGCCACACTTTTTTTGTATCAATCACAATTTTTTTTAAACATAATAAATTCATTATGGAATTTATCTCATTTTGAAATAGAAACAATCTTAATTACTTTTAGAAATGGAGGTTATTGCATTAATCGTAAATACTACCTCCGGTCGGAAATAGTTGGTGCAGAATTAAAACTGTCCACGTTTTAGGTTTTGTCACGCACCATTTCAATATTTTAGGGGGTAACTGGTAGTACTTTAGAGGGTGCTTAATTGAAAAAGAACATTTTTCATTCTAAAAGTCATTTAGAGTTTAATCTATGCACATTACTTTGTTGACTGTTATATAATCTATTTTTAAAAATACCTGCAGTGGCTATATAAATATGGAAAATGTAGTTGATGCCAATGTAGAAGGTAAAAACAGAAGTGATAAGAGAGAATTGACAAATTCAAGACGAACAGCAGTTCTGCAAGCATTGTTACAAAGGTCTAAAGGGCGCATCCTAGACTGAGGTGCAATCAAAGATGTTGTCACAAAATTCGGTATAGGAAGAAATACTGTAAGCAGAATTTGGTCACGAGCACTAGACAGTTCGTCCGATATATCGGTGCCAATAGATTCTTTGAGTCGTAAGTTTCTCTATGGCTGAAAAAAGAAGGACTATAGTTCACAGATGACAAAAATAAACACCATTCCCTTGAGAAAAAGAACCACTTTGAGGTCTACTGCTCAAGCATGTGGAATACCTAAGACAACATTGATTGCAAGGATGAAAGATGGCGAAATTCGGGCACATTCAAATGCTGTAAAACCGCTTCGCACGATAGAAAACATGAAATGTTGCATTGATTTTTGCCGTTCGCAGTTGGATTTAAATCGAGGAACTTTTAGAGAAATGTTTGATGTCATACATATTGATAAGAAATGGTTTTACATGACACAAAATGCAAGGAAATTTTATTTAGGCAAAGACGAACATGACCCTTTAAGAACCACTAAAAGCAAGCGTTTCATTACAAAGGTAACGTTTCTTGCTGCCGTGGCTTGACCCCGTTGGGATCCACATCGCAAATGTTACTTTGACAAAAAGATTGGAATTTGGCCATTTGTCAAACAAGAGGCGGCTAAACTTAATAGCAGAAACAGGCCTGCTGGAACAAACTAAAGTCATGGATACAATCACGAAAATTTAGATTCGTGAATTCCTTGTTGAAAAGGTCCTTGTTTCCACACGGAACAAATGGCCAAGTGGATCCATTGCACAACGAATCATAATTCAACAAGACAATGCTAAGCCACACGTACATCCAATGGACCCGGTGTTCAAACAAGAATCGGAGAGATTAGGGCTGAACATTGAACTGGTTAACCAGCCTGCAAACAGTCCAGATCTGAATGTGCTTGACCTAGGTTACTTCAATACAATCCAAACCACACCAAAAGGCTCCAAAGAATATTGATGAATTAATTGAAGCAGTTAAAACCAGCTTTCAAGAATTAGAAAAATCAAAGTTGAACAACATTTTCCTGACATTGCAGGAGACAATGGAACAAATAATTTTGGCTGATGGTGGCAACAATTACAGACTTCAGCATATGTCAAAAGCACAGAAAGAAAAGGAAAACTTCTCACTTCAATTTTGATATCAGAAGAATTGAAAAGTAAATTAACACAATTGAATAAATAGATGTTTTAGCTTTTTGCATTATTTTCTTGTATATTTATTTAATCATACATTATAAGAATGTACGTACAATCAATTGTCAATTTAATTAAGTATAATTATTTGGTTAACCTGTATTTCCTTTCAAAAGTACTGCCTTATAAAACTTAAAACTTGTATGCACCAAGTATTTCCGACCAAACTGAAAATTTTTGTGCAGCAACTATTTTCGACCGGAGGTAGTAATAAATTCCCAACAAATCAAGCGGATGCCATGATCAGAAAACAAAACTTTGATATCTTTAGTCTTAGGTTCTACCACCTGAGTTATTTGGACTTTTTTATAAATAAAGCTTAAAACATTACCTTAACAAAATAATTATAAATTTGACATGATGTCACTGATTTTTTATTTACGTTATGTTTCAAAACATGAATTCAAACATAAACGATAATAAAAAATGAATGAATGAATGGGTAAACATTGTAAATAGTGTTGGAAATTATTTTAATAGTACAAAACAATTTATTTTTCTTTAACTATGTATTGGCATTAAAAACAATTTAATATATACTTATGATATATACTTGTGGAGGGCTCAAAATTTTAGTTGTGTGAAAAAAAAAAAGGAAGAAAAAAAAAAGGATATCATAAAATTTATTGCAAAATTTACTTGGCATTCTCTTTCATATTTTAGTATTTGGAATTTCAAACAGAACTTTTTATTTGTTTAGTATGCTCTCATTCCGTCAGCCATAACTGAGTAAAAATGTTAAGTAATTTGTAATTGTAGTCTTAGTATCACCCACACTGAGGATTGAACCTTCAGCCTCCACTTAGAACTGCATTTTACTTAATACTTTTATCCATTACACCATATTTCTGTTTGGGAGGAATATATGAGAGGGTCATTTTTATAAAGGTCATTTTTTATAAATTAAGTCTTCTTTAATTTTTCTATGGATTTGATTAGATTTATTTTAGGTTTAATAGATTCCTTTAACCCATTAGCACTCATGGTCTTTCTTTTTCGGACTAGAAGGATAATTAACCATATTTTACCAACATTTATAAAATTGGAGGCTCTTTCAAATATTGCACCTACCATATATTAACAACGCTGGTGTCTAAGTTTCAGTATAAAATATGAAAATTCTAGAGTGGAAGAATACAATCAGTTGAAATCATTCAATCAAAAATGTTTTAGTAAGTAATCCTTATATAACCAAGCCCACATTTTTAATTATAGTATAAATGAATGCACCAACTAAACATAGTATCAAATAATATTCTATTTATAAAAGATTATTGGTAATAAATTAAAGGGAAAAAATTGAGACATTTATGGATTAAAAAAGATTGATATTCATTAGACCAATCACGCCCCCCCCCCACTTGTTAAGAGATGTATGTAACCCCCCCCCCCAAAAAAAAAGTCTAACTGAAAATGTAATACACTTACCTCATCAAGCGATTTTTTCTTTAATGACATTGTCAAATTGAAAAGTATCTTGAGTATTTCACAGCATAAATCAACATCCTGGTCTGTCAAACCCGTTTGTCGTTCTTCAGCATCACGCAAAGAAAGATCAATAACTTCCATTAGATAGCTGAATCCATGCAACTCAGAATGAATTCTCGGTCTGAAAAGGAAAGATATTATTGAACATCAGTATTAGAAAATTTATATATATATATTTTCAGGATAAATTTGATAATTCATTTTTTTTGTGTGTGTGTGTGTGGGGGGGGGGGTCCAGAATTATCTCTAAACAAAAATAAATAAAAATTTGTATTATGTACATACAAAATAATTCCCCCTCCGCTCCCAGAGTATTAATAAATTAAAATGATTGAGAAAAGATATTGAAATGCATTTTGTTATAAAATTATTGGTTCTTGTTCAGAATCGCCCGTTTTTTAAAAACAAAAAAAAAGAAAAAGCTGTATGACAAAATGAAAATATTATTGTCTAAAAATCATGTAAAATGATCAAGTAGTTTTATTTTTATAAAGAAAATAATTTTTAAGCGATTAATGGGAATCCATAGGCATTTCAACATAAATCTCACAAGTTTTAATTATCTGTTTTTTCCAAATGGTGGAGTGAGACCGTTGCTCCTTGGATATTCATAAAATTTGATAGTAATTAAAAATAAAACTGCTTGATCAATTTTTGTGATTTTTGGAGCATGATATTTTCATTTCATCACAGGTATGTACATCATACAGATTTTTCTTTTTATCGGGGGAATTCTGGACAATAATCATTTTTTTCATATTCTTTCATTTCAAAATTATTTAATAGCGGTAGAGTGCAACAGATAACTACTTCTGTGTATTATTGGTGAGCTGAAGTTCATGGATGACCGGAAAGCCTCAGTATATCAGAAGAAAGTGATCTGCATCATGATGATGCGTGCTATATAAAAAAAATATAGAAACCTTAAATGCAGGTCAGTACTCCAATAATCCTTCCTGCTAGCCATTACTTTCACACTTCCAAGTCACATCTCATAACCTTCAAGGTATTTGGGGCATAACAGACAATTGTTTACACATCAGAGGTGTCTTGTTTTTGCGTATTAAGATGAGAACAAAAAAGACATTTAAGGCCGCATGCGTGTCAGAAAATGCTTTTGTCACAAATGGCCTTAAAGGAGTTAGACTTATTGCTTTCCAATTTTCCGATCTTGCTATTGCAAAATAGCTCGAGGAACAGGAAGGAATTGGCCCCATATGGATACTCGTGCAAAATGTCTGTCCTGAGGAAACCAAAAACCATCCCATTCAAGCCAACAGGCATGATCTGAAGCAATGGCTAATGGAACATTTTAATCAAGCGTGTTCAACATACGTCCACATCAACCACTGCAAACATTGGAGGGTAAACTCTTAGAAATAAAATTCATCCCAGGGGTAACACCAATACATGTTCCTCATTACTGGAAGAAAAGGGTGAAGCAGGACATAGACAGAACATCACACTGGGGATAAAAGAACTGGTACCGATAGGCACACGGAGGATCTACAGAAGTTGAATGATGCCATTATCAGAGAAATACATCACACCTCATCCCCATTCAATCAGATTTCGATGATATTGGCACATATCCCCCCCCCCCAAAGCATGGAATGAATATCACACTCTACCACTATCCTCAGCCATATGGGGCACTACTACATTTATTACCGAGTGGGGCTGATATAGGTACTGAAAGGCCCCTCAAGGATTCTATGGATTAGAGGATGGATACAACTGTCGGTTTGATAACATCACTGGATATGGTTCAAAAAACCTAATGCATAGATGACAGTCTCTTATGAGATGATAATAGAATCTTAATTCTGGCAAACGATTGACTACATCAATCACTGTGCAAACAATGTGATTGTATTTAATCCAAACAAGTTTCACTTTGCTAAAATGGAGGTGGAGTTTGCAGAATTTCTGGTTACTGCAAACAGTGTTAAACCCACAAAAAGAATGACAGAAACTATCCTTCACTTCCCTACCTCTACAAATATCACTGGGGTTAGGTCCTGGTTTGGCGTCATATGCCTTTTCACAAGCACATGTCCTCCTTCTGAGGACTATTGAGGACAAAGAACAGAAAGTTCTATTGGGATGAAACACTTGAGTGCCTATTCCAAGAATCAAAGAGAGTAATAGTGAAGAGGATTGAGAAAGGTATCAAAATGTTTGAAATGAACAGAGTGATTGGACTGGCGAAAAAATACAGCAAAACAGGAATATTGTACTTCCTAGTTCAGAAACATTGCAGTACTATCGTTCAGTAGTGAATTTCTGGCTGTTTCATGAATTTCTTGCTGGGTTGTGTCTTTGTCATCAATATAACACTATCATTTCCCAAGGGGTAAAACTTAGTATTTGCACCATAGGGACATTTTTGTAAGGACTGTTTATCATCCTAGCACATCCTATAGATTAAATGATAATTTAATGAAGAAGGTAATCCTAACATTTGGCTGGCAGGTTTTTGACATCATTAATTTTCTTCAGAGAATTAATTATCTGAACCGAAACCATCGGCTTTTTGAAAATCGAATAAGGAGTGAAAAAGCATCTATAATATAAATCCCACCTGTATGTTTAAATGCATGTATCTATGTTTGCATGTCTGTCTAAAACTTTTGACAGAGGTGATGGATTTTCACGAGATTGGTATCGTTTTGAAGCTCGACCCTTCGGACGAGAAACATCGAAAAATTGACTAAAAACATTAATTCCTTCACCCTCAACTGGACATTTTTCTACAAGGAGGGGGTCGCTTTTTTTGCCGATATTATCGAAAGTCATCCCCTCTTTTCGATTGACTAGCCTTAATTCAAATCTTTGTCACTTCTGGTTTGGCAATGGACGCAATGTCACTTTTTTTTCACATTCTTTTCCTCCTTTGCAGTATGGGTTTGAGGCTGTCTGCCTACTACCACTTTTTTTTTTTGCTCAACACACACCTCCAAACACCCAGGCTACGCCGGGCACCCGGGCTAGTCTTATATAAAATATATAATTCATTATTCATTCTGAAGAAGCATAATGCAAAAGTCAGTGGAGCTGTCTTGGCCACGTGCCTTGCTTGACAATGAAACAACGGATTCTTCAAGGTGACAAAAATGAGAGATGAAGAGAGAAAGATAGGTTCTAGTCCCACAAAAGAGAAAAACAAAGAAATACGAATATCAAAAGAAAGAGAGATCGAAAGACTACAGTCACTGATGTACTCAGTTCACTATATCCCAGGAAACAGTTTATTTAACCTTTAACTTGGCAGGCAACTTCAGTTGTTGACACGCTGTCACTCAATAGCATCTGCCTAAACATGAAATTATAACAATGCAGAGTTGACACTGGTTGGTGCAATGCCTCAATGCAACAATATAATTGTTTTGATTTGTCTCCCCATGAAGAGAACAAAAAAAGAAAGAAAAAGAAAAATGGGCACTGACACCGGTGAGGTTAAGATGAGCAAATGTTCTGCTTCTTGCTCCTTCAAACAGGGATTGGACAGCAGATAAAGATATAAATCTACAAAGAAAATGTCTGTATTCCACTACAATAAAAAGCAAAAAACCTTTTTTTTTTTATTTAAACTCTTTATTCATTTTTACTGCAACAACTTTCACATTTTAGGATCAATAAAAGAACGAAGCATAACGCAAAAGCTACTCCGAAAAGTTAGGAGCTGGATTTTTTTTTCATTATTCTAATATTACAATTAATGGTCTTCTCATTGTTGTTTTGATTTTAAGAAACTATCCTTAAAATATTATAATTGGTTTTGGTGGGATATAATGGTGGCGTTGTAGCTTAAAAGATAGCAAAAATCATTCTCAGGAAGCAATATAAAATTTTTTTAAAGAAGACTAATACTGTGTGTTAATATGAATACAGAACTGACTTTGATTATTAAAAACATCTTACCTGATCTCAGCCACCAGAGCAGTTAATAAGAAGAGCATTCTCATGTCAAAAAACTGAAAACAAAGTTAAAAAATAAATAATATTTTATAAAAATTCAAATGGATTTAACAAATGGCAATAAATATGCTATGAGAAGTGTACATTTGTGCATTCATTTGTGAACTGTTATCCTCATTTTCACAGTTGTTGTTGTTAAAACAACAACTGTGAAGATGAGGATAATAGTCTGCAAAAAAAAAAAAAAAAAAAAAAAAAAAATGAATGCACAAATTATGAAGCCTCATCTCCAAGGATTCCAAAAGTAAAAAAAAAACAAAACAAAACAATGAAACAAAAAAAAATAAAATAAAAAAATAAGTGTACACTTGCCATCAAAAATGATATAAACAATTTTTTTCCACTAATGTTCAAATTAATTTTATACATAACTAGCATTTCGCCCCTGCATTGCCAGGGTGTTTGGAGGTGTATGCTGAGCAAAAAAAAAAAAAAAAGGTCAATTTTTTTTTTTTTGATCCCTATTATGACCCCTTAACATTTATTGTTTTGGGCTCAAATCAAGTTATTAAGTTAGATCCATGTCCAAGGAACCTGTATCTAAAATTTCAACTGTTTAGACCCAAAATTGTCGGAAGAGTTTGGTAGAGTTCTTAAATGTCAAATCGTTGAACTTTGACCCCTTAACAGCCAAATATTTGGCTGAAAACCGATCACATAGATTTTCCCAAACTTCAGTATCCTCTATATCAAATTTCGAGTCTGTAGACTGAAAATTTACAGAGTTATTGCGAAGGACACAGACACGTTCACTTTTATAGATATATAGATAATGTCTCAGTTAGTGAAGTTAAAAAAAAAAAGATGCAAGAAAACATTTAAAACTGGAAAGTTAAAAATACATATATAACACAACTTCCTACCTTTTTTCTTTTCTGCCTACCCTATTTTTGAACTTCTATGAACTTTTAAAGCGCCTTCTGCTCCTAAACGAATTGAATATGACAAAACTGCATCTGGTGGTGATGTAATACTATGAAGTCTACAGGCCGAGAGCCAAGAATGCTTAACAATAGGAGGAAATGGTTCATTAGCAAAGTGAGATTAATAAAAAATAATGGAACTGCTGAGATCTTTTTGAATTCTCAAAATAGGAAGATGCGTCACAATCGGTGGTTAGTTTTTGAATAGTCAGGAGTGATTGATAGGGCAAGTGTGGAAGTAGTCAGTTTTTATTAATCAGATGTGGCAGCAATGAAGACAAAAGACCAAAACATATTTCCAATTTTGAATCAATAAAGTTATAAATCAAAATTAGTTTTCAGTTTGAGATAGTTGACGATGATTGGCGGCTTGGAGGTCCCTCGATAGAAATTGGAATCAATGGCAATATCCTTTTATTAATAGAAATCACTCCAGACAAGGCATAAAACTATTGATATAAGTAGTTAAAAATAGCAAAAGATGATTACTGCAAAGACAGGAATTGGCTATTGACCTTAGTCTTGAAAAGGAAAACGGTCAGCAGGCCAGAAATTCTTACAAGAAGCTACTAGAATAGGAAGTTGTATTACTATGAGGTATTAAAACAGCTAATTGATGGAGGTCACTACACCAACAAGTCAAATGAACTGGAACAAAGAAAGTAGATAATAGATGATTTCGAAAAACACATTCCATAATAGTATTTATAGAAAAGACTAAGACTAGCAACATTATGTTTGTGAGAGAAAAGTTGTAGAAAAAAAGAAAGAGTGGAGGCGGGGTCCATCAAATTTGTCCCCAACTTTATCTGAAACTAATATTTTCAACTAGTCAATGGTTGCTGAGCTAGCTGTAATAATGGGGATGACGTCACTTCCTGATAAGCCACGTGACAAATAGTTCTATGGAAGTTTGTACAGAGAAAAGAAAAATTAAGTCACCCGCTCTTATACTTATGCAGAATAAAGACCATGCTATCAGCAGAATTTTCTGTCCAGTTCACGTAAAATACTAGAAGATGCCGAACAAAAGTTTTGTAATTTTTTCATGCAAAATCTGGCCATTATTATTTTCATGGAAAATGTATTATTTTTGTTATTACAAAGATAATTCAATAAAAAAAAATTAATGGAAAGAATGAAACAATATTCTTTTTGTTGTTATGAAGAAAATACAATGAATAATTATTGGACAAATTTTTACAAAACTTTAAGAAAATTCAAATCAAGGAAAAATACTCATTGTAAGGTAAGTTTCATGAATAAATATTTATTTTTTTTGAATAACAAACCAAAAAAAAATTGTTTTAATGATTGTTTATTTCTTTATGATTTTTTTTTTTTTATCAAATCAAGATAAATATTTAGCTTTTTTATAATAAACCAATGATAGCACTTTCTACGTTTTATATAAAATTCTGATTGGATGGTCCTGATTCTTGATAAGCACCATCTCTTTTTGATTTGATTAAGAAAGATACACATTTTGAAGACTTGAGTGAACATTTTGAGGAGAGGACAACTGATTCAAGTAACAAGATTTAAAATTATTTCTACAATTCTTTGCAAAAAAGATTTTAAAAAGTTAAATAAACCTACATATCTAAAATGAGTAAGTGGTTTTATTTTTCTGCCATGTGTGTTAACATGTACTGACAACAGTAGTGAGAAACACAGGCAACTATGACGACTAGTACTATTAATCACCATAAAAATTATATTTGCTCTCACAATCAGCAGCAGACAACATCATTGAGATAGATGGTTACTACTGCTATGTGTCATCATCACACCAAACAACACTAGATAACATGTGCACACCAACTGCTTGATTTTTGCGACAAGTAATGTTGCATAAGAAAAATATCTTTAACTTACTTTAATTTCATACTTTAGTTCAGGATCCTTATAAGTTTTAAGTCTTTGTACAATTCCCTCGACACAGCCGTTCATACTGAAAGAAATAATTAGAAAATTTGGTTAAAGGAAAAGTAAGGCAATAAATCGAAGCACAAGCAAAAAGTTTTGAAAACAAATTTTTCAGAAAAAAAAATTTAGTTAAAGTGTCAGTATCCAATATATTTGCTTAAAACAGAACAGCAAGGAGGTAAATTGGATACTCCCTCTCCCATTCAGTATTGAACAATTTCTGATAGTTAGTGTGGGTTTAATGAGATAAAAACTGATACAACAATCTTTGATTTTTAGCACCGAATATTATTTGAGAAAACAATTAATAATAATTGCCAACAAAAAAAATTCAATAAGAAACAAAAATTCAACAAGAAACAAAAAATTTGAAGGTTGATTTTGAATCACAGAAAATTTATCGATATTATCCTAATCAGCATTCTAGTTTGGATATTATCTTTATTTCATGTTCGATGTAGGAACATATTGCAAAGTTGGTGTTGATGAAAACACGTCATATAACTTAAAGTGACTAAGGCAATAATTAAGCCGATAAAAGTAAATGATTTTGCAAAAAAATGATTTCTCCGATGCTTTCCTATAGTTGGAAATTGATGAAGAGTTTTTTTTTTTTGTTTTTTTTAAATGCTGGCATCGACAAATCTTAAAATTTTATACTGTTCTCATGGAATGGTTAGCCACTACTATATAAGGAATGTATTGTTAATTTTTTCAAGTTACAAAGAAATCTCCCAAGGATTTCCATGCATATAATGTTGAACTAAAAACTTTCAACATTATTTTTTTACCATCAAAAATCAAAAGGAAATGTTACACTTTTCAAACAAATCAATCAAATATAAACTATTTGAAAAAATAAATTCAAATGATGAACTATTTAAAATTGTACTCATCAAAATTTAAATCTCCCAAATACTTTTGAGTTTTTCCTTTCACTTTATAAATAATCTACTCAGCATTACAAAGATAAAAGATAAAAATGGATGTTCTTTTTTTACAAACAACCAAATATACACACCAACACACAGTGTACAGGAAAATAAGAATATTTTTTTTGACATTTATTTACCATTCTTTTGATATTGTTCTTCCATATACCGTTTTTTATTGAAAAACAAAAAAAGAAATTTTTGTGCGTGTATATATATATATATATATATATGAATTTTTTTTTTTAAATAAATATTTCGGTATTGCGATACCTAAATGTTTATGCAAAAAAAATTTAAAACAAAAACAAAAAACAAAACAAAAAACAAATAAAAAGTTGATCTTGCTCTACTTTGGTATTGAGCACTCTTGAATAAACCTTGTTAAACTCATTGGATGTTCTTACCTTTGAACAATATTAACCTGGTATAACATAAATAAACTTAATATCAGCGTGTACAATGTTTGTGCGTACCTATAGAAAAAAGGTTAGCAAATCTACATAAAATCTAAAAATTAATTCTTATAAAAATTTACTGGGGAAGCAGGCATACGGAACAGAGTTCCACAGGCGTGAGTTCTAAGAAAGAAGCTTTGTTCATGGAATCCACGCTTCGATTTAGGAACAGACAAAGAGTGGGGGAAATTTTTCACAGTGGATTCAGCTCAACGGGTGTTTTTCATGAAAGATTGGCGAGGCGGGGGGGGGGGGACCAGAGATTGGAGTTCAGACGAGCACCTGCCATGGAAATAACGATAAAACAAGGATAGGCTCGCAACGTCTCTTCTGTGGGAGAGCGGTTGCAGGGTAGAGAAAATCTAAAAATTAATTCTTATAAAAATTTACTGGGGAAGGATGTTAAGAATCACAGACTATGTTCTGTCGTAGCAAGTTAAAAACATCTTTGCTTTCAATTTCATTGTCTTTTCTTTTAATTTATTGGAAGAAAATATTTACATTTTTAAAAAGATAATTCAATGTAAAAAATGTCATTAAAATTATTGGTTTTGTGATAAAATTGATAGGACAACTTGCAAAAAATTGAAATTCCAAAATACTTTTTAGTTTATATTTTTTCTTTTAATGATGTAATGTATAATTAGCCTTTTTGGTTTAATCTGATTTCTGTGAAGTTTAATTGCAAATACATTAATTTCTTAAAATGATAACATAATTTAAAAAATTACATTTGAACATTAATTGCAACAGTCAATTGTTGTTCATTCATACAATTTATTATATACTGTCTTTCCTTGAGAGTAATACCTTACCAAACACCATTTTATTAAAAAAAGAAAAAAATATGAAAACATAAAATTTGTCAGGCAAAAATTCAAACATAATAATTTTTAATATATTGTCACTACGACTATGAGTACAGCCTAACAACAACAAAAAGGCATTAATATCCATCGAACCAACTATTTACATATAAATGAGACCAATTATTTTATGGCGAGATGACAACAGGTTGGAGTTAAAAGGATTTCTCATCTAATGTTATTAAAGGTTTATTAGTGCTGAGAAATCAGTATTTCTCAGCACTAAAACAGAACAAAAATGGTTCCATGAAGGCATCAGAGTGAATAATTTAAAAAATAGTTTGCCTTTATTTTAAGTTAATCGTGAATATCAAGAAATAAGTGTTGCTTTGTAATTTACAGTTTCAAAACTGAAGCACTTTTAAGTACAGAAATAGACAACACTGGATGATTGTCTAGCAATTGCTGACATAAAAGTTTCAGCATGGAATAAAACAAAGAATTTGTTGTGCTTTGATATTCAAAATTATTGCTTTTTCTTTAAAAATTTTTTTTATCTAATATATAAAATTAAGTTATCTTTTTCTTCACTCTACAAAATTAAGTCTATTTCAATTTTATAAGTCCGACTCAAATAGACACGAATTTGACAAATCAATATTTGATTCTGATTAGCAATTTCTTCCTTCTCTTTTCCATATATTAATAAACTTATGTAACCATTTTCAGTGTTTTTATGTATGTGCGTGCTTCTCACCTACATGTAATTTACACATTATTTTATTAAAAAAATTAATACTAAAATAACATTACTGAATTCCAAGCAACACTTGGTGAGTAAAGCTAGTAATAACAATGAAATTATTGTGTAGCAGACACACCACAACTTGTAATAAGTTAGTTATTGTTCATCGTGCCTCTTTGCGAGTCATTGAGTTGAGTGAGTCTTGTCGTCCATGTGCTTGCAGGTTGTAGCATCAAGAGTATGTTTGTGAGTCTTCACGACGTACAAGTCTAAGTTGTGTTTCTTTTTGTAGGTAGGAACTCTTGGTTGTCATCAGTGGGATTGAAATCTCGCAGCCAAAATACCACTCCGCTACAAATTCATCAAAAGTGCATGTGATACATAGGGATATGAAGAGTGTACGAGTCATAACATACACAAGTAAGGAGGACCAGATGTAGTTTTAGTGGATTTCAAAAATTAGGACGCTTTTAAAAGATGTAATGTCTCTACAGCCAACAACTGATGCTGCCAGTTTGTTCCATGCTTCAGCAATTCTGAGCATGAAAATGTTTTCAAAAGTTACTAGAGCACCTTTAATTACAAAATTAAATCAATCACAATGCATTTCTATTTAAATTCTCGCCTCACAATCGTTCTACACCAGACAGCTCCCCCATTTCCTGCAGTCTTCACAAACCTGCTTGTTGATATTACAAACAACTTTTTGTCTTATTCATTTTTCTATACAAAAAAAATATTTTGGTGTTAGTTACAGTTATATAACAATTTGGTTTAATTAATTTAATGACCAAATGATACGATAATCAATTTTAACTTTCATAATCCTATTAAAAAAAAAAAGACAATCTGATTTTAAAATATCAAAAGTATTCATGCAATTTAAATACATCTTAATGGATTTATTGCAAAACTATTTATTTTTAAACAACATTTGTTTATTCAAGTATCTTTTTAAAAATGTAAATATTTTCATACAAGAAATTAAGAGGGCTGAGGGAGGGGTGGAAATATGCAAAACTAAAATAAGATTTGTTAAGCAATGCCGGGTATGTACAACTAGTAAATAATATATTACTTACCTGCAACTTCTCTGTGCATTTTGACTGCTAAAAATCAAATTGCTTAAGCATTTCTGAGCTTCTACAATTACTAGAAAAGAATAAAAAAAAAATACTCTTAGATAATTTTCCAATAATTTCTAATATATTTTTTTAAAATAAAAACAAACCTCTTTTTATCTTAAGATAAATCTTTGAAAAAAGAAACTAAACAAAAAAATTAAATAATGAAATCATTTTTTTTTTTTTCGTGGAATGTATTATACAACAATGATTGGAAGATCTTATTGTACATTTTTTACAATTGTATCAAATCTCCTTGTCTGTTTACTTCCACCCATTTTCCCTCTGCCTCACTGTCATTGTATCTTGCCTTTTAAAATCAGTTGGTATTCATGCATGCAACTTACTGATATCCAAACACTAAGCATGCACTTTTAACTTCTTGCAAATAGCTGCTCAACAAGCAAGCCATCTTGCAAATGGCTATCCACAATTTCAGCCCAGCTATGAATAAAGTAGCAACACATGTTTAATTAATGAGATACAGTGAATTGTTTACAAATATTGTTTGGAAAAAATCCAATAAAATGAAGAGATGAAGTGAAAAAGGAGTATTAATACAGCTTGTGAACCAGAAAAAACTGTTTGGCATCTTCCAGCGTTTTACATAAACAGTTGGAAGATAGCAAAGTGTTTAGCCACTTGAGAAGCAGATGACAACACTAGGTCTGCAGAGGATATGACCTCACAAAGAAGGAAGGTTTTTGATGACAGTACCAAACAGAAATGCTAAAACTCCTTCCCATGTCTGCATTAACTTGAAAACAAAATCTACAAAAATTTCTTGGAAAAAGAAAAAAAAACTTTTACAGATTTTGAATTGGACAAAAACCCAAACTGTTTTTTTTGTTTTTTACACCCCCAACCTAAGTTAATTCAAAAGCTGTACGAATACAAAAAATGAAAATTTGTAAAAATCGTTTCGTTAATTATGTTAAAATCATTAATTTATACATTAAAAAAAAAAAAGAAAATCAATTTCCATCAAAATATAAAATAATTTTCCCATGAAATAAAATATTTTATTTCATTGATTTTCTTTGTCATAAAAATAAATAGATGCCAAATATGATTCTCTCATTTTTTTTTTCTGTTGAAAATCTGCTTTGTTTTGATTTTGATGCCAATTCATTTTGATTCAGTTTTTTTCCGGCTATTTACAAACTTCTTCATCATTAAAAGTCAGTTCAAAAGTTGTGCGAGTACCAGAAAAGGGATATACTAAACCAATGTAAGGTCTGCATACTCCTGAGCAAGGCCGTGTCTGGTCAGCTAGTTAGGATACAAGATGTCAAATTTTCAATCAAACCAACTTACAATGTGAGATATTTTTTATATTTCTTCTGTTAAAAAGACTTTCTAAGAAGTTTTAAAAGATATTACGTTTTGTTTAAAGATTTATTTGACTCAATCTGTAAAGCACTGGATGCCAGTGACTTATATTTAAAATTAAACATCCCAAAATAATATATATATATATATATATATATTAAAAAGCTTCATAAATTTACAAAATTTAATCATATTGTTTTAAACAAATAACTAATAATTGTTGATGTAATATTTTTTAATCTATACAATTACTGGATAAAAATTACTTTGAAAACATTCAATTTCTTTATATACTAGCAGAACCCATGTACTGGTGTTGCCCAGTAGAAGCATACCCCCCCCCCCTCCATGTAAAAAAGTTAAGTACGGTTGTTATTGGTAGCCCTGTGTTAAGACAAGTTTTCGGAATAGACCCCCCCCCACCACCACCACAACCTACCCATGGTAAGAACGGCTGTCAGAATAGAAACCCTCAACCTCTGCAAGTGAATTACAGTTCAGAATGCAGGTATTTATATCTTGAAAACTGTCTGAGCCAAATATAAATGACGTTGTCTAAATGAGTATATTTGATAACTTATAAAATTCGTCATTCTCAAAAAAAAATGTAGGAATTAGATCTAATGTAAAAATTCCCCCGACCTGAAAAAAAAACAAAAAAAAAAAACGAAGAAGCCGAAAAGTGGAAAAAGTTATAGAAGCCGGAACGTGGAAAAAGTTGTACAAGCCGGAACGTGGAAAAAGTTGTACAAGCCGGAACGTGGAAAAAGTTGTACAAGCCGGAAAGTGGAAAAAGTTGTACAAGCCGGAAAGTGGAAAAAGTTGTACAAGCCGGAAAGTGGAAAAAGTTGTACAAGCCGGAAAGTGGAAAAAGTTGTACAAGCCGGAAAGTGGAAAAAGTTGTACAAGCCGGAAAGTGGAAAAAGTTGTACAAGCCGGAAAGTGGAAAAAGTTGTACAAGCCGGAAAGTGGAAAAAGTTGTACAAGCCGGAAAGTGGAAAAAGTTGTACAAGCCGGAAAGTGGAAAAAGTTGTACAAGCCGGAAAGTGGAAAAAGTTGTACAAGCCGGAAAGTGGAAAAAGTTGTACAAGCCGGAAAGTGGAAAAAGTTGTACAAGCCGGAAAGTGGAAAAAGTTGTACAAGCCGGAAAGTGGAAAAAGTTGTACAAGCCGGAAAGTGGAAAAAGTTGTACAAGCCGGAAAGTGGAAAAAGTTGTACAAGCCGGAAAGTGGAAAAAGTTGTACAAGCCGGAAAGTGGAAAAAGTTGTACAAGCCGGAAAGTGGAAAAAGTTGTACAAGCCGGAAAGTGGAAAAAGTTGTACAAGCCGGAAAGTGGAAAAAACAAAAGAAACATACCGCCCCTCCTCAAAAATAGGTTCCTGTAAACTTAACTATGCATTATTTACCTCCGTCTTCCAAAAGGAACCTTGGAAATCCCCCCCCCCCGAAAGGTATAGGAAATAGAGTTAATGGAAAGACATGGATAGGAAGTTGTTCAAGGAAAACAAAAGGAAGCTGAAAGGAGATTGTCAGACAAGGTTTGGCAATGATCAAGACAAAGAAGGTCAATATATTTTAAGAGTTTGTGTGTTGGTGGTTTTAAGTGTGGCTGTGAATTTTGCAATAGTTTACGATGATTAAGAACAAATTGAGGACAGCTTTGGGTGTGATGGTTGAGAATAGTTACAAGTTAAATACAATGGAAATCAGATTGTATCTTGGATCAGATCGGGAGAACTTTGAGAGATCAAGATGAGCTGACATCAACTGATGAACTCTGCCTCGACAGATAAACTAAGATATGGACATTAGCATGTAGAAAGTCAATGATGTCACACACACACACACACCATTCAACTTATTGTCAGAGTCTGTGTTATCTTTTGTTTTATTTTATTAAGTGTGAGCCAGTGTACCCTCCCTTGGCAGTAGCCAATACATAAGAAACAACAACACAGCCAGAACGAGAAGAGAAGACAAAAAAAAGCAATCCATGGGACAGAACATTGCGGTTCACAATCATTGTTGAGTGGGGGACCACATAGGTCTCACAAATACACTAACACTCCCAGGCAATGCATGTTATAAACAGCTGGTAATATATATATATTAAAATAGCAACTTACCATCTGTATCACCATCCTGAATAGTTTCAATTTCATTGCTTTCATTGGCAAAGTACTGTAACCAAGCATGTTTCATGAGAAGCTTTAGATTATCATCTGTCACTAATATGTCAAGGTTATTCTTATCACGGCTGAATATACGAATTGCAGACAAACACTGGATATAACAGTTGGAAGAAGCTTTTGTTTTCAATTTATTAATAAGAGATTCAATCATTTTCTGAAAGAAGACAACATAAGATATAATTAGTAATGAATTGACAAATTAATTTGAATATCTGAAAATGACTAAAGTTTGTTGAAAGCTAGAGAAATTAACAAAATTCAATATAAAAACATAATTTTGGAAAATTTATAGTTCTTTTACAGCCTGACTTACTGTTAGAAATTTTGATTGATTAGGTTTGATTGTTTTGTTTTTATAGTGTATCAACCATTTTTGGGTTATTTAATGCTAAATCCAACAAAAAAGAAGGTTGTATATTTCAAGTTCCTTATATCTTCAAATATTTATTCATTGTGTTTAGTTTAAAATTTTTAAACATACTGATGCATGTTCAGTGAGGGCGCATTACAAACAGCAAGTCAGCAATGGGAAAGATTGACCACCCAGAATTTAATTTCTCCAATTGAAAAAATTAAAATTAGGGGGCACATGCTGAGCAGGAAGGCAACAGATTCTATAGAAGTTATGTATACTTGAATTAAGACAATAGTAAGTCAATTTTTATCAATATAAATTAACAGCTAATGAATTTCAAGAGTTCTTGTATTATGATCCATTTAAAGAAAGACGAGCATCATTCATCATCATATTCGGTTTAACATCCATTTTACATGTTGGCATATATTGAAAATTAACTTACAAATTAATCTATCTTGGGTCAGGTCTTTGTTTCTCTTTAAAATTCATCCTATCACTTCCTCTCATGTTTTCCTTGGCCTCTCCTATGAACTGAACCTGCTACATCAACTGCTCAACCTCGTCCTTTCTTTCAATGTGCTAATAAAATCAAAATCACCTGTTCTGCCCAGCTTTCTATATTGTCCAGATTTAATCTTCCTCTGAGGTCATTAGATCCTAGCCTGTCTTTAAGACTTTCATTACACATCCATAAGTTTCTATCAGTTTCAGAGACAGCTGAAGCTTTGAGCACAGATGGTAAGTTGCTGTGTTTGGTTGTGCCACGCTCAAAGCACAGTCTCAGATTTTTAAGTAGATAATTTATTGTTTTGTATTCAATTCGAGGGAACTGTTCTGATTGCAAGTATGCTATAGAGAAACCTGAAACAATGAAAGTTTACTTCTTTTTTTACCTTAAATCAAACTTGGGATTAATGAAATATCACACCTTTATAAACAAAAGCATCAGAAAAGGGGACCTTGTCAATCAAATTTCTCTCCACCTCTGCCATACATCCAGGTTGTTTGGTGCCAAAAAGTCGAAAGTTAAATAATCTGCAGCTGACAGTTATGACAGCAACAAAGATCCATGGATAAAATACCATGATTAACTTTGCATTTTTTGTCTCTTTTTGTAGAACTCTTTTTTCTCTCTTTTTGGCATCAAAACAAATAAACACAGTCGTTGAAAACCGGTCATACAGAGAAGATGTGTTTTCTGCTCAGCAATGAAAATGAGAGTTTTGTGATTTTCAAAATGCAGTGATAAAAATAAATGCTATTTGTATATTATTTTTTTTAATAAGTGTTCAATTTCCAGTTGCTATAGTCAATTTTCCAAAAGTTGAAATAATTCTCTGCAGAAAATTAATGACTAATCTTAATGCAACTGATTATTATCTGTAGCAGACCATATGCTTTTGAGAATCTAAAGACATGGGCTCAAGACAATGGCCAAGCGCTGCACTAAACAAAGGATATGACTATCATACTCCATGATAAGATTCCACCCAGTGACTTTACAAACTAAATATCATTTTTAACCTCTCATAACAAAACATTGTTGCAGGTTTTAAAAATCGTAATTGTAATTTTATTTAAAGAAAAATCCAACTTTTTATAGCAGTGACCACGATCACATGAAACAATGGTCAGTCATTGTTGAAATCAAGCATCAAATTTAGATGAAAACAATGAATGGCGATCATGGTTTGTGCAGCGAATGTACACAAACAAGTTCACATATGCAAGTTGATATCAGATTACAATTAGATAGGGTGACTAATATTCCAGCACTGCCCGGATGCAATAATATTTTCTGTCAAATTTGCAATTTTGTCTCTGCATATTAAAAATCCTTATTTCAATTAAGATGCTGGCTTTCATTTGCTGCCATACAAGACAATGCTAAGGTAAATGCGCATTAACCTTAAAATTAAACAAATCAAAAACCCAACAAAACTCTGTTATAGATAAAGCCAGTGAGACACATTTAAAATCTCCGTACTTCATAAAATTCACCAAAACTACACTTGATATCCCTCTCCCTTCATACACATGCATACACGTGTGGTAAGAATTGTGGTGCTCTTTAGAATAGCAAACAACAATTTTTTTGTGATTCTTTTTAATAACGAGAATTTACTGCCGCCTGTACCAAGAGATAATCATATCATCTTCTCCAAAAGAATATGATGACCAAGGTCTTAAACATCTCCCACTAAGGATGGAAGCCAATGATGTGTCAACACAACCACAGCAAAATCACAAAACCATTCCCTATTGAAAAGATGATATTGTTGAAAAAAAAGTAAGATAATTATAAAGGAAAACATAAAAAGGAAAATCCGTTGAAAAAAAATGCATATAAAATGAACCTTCATTTTTGCTAATACTCATTTTTCTTTCCTAGGTGTATCTACCTAGCGTTGCCAGGGAGATTTTACTGTTACTTTAATTTCATCTATTGATGTTTTCTCTTCATATTTTGTAAGAAAATATTTACACTTTTGGAAAGATGATTCAATGAAGAAATTTATGATAAAAAAAGAAAAAAGAAGAATTAATTTTGCAGTGATAGGACAGCTTAAAAAATTTGTATTATTTGGAATTTTCAAACTTCTGTTCTCATCTAAATTGTTATTTTTAGAATGTTTTGGTTGATGTAAACGCTAACTTTCTTTAGGTGTATCTTGTCAAATTCAGAAATTTTATGTCAAACTCAAAATTTTTTTATGTCAAACTCAAGAATCTGCATAGAATTTCACATGTAACCTTTTATTTAATAGCATTTTTAGTAGCATGCTCTTGTTTCATCAGAGATGACCGGATAGATAGTAATTTGCAATTGTATTTTGAGTGTCGCCCACACTGAGGACTGAACCTGCAATCTCCAGAAGATTGTAACTTACAACTGAATTTTACCAATTAGTCCTTGCAAATCATTGTGAAAACAACACTCAAGGTGAGAGCAGTAGTATCAAATAATCCAAACTATGAATCCTCATACAAAAAATTAAAGACATAACAGCTTACAAAATATTTAAATTTAAATCTCATAAATAGTTTCAAGATAAAGATGGATGGATGGACATAATTTGATACCCGGGTAACACTGGGAAAATTATTATACAAGGCGATTTTTTTTTTTCCAAGAAAATTGCAAAAATTTATGAGCAAATATTTTCTGTCTTAATTTGGAACCAAATAAAAATGATCAAACTAAATAGATTTAGATCTTTTCCAAAAATATGTTTTTATAATTTTTTAAAAATGTTTCTTATATACTTACTTTTCTGAATTCCTCAGTCATATCAGGAAAGGAAAACACTGAAGCATTCTGGAAGAGTAAAAAAAACAAAAAACTTATTGTTGATTGAAAAGTCAGTCAGATTTAGTTGCGTTATAATGAACCTTACTAATACTTGCAGTCTTCAATGCTTGTAAAACATTCTTAAAAATCTACAGGGATTCCTTTGTATATGTTAACCAAAACAATAAAATATAGCAAGGAAAAATCTATCGAGATATATATATATTTATATAAAATGGGTTAAGAAATTCCAACGAGAGAAAGATGTATATTTAAATAGGGGTGTTCCAACACCTCGCTCGCCCCTCAGTCAGTGGAGGAGAAATCCCTCATGACTGAGATAACTATCATCCCTTCTCCCATACCTATACCCCAAGTGGCCCCTTCCCTCTGGAGACCGAGATCTTCCCCACACTAAGGGCCGCTCTTGGGTCTGGCCATACCCACATGGGGAGACAAATAAATAGAAACATTAAAAAATCCCCTATATATATTTATAAATACACCTCTTTATCTAAACAAACATAATATTAAGAATACCCGAACAGTCTAAGACTGAAACGAAAAATCACAATACTAAAATCTAAGAATCCAAAAAATAAATATCAAAATTGAATGAAAACACCCCTACCCTTATTTCAGAGGAGCTGGTCCCCCCCCCCCTCACACATACACATTAGTAACGACGTTGGATCACAGTTACCTTCCTAGGGAAGCAAACAACTTTATAATACTATAAAATAGTACACACATTCTTAAAAGAAAACACACACACACACACACACACACACACACACACCTTACCCTATGCACCCAGTTGACCAAGTACCAATGGGCCCCTCACCTCCACCCAAGTAAGAGTAAAAAAAATGAAAAAAAAAAATGAGAAAAAACAATAAATAAAAACACAAGCAGAGAGAGAGAGAGAGAGAGAGAGAGAGAGAGAGAGAGAGAGAGAGAGAGAGAGAAACATAAGACAGCAGTGACCACAGCCCAATAAAACAGTAATAAAAATTGAACAGAAAAGTAGAATCATTTACATGTGTTTCCACCTCTCGGAAACATTTCAAATGAACTACGAAAATGTTCTTTTACATCTTTAACACATCGTGAATATATTCCAAGCATTTTAAATAATTTCTGAAGAGGACGCTTCACAGAACGTCTGAAACGCATTAAAAACGATTTCAATGATTTAAAAACATTATTACAATGATCTAAACATAATTTTCAATGAAAAACCAAGACACAGAATAATAAAATAATGTTAAAAAATACACATTGTTGGTGACTACCCCCTTATTTAAATATATATATATATATATATATATATATATATATATATATATATATATATATATATATATATATAAAGCAAAGTTGACATTATGCATATTGCAAGATCACAATTAAATGGTTGATCTAAGAACCAAACAAACTGTAGATTTGGAATCAGCACCTTCAAGCCCTTGTCCTTATCAATGTCAGAAATTCTTTATTAATCTCCTTTTAAAGCTTTATTAATAAATTAAAAGTATGTAAAAAAATAACATTAGAAACAAATGTCCCCACATTTTTAGTTTTCTTGTTTAATGTTTTCTATTATGAGTTGATCAAACACCATACTTATAATAATTGTTTATACTTTTCATGTCAAAACATCATACATCTTTGTTTACTTTGAAAATAAAATTTAAAAAAAAATGGATTAAAAAATATAAATATTCACTAATATTTTTGTTTCTTTATGTAAACGATATGAGCCATGTCCATAAATGTGGTCCCCACTCTCTCCGGTTGGGTCATACACATGGGCAAGATGATGTGCACTAACCCTAAGTTCCAGTGGCTACACTTAACTTCATCTAGTGATGGACTCTTCAAAATGTAACCAGACACTCACTAGTTGTTGGAATTTACCTCTCTGAGTGCACCAAACATGCATGACCCTAAGTGTGTGGTAATGCCTTCAACACACTGGCTGGCTGGCTGGCTGGCTGTTGTCAGACATTGTGGTTGAGTTTTTTTCCTTGTAGATGCTTTGGCGTTGACTGATAGGCCACGTTGCAGCTTTGGCATCCGGTTAAATCTAGAACAACCGAGCTACTCTCAAATCAACAGGCAATAATTAATGAAAACTCTTTCTTATATACAAAAATGATTTGCACAAAACAATTCAATATACAGTTTGTGCAAAGAAAAGTTACACAATACAGGGCCTCTCTGTATTTAAATAAACAGATTATTTTTTGGATGCAGGATTTTTAACTGGAATCAAATTCTTTCAAATAGCATTCTTGCACTTGAGAATTTCAAAGCTAATTCTTTTAGTTCAAGGAGTGGAGACCTGAACTCTAGCTAGCAGGAGGGAAAAAGATGCATCAGGGCAGAGGCCTGCACCCTGGCTAGCTAAAGAGAAAAAGATACTGATTTGTCAGCACCTGTTTTTATTTATGAAAAACATTAATTCTGCCTCCATCTCTCTGAGATTAGCACTTCTTCCTCTTACCTCTCTTCCTCTCTCTCTTTTGAAATCTCATTTCTTTTCTTTCTTTTCTCAAGAATTTAATTATCAAACTATTTGGGAGGTCTTCCATTTGATATGTGTTTGCCATTCTCTTTCTGGCAAAAACAAAAATAAGACTTGTTATCAGTCTTTAAATCCTTTGCTTAATATAAAACACGTGGTTGTTTGACGAGATTTGGTTCACAACTCTCATCTTCATTTTTCATCAAAAAATCCATTTCGCTGATATCTCCACAAAAGAAAACATTTTCTCATTTTCTAGGCAATCTGGGATTTTTTTGACAAAGTGTTATACTTCCATGACCACACTTGATTCACCTAGTTTGCACAACAAGGAAACCTAATATCGCACTAACACTAGAATATAATGCCATTATTGTTCATAGCTTCAATATAAGAAAATGGCAATGAATTCAATAATTATGCATGCACTCGACTCGAGGTCAGCTTGAAAAAGATGGAAGTTCTCCACCAACCAGCTCCCCGGGTAGAGTACCGCCCTCCCCACATCACCATTGGTGAGACTAAGCTGAAGACCGTTCACCAGTTTACCTACCTGGGGTGTACCATCACATCAAATGCCAAACTCGACAGGGAAATAGACAACAGACTGGCCAAAGCAAATAGCGCTTTTGGCAGATAGAGTCTGGAAAAACAGACACTTAAAAAATTGCACAAAAATCAGTGTATACAGAGCCATAGTACTTTCCTGTACGGCTCCGAGTCCTGGACAATTTACCGCGACCAATTACGACTCCTTGAGCATTTTCATCAGCGCTGTCTCCACACCATTCTCAGCATCCACTGGAGTGACTATGTCACCAATGTTGAGGTCATCGAGTAGGAGAAAGATTCGGGAAGCCTCAGCAGCCACACCTGACATGACTTTTGACTGCAGCCGCTGTGGCCGAACCTGCTTGTCCTGCATCGGACTCGTCAGCCACAAGCGTGCCTGCAGTTAACGTGAAAACCCCCTTCATAGAATCTTTGTTTGCAAAGTACTGCCAAGAGGATTTTTTTTTTTTTTACATAGACGTCACCACTTATCAAGGCCGATAGGCCACTCAAGGATAAGGGTTAAAGAGTGTAGAATAGTCAAAAGGACAATATAGTAATCTATAGTAATGGAAGTTCGGTAAATTTGTTAACTTAAGTGGAACGGCTCATCAGAAACTTGTTCACGTTGGACTTGAAGACAACCATATTATAGAAAGCTGGAAAGCAGGAAAACGGAAGACGATTCCACAGGCGTGCAGTTCTAAGGAAGAAGCTTTGATCATGGAATCTATGTTTAGGTTTAGGTACAGATAAAGAGTGGGGAAAATTATTGATAATGTTTTCAGCTAGTCTAGTGTTTCTTGTGAAAGTTTGGCGAGGGGGGACCATAGATTGAAGCTCAGTCGAACACTTTCCATCAAAATAACGATAAAGCAGAGACAAACTCGCAACATCTCTTCTGTGAGACAGAGGTTGCAGCGAAGAGAAAAGGACATCTCCCACCAGGCCCATGTATGCAACTGAGGGAATAACAAAATTATGTTCAGTTCGCTATCAAATTAAGGCTCTTAATGCCATTACAACTATTTGTGCACTTTCTTTTCCACAAATCTTAAGAATATGAACAAATATTTAATATTTGCTTTTTCATTTTTCACCAACCATGGTTTAAGGACAGATTTTGAGGTCCCTGCAGTCATCTTGGGTTCTGTCAATGGCTGCACCTCATGTATGGTATAGGCACTCATTGGCATCCCTGCTCCGCTTCAGTACATCTATTATCAGTGGTTTGTGGTTACCCGATTTCTTCTTACGCCTCCCCAGTACCTTCCTTACTGCAATCACCAATATTATCACGATTGCAAGAGTACTAACTACCAACCGGCTATTCTGTTAACAATGTCAGTACCCCCACTGAAACTTACAGTGTCAGCTTGACTTAATTAGGACTTCAGTTTCTCAAAACTAATTTTTTTTAACCTAACATTAGGAAATTCTTTCACTGTGGGCTCCCACAGGCCTATCCAGCTACTCACTACCCCCCCCCCATCTCCAAAACTTTTCACATCCCATCATGTAAAAGAAAAGGCCATCTACATATTCATTTTTCTCATATCCCTCTTTCCCAATTTGACCAATCTATTTCCTTCTGGTCAGAATTCTCAATAACCATGGCAACCAGCTGAATACCTCAGCCATCCATTAATCAGAGGTTCCTGCCTCGCTTCTGCCACAATATCCAAAACAACTCATCAATTTTGACAAACTATCATCTCATTGGCCATACAGCTTGAATGACTCAAATGACTCCAGGCATACCACACACATTTTTCGGTGCATTTTTATGATAGGGTACAGCAAACTAAGTATTATGGTATCCATTTGATATGCAGGGTTAGTAGGGATTAGTCACCACAATACCATATTTAATCTAGAAGTTTCTTTAGAACTACTAGGTCAATCTAACTGAAGTTTTGTACGGACATGTAAGGAATTAATAGGGATTATACTTAATGCAAAAATGAGCACAAATTTAACTATATTCAAGCATCAGTTTCGTACAACACACTCATTCTAGGTCAATGGATTATAACTTTTGACTGCTTTTAATGGGAAAAAGTCAAGTAAAACATAACTGTTCGTTTAGTGTTCATTTGCTAAAATTTCGAAGTAAAGAATTCTTTCATGAGTTTTTTTTTATCTTTGTTAGAAATCTGCAGTTAAAAGCTTCATAGATGAAATAACGAATGAATAATAATTGGTTGGCTTCTGGAAGTAAATGCTTGGCGTACGCCTACCACTAAGGTCAGAGTTGTTGTATTTTATATTTGACCGATCACAACACTGTTTACATGATAGATATACTTTCCCCACATCTGCAATCACTGACACTATGATGGAGTGTTCTAAAATTTATAGACATATTTGTCAGTCATCTCCCGTCTCAATTGGTGCAACCAAATCAGGCTGTTTGAAAATATTGGCTTCTTGAGATGAAATGCACCCAACATTGATGATTTTTGTTTTTCTACTTCCTTTTGTAAAACTTATTATGTTCTGCAAAACCAAAAACAAAAACCCATCATCTCCCCCACTTCCTGACTGGTTTTCTAACTTAAAATATACCAAACATTAATATTTTAACTCTTTTCTCTCTCCCATTGCAAAACTCATTCATGTTTTGCAGGACAGGGAATAAAAACGATAAAATCCACTATAAAACAACCAAACCAAACACTACAAAATAATGATTGAAGATACGAAGAGCTGGAAGAATAAAAATCTTCTACAAAATAACTAGATGCAACACGAATAGTATTTCCAAAATAACTGGATTTGGCATTAAATAACCCGAAAAGGATTGATATGCTGTAAAAAAACAAACCAAACCAAACGTGTCTCAAACCTACATATCTTCCATTGCAGAAAACCATTCAATATATTAGAGTCAATCTGAAAATTAACAACGTGCTGTATGAGTTCCAGGTGAAAGACGGATAAACAAAATGTGTTATTGAAAATTATGTTTTTTATCATGTGCTTTTATTGACACCTTTTGTTTTGTTGTTCAGCTATCAGCACTGAGAAATGAATAATCAATACTAATCAATGAATAAAAAGAACATCAGCACATATACCAACCTCCCTACTCCTCTAATCTAGCTCCATGTGATTATTTTCCAAGTAAGATTTATGGAAGATAAAAGGACTTGAAAGTGCTTGTACTCATTAATTTAATTGATTCAAAGATCAATGTTTAAAACCTTTTAAACTAGAGAAAATTTGGGCCAATGTATCTAACAGACGATTTTAAAAATATTTGTATGGATTAATTTCATCACAAAAAGTTAATCCGATAAAAATTGGATTTTTTTAAATATAAATCAGGACAGATTAACCCGTTCTCCTAATTTTTTTGTTTTTGCAATGTAAAAATAAAAGCCTTTTTTTTTTTTTTTAAAAACTACTTACATTTTATATTAATTGATATTATGAAGAAATGTTATTAAAACGTATTTTTAACTTTATGAACCTTTGAAATATATTTTACTAGCATGGTTACTCGATGTTGCCTGGAAGAATGAATAACAAAGAAGAGTTAAAAAGTGTGTATAAAATCTTTCTTTTAAAATTATAGTTTTATCTATTCCTCTTCCTTATCTCTTCTCTTCCGCTTTCTCCTCTATCCTCTCCTACTCTTCTCTACCATCTCTCCACTCTCTTGCTTACTCTGGCAACTGGAAAAAGAATCGTTGATGAATTACTGCATAATAACATTTTAAAAATTGCTCTAAATCTTCATCTGCTTCTTAATTTTGTTCCTAATGATCCCCAAAAGAATATATATTTTTTTTTTGTCACTCGACAAAAAGGAGGGTGGACCTGTAAATTCACCCTTGCCTGTTCGTCTGTCTGCACTTTTCTCAACTACACTTTGGAATTTTTTTTAATTTTGCACAAACATTTAAACATGATATGAGTAAAAAAGTAACAGAATGGATTTTCCGGGAAAGCTCCAGTTGCCCCACTAAGGGTGTCTTTCGGGTTAAAACGGCTAAAATTGACACTTTCATGCTTATTAAAAAAAAAAAATTGATGCCTTGGATTTTTTATAAAACTTTCTGAAAAGTTGTAACTAACTGATTTCTATATAATTTTGTTTGTCTATACTTTGTGATACTTCTTGGGTGTGATCCAGGGGCTCTTTTAGGGCTAATAAAAGCACTCCATTTTTGGCACTATTTTACCATATTTGTCCAAAATTTTCTGTCTATTTAGCAGTTTTGCATGGTGCTAAACTCAAATTTAAATATGTTAAGGCCTTGGAGACTTTGGGGGCTGATGGACTTAGTAATTTCTTTTTTTGCATGGCGCAGAACTCAAATTTACATATATTAACACCTAAAACTGCACCGTTCGTTCATTTTCATCAGGATTTGATGTCCTCTGGAGACTTTTAGGGCTAAATGGGGAGGGGGGGGAATACTGAACTTAATCAATTTTTTTATGCCTCATTTACTGTGCACTCACGAGGGACCATGCACGCTTCACTTGTTTTTTTGGGGTTTTTTTTTTTAAATGTGCCTATATTTTATCAGAGGCAATAGTGAAAAAATGAAAAAATTGTTTAAAAATAGGTGTGTCTGGTGCAGTTTTTAACTTTTAGACATACAAACAACATTCCTTTATATAGACAAATATATGCTCCCTCCAGTTGCATAATTTTGCTAGGGTGGTAGATCTACTCTTAGGCGAATTTTTAGAATTATATGACATTTATATACAAATTATTTAAAAATTATACACTGATACACTATATATATTTAGAGATTTATGTTTTGAAATATGATGTCAATCATAAATCTATGATGTCATATCAAAGGTACAATTATTTCTGTTAAGATACCGTTTCAAGATCTATGAGAAAATCTAAATAACATCTTCCGGCAGTTTACGATAAGCAGCTGGAAATGTTTTTTTCCTCCCCACATTTGCAATCACTGACACTATGGCAGTTTACTGGAAGATGCTGACACAATCTTGGATCAGGTTTTGGATCAATACCAAATAATTTAATCTCTAAATATGGTTCTGAAGAAGAGCTTTACTTTGAAATATTGCTCATTAAAAAAAAAAAAAAACTGAAGAGAAATCAACACGATTTCCATGTATATCTTTAAACAGCGAATTAATGTATCGTGAACCTCAACTAAAATATTCTGATTTTAGTAAGAAATTCTTTAAAGATGGTTCCTCTCATTTCTGTTTGAGATTGTCTATCCATTTGTCTGATAATTGCATTTGAAATAACATTTTGGAAAAGCGCAAATTGAATGAACGCATCAGCTTCCAGATTTATTCAAGCATCTCTTCCTGTTAGTAGGTTTGTCAGCATTTTCACAAAACGCAAAGACAGAACGGACTTATCTTTAGAAATACCCGGTTTTGTTTGTAGAACAAACAAGTCTGCAGACGAAACAGACATTTCAATGCTGCTTGAAATACTTTTATTGAATATCAAGATGTTATTGTGTTGGTTTCAGTAATTTTTTTTTTTCTTTATATAAACCACTATTCAAGTTTAGGTGACTCACAAAGCCCCCTTTTTAGTACATTTAACAAAAAAAAAACAAAAAAAAAAAACGCATACTTAATTTTTTGTTTTAATGTCGATAGTCACATCTACATTGGGCTGCTACAACAAATTAAAATGGTACAAACCAATTTGTCACACAATAGATTGTGAATAGAATGTAAATTGCAAAATGCGTTAGATGCATCTTGATTCTTCAACTAAATAGAAAATATCCACTTGCATTTGAACAAATACCATTCATTTTTTGTTGTTAGAATTTCAATCAGTATTCAAATGAAAACAAACTTAAAAGGATTTATTTGTACACTTCTGACCAAAAACAATTAAGCCACATTTAAAAATAAAGTTTTTTTTTAAATTCATATTCACCCCAAACAAGATAACCTGTTACTGTAATTGGCGTGTCAATGTTAAGATTCCAACTCAGATGACAACAAAAATCAATAACATATTAGGAATCAGCATGTTCCTGCGGGTGTTTTAAAATGACTCAAAAGTTAGAAACATAGCTATTGTGAATTACGGGCCAGAAGTATAGGGGGAAATCAAAGTGGGGAATTCTGCAGCGAGATGGTTGTTCACATTGTATTTAAATTTTTGCATGTTAATATAGCTAAGGAAGCAGAAAACAGGGAGGGAATTCCAAAGTCTAGCAGTTCAAGAAAAGAAACTTTCAGAGTAGAAGGCTCTCCTGCATCAGATGACCTTTACAGTGAGGGCATGCGATTTTGTTGCTTGTGTTAATTGTGAGATTTTACATTAAGGAAATCATCAGTGGTACGAGGTCGTTAGAACACATTAAATACTTGTAAAACAAGCACAGGAATGTAACACTGAGGTGATGAGACGGCTTGGAACTTGGTTGACAGTGTGGGACCTACTATATTGGAGACTTTTTCGGACCTTATCCAAGTGTGGCAACAATATTCCATGCAAGGGCGATTGAGGGAGCCCATCTTTGCAACAGTCTGGCAATGTATTTGTTTCAATTCATGATACCTGTGAATGTTGAGATGTTTGAACAATAAATTATTATTGTTATAAAGCTCTAATACAAATAACCACAAAATTGGTATTTTCTTGATCAGCGTTGTCCCAGATGAATAATATGTAAAATTTAAAAAAACTATTCATTCTTTGACCTTAAACTGGCACAGAATTTGCCAGGGATGGGTAGTTTTCCAGCTAGATTATATACTAACTAAAGGGGAATAGCACTGATTTTTTTTAATCAAGAAATTAATTCCTGTATGGTTAGCGTCTGTGTGTGTGTATATCCACATAAAGGAATGGGCTGGGTGAAAAAGAAAGAGAAGTTGGGGAGAGGGAAAGGGAATCAAGGGAAGGGTTAAGAAGAGAGAAAGATAAAGAAGAGATAGAAGTTTTAATATGTTATACTTTTGCTTTAGGTAATGCTAGGTATCTCTGCTAGTATTTTAAAAATGTATGCACTCTACCAGTAGATCATGCACTTTGGTAGCTTTTTTTAAATTGATCACTAGAGTAGAATGTAAAGAAAGAAAGATCATGTTTAAAAAGTTATTTCTCTTATGAATAAGTGGCTGGTGTGTCAGCACAGTGTACTCATGGTTACGGCTTGGAAACTTTACGTTGATATTTTGATCATCTAAGTTGTTTCTGAATTATGTTTCACATTATATATATATCTATATATATATATATATTAATTTATAAAATATATATGGCGATTAAGCTACATTGAATATTCGGCATTTCATCCACTCTATGACTCCTCAGCCTGAGGAGTCCTAGAGTGGATGAAACGCCGAATATTCAGTGTAGCTTAATCGCCATATATATTTTATAAATTAATAACTAGCTCTACCTAGGTATTGAGCACTTTTGAAGTAAATACTTAAAGTTTACGCATAAATCTGTACTTTCGTATATTAATTTTATCTGAGTAAATTAAGTAGTTTATATATATATATATATATATATATATATATAAGGGTAAAACGTGTGTGTGTTTGTATGTCTTGCAGAAATTTCCACACATGTGACAGATCCTCACTAGATCGGTTCCCTTTTCAAGCTCGATCCTTCGGATGACAAATATTGAAAAATTGGCCAAAAACATTCATTTCTTCACCCTCAACTGGGCAGTTTTGTACAAAATTCTTAGACGATAAGATTAAAAATTTTGGAAGCTTTGTACATCTAAACATTTTATGAATAGAGATTAGGATATTATTGTAAGAATTAGTTTAATAACAATTTGATTCAATTAATTACCCAATGATAGCATAAAAGAAAAAATAATTTTTTGAAAAAAAAAAAAAAAAAAAAAAAACATTTAAGAAAAAAAAAATAAATAAGAAACCAAAAAATGTAACAAAATAAAAAGACTCCCTGTCAATGCTGAGTAGGTAGTTACTATATATAGGGTCTACCATAAGTAATTACCAGGACTAGGGCAACAGCATATTCTTTTCATTGTTTTGACTCTCAAGTGTGTATCCATTGATATCTTATATGCTTTTATATAGAGTGGTGTGGTTCTCAGTTGATTAACTGTGTCGGATATATACTCGAGAGTCAAAACAATGAAAAGAATATTTTGTTGCCATAGGCCTAGTAATTATATCTTTTCTTTTGTAACTTTCTTGGTACTTAAGAATTTATTCTATTTCATGTGTTATTCAAAAAAAAAGAAATCATGTTTATACTATTGCTGAACTTAAGGAACAAAACCGAGCTGCCATTGTTCAAGTGTAAAAGTGTAGCACAGTCTCTTAAAAATTAGCAAAGTGCATAGAGCTCCATGGAGAGCACGTGCTTTTATGTTTTAATAATCATCAAGCTTTATCTTGCAGAACACTTAACTATTTGTTAGTTTCTATATTGCACTTGGATATTTCTGCCATTTATTATCTTTATTTTTTTTTCTAAATATAATGAAATCAATTTTCTCCTACATAAAAAAGCATTATAGCAATACAAACACAGATTCAATATAGTCACACTATTTGCCAATATCTACTGTATGTTTTCTGAATATTATCAGTTGATTTTATTCAATATAAATTCTTATGATAGTTCCAGCGAGTCATTCTCCCAAACAAGTCATGTTTACAGGTGGTAGCAGAATAATTACTCAGTCATTATTATGTCCTCTCCCTCTCTCAGTTTACACCATCACAACATATTTCATAAGGTTCAATTATTACACGTGTTCATGCTCATTTCATTTTATCATTTAGTTTTATTAACAGTCAGCTAATACTGATTCAGTATTTAAATAATGAACCCCAACCCCCTCGCCCTATTTTTTTTTCATCAATTTCATTGGCTGCTCAGATTGATTCCAGAGTAAGAGATTGAATTTTCAAACAGTTTCAGAATACATTTTGTGAAATTCGAGATGGCATCAGTCCTTATTCACTTCAATAAAAAACATAGAAAACTTTAATTAAATAACTATATGCATTAATTTTGTACATGACACATTCTCATTTTGTGGGGATGGAATTTAAGTCAGATTTTAAAAGTAAAATGACTTTCTTCTTGACTGACAGACTACTAACTAACAACGTACACTGTTTGATTATATTTTTTTTGTTTTGTTTTTTCACTGGTGATTTTGATTGTTGACTAAACGGTTAACGTATTAACTTTGTAAATTCCACGTTCTGATACTTTTTTTGGGAACTTTTTTTGATTATTTTTTTAATTAAAGTTTTCTTTTCTTATATTCTTCGTGTCAAATAAAGAACATTAACTATTTATTCATATTTAAACACTAAATTCTGTCAGCCGTTCTGTCAGCACATTCCATAAATACTTTTCACATTCCAGAATAGAGCAGAATATACCAATTATGAATAGCATGGTGACTTCTAGTATCATTTTTCTATATGTAACTTGTTATAAATTTATACTTTTTTCAGAAGGCAAACTAAACTTTGGTGCTTTTCCAAAAATCAATGAAATTGTAAAAAAACCATCTCCATACAAGCACCAAAAAAAGTTCCCGTTCCTCGAGTTTAGCCTCTACAAAAAAAAAAAAAAAAAAAAAAAAAGATTTCACTATTTTGCCAAAATGCCGATTACATGTAAATTGTTAAGGTAAGCTTCACAAATCACTTTTTTTTGGGGGGGGGGGTCATACTTTTTTGTAAAGTGGTTTTCATTATTGCAAATAATATTAGAATGGGATCTTATGCTATTGGAATGTTGAACCCATTTCACTAAGTAATTCAGGTGATTGATAAAGGATTTATTCATATTAGTCCCTTTCTTAAAACTATAGAGTGTGGAGCCTAGTCACACAAAACAAAGAAACCTATTTTCTTGACAAATCCTATTTTAATCACATAAATTACTTACAGCAAAAGAGATTTTTTTCGGATCTTAATTTTTTTCAGAATTAATATCCAATTACAAACAAATTGGTTTCTAAGGATTATTTTGTAGTTTACGAATATATAAGAATATTTTATAACCTTTTCTTACAAGTTTCTTACATCCTCACCAAATATCAGATTCTACTTTGGTCGATTAAATGTGATCAGCCTTAAAAAATATTCACAAACGAATTTTTAAAATTAATTTAAATATTTTTATTTTTATTATTATTTTTTTTTACATAGACGTCACCACTTATCAAGGCCGATAGGCCACTCAAGGATAAGAGTTAAAGAGTGTAGAGTAGTCAAAAGGACAATATAGTAATCGATAGTAATGGAAGTTCGGTAAATTTGTTAACTTAAGTGGAACGGCTCATCAGAAACTTGTTCACGTTGGACTTGAAGACAACCATATTATAGAAAGCTGGAAAGCAGGAAAACGGAAGACGATTCCACAGGCGTGCAGTTCTAAGAAAGAAGCTTTGATCATGGAATCTATGTTTAGGTTTAGGTACAGATAAAGAGTGGGGAAAATTATTGATAATGTTTTCAGCTAGTCTAGTGTTTCTTGTGAAAGTTTGGCGAGGGGGGACCATAGATTAAAGCTCAGTTGAACACTTTCCATGAAAATAACGATAAAGCAGAGACAAACTCGCAACGTCTCTTCTGTGAGACAGAGGTTGCAGTGAAGAGAAAAGGACATCTCCCACCAGGCCACGAAGTCTATTTTGAACCCTATCAAGGTAGGACAAGTCTTTTCTAGCAGCTCCTTCCCATATGTGGCAACAGTACTCCATCCTTGGACGTATCTGGCTCTTATATAGATAGAGAATTGCATCAGCAGTGAGATATCTACTGGATCGATAGAAGGATCCGACCATTTTTCCAGCGGCCTTGGCAACAGATTTGATGTACGAGTTCCATTTAAGATCAGGAGTAAAGGTCAAGCCCAGAAGCCTGTCAAAACTTGAGGCCTCCCCAAGACGAGAGCCATTCATTTTAATTGATGCCAGATGGAGATCAGAACGTTGATGATGTAAAGATAGCTTGGTTTTAGATGCATTAAAAGTAACCAGCCACTCCTTTCCCCATTGTACAACGTGATCAAGATCAGACGAGAGAGAATCAGAGAGAACTTGGTCGTTTACTGTCTTAGATGTGCTACCATAGATGGTAGTGTCATCAGCAAAAATGTCTACGAATGATGTAAGGATGTGATTTGGAAGATCATTAATTTAGATCAGGAAAAGAGTTGGGCCCAGGATCGACCCCTGAGGGACTCCAGCATTTATACTGTGAGCTTCTGATTTTTGCCCATCAACTACTACTCTTATGAACCTATCAGAGAGAAATGATTTAATAATTGAGAAGACATTTCCAGCAATACCATAGCTGGAGATTTTGTGAAGTAAACCTTTATGCCATACCCTATCAAAGGCCTTTGATATGTCAATAGCAATTGCCCTAGAAAGGTTTCCTCCATCGAGAGATTCGCTAATCCTATGAGATATAACTGTAAGCACATCTGCTGTAGATCTAGCAGAACGGAAACCATATTGTGTGTCACTAAGAAGGTTATTTTTGCTGAGATGGTTGATTACTTCTCTATTTAACACAGATTCCAGTAACTTACTCATGACGCACAGGAGACTTATTGGCCTGTACTGAGAGGGGGATGAATGATCACCTGAATTCTTAAATACAGGGCATACTGATGAGATTTTCCAGGGTGATGAGAAGCAATTCTCCTTAAGACAACGTTTAAACAGTTTTGTAAGTATGGGTGCTAGTACTGGTTGAATTTTTTTGAGTACTATAATTGGAATATCGTCAGGGCCGGTTGCTTTACTGGAATCAAGGTTTTTGATTAGCTTGGCAACATCACATACAGATATTTGTATATCACATAGTGTCTTTTCTGATACAGGAGGAAATATTGGGGGTTGGCGGCCTTGGCTGCAAAGGGTAGAATTGGCTGCAAAGTTCTTGGCAAAGAGTTTGGCTTTGTCTGATGCTGACGAGATTAACTCAGGTCCATTGATGATAGTTGGGATGGAGCACATGCTTCTGTTCAAGATTCTGTTTGCAATTTGCCAAAACTGGTGGGAACCAAGCCGCTGCTCAGCTACTTTGGACTTGACGGACTGAGCATACAACTCTCTTGCGTTCTTTATTACTTTCTTACAATGGTTGCTAGCAGTCCTTAAAGCGGCTTTAGTTTCCATACATCTATTACGTTGGAAGCAGTGGAAAAAGTGATTTCTGTGCGTAATAGCAGCAGCACATTATAGAAGGAGAATCACTTTTTGAGATGCATTTAACGCAAAATGAATACCAACTTCCTGATCAGACAGTGGTACACTCATTTCTTAATTTTGTTTGATTTAAAACAATACTTATTTAACAAATCCCGTTTTACTTATGGTGAAACAGCGTTTTTTTTTGTTTTTTTTTGCTTTTTATTTTCAGAATTAATATATTCTATTAAATTAAATTGTTTTACATTTCTCCACAGGTTCTGCTACAAGAAAGTTTTTGAGGTTTTTAACTTTTAAATTCAGATGAAAATATCTCAGCTCAAACAATAATTTCTTGAAATAAGCACCATCAGAATCAACACACTTTTGCCAACGCAAAACAAGTGCATTTATACCAGTAATGTAAAAATCTTGCGTTCTGGTGTCGCTGAAGGCGTTTTTGATATTTCTTGGATTTTTGAAGCATTTATCATGCAGAAAGTTGTCAAGACGCTTAAAAAAGTGGTAGTCGATAGGTGAGAGGTCTGGAGAGTATGGCGGATGAGGAAAAGTTTCATAGCCCAATTTGTTCAACTTCTGCAGTATCGGTTTTGCAACATGCAGCTGTGCATTGTTGTGGAGAAGAATTTGGTGTTTTCTGTTGACTAATGCTGAGTGTTGTTGTCGAAGTTTCTGATGCATTTCATCCATTTTTTGACAGTACTTCGCCATGATGGTTTTGCCTGCATTCAAAAAAACTAATGGATGAGATCGGTCGCAGACCACCAAACAATCAGCATGACCTTCTTTTGGTGCCACTCTGGCTTCAGAAAGTGTTGTGGAGCCTTGTTGGTGTCTAATCACTGAGCTAAGCATTACCAGTTGTCATAAAGAACCCACTTTTCACCGCAAGTCACAACCTGGTCAGGAAACAGGTTGTTCTTGTGTAAAAGACGGGAAGATGGCACTTCATAATGACATTTCTTTTGGTTGTCATTCAATTCATGAGCCACCCATTTATCAAGTTCTTTTGTCTTTTCAATCCCTCTCAAGGAGTTGGAAATCGTACTATACATTATATCCAATTCAGAAGCAAATTCTTGAACAGTTGTGTATGGATTGGCTTCGACCAAGGTTCTTAATTGATCGTTGTCAACATCTGATGACCGACCACTATGTTCATCACCTTAAAGACTCTTACTGCCACCACAAAATTTCTTAAACCACCATTGTGCTGTGTGTTCAGTAGTGGTTCCTGGACCAAACACTTCATTGATATTGCAAGCTGTTTCAGCAGCTTTTCGGCCTTGAACTAAAATAAGAAAATTGCGTGAATTTGCTTTCTTTCTGTCTTGTATTCAACATTTTGAAAAAAGACATAATTGTTTTAAAACGATTGTAATTTAAACGATTAGATAGAGCTAAAAACACTCTTTAACATGATATACAAAGTAAAGGTATATGTAACAAAGTAAGGGTGTGGGTAGGTTGATGCCCCCCCCCCACGTTAGGAAGAAAGGCAAAACCACTTGGTATCAAGTTGTTTATTTAAGAAACCTGAGAACTCTGTGTGTTAAAGGTTAACAAAAACTGTATTTACTAACTGTTTATTTGAGTTCGATCAGATCTTTGAAGCGAGCCATTGTGTTATTTTTGTAAATGATAATTTAGATTATGGACTGAGAATTGAATTTCTAAACAAAAAAGAAATAATATCCGCGTCATGTTCAGAGGGCGATATAATTGTTTATATATATATATCAACAAGTCAGATGGACAAAAAGGGAGAATGTGCAGGCATTTCTTGGAGAAGAGATGCGCAGAGAGGAACACAGTCAAAGCAGAGTTGGCTCTTGACTTGACACATTTCTTCAGATACCCAGAGACCGACACTCCACAAGGTGCAGGAAGGTCAGGCGCAGAATTTTCCGGTAGTTGTAGCAAATACAAGTCTGAAGACGGTTAACATTAAATCAGGAACTAAGTTGGGCAGAGCTTCAGTGTTAACATTAAAAACTAGGGTGAGGTGCGAAGAAATGCCTGTAGAGAGCGAAGCAATTAGTGACAAGGTAGAATTAGACTGTCCTGACCAATACCGAGAGAGATTAGAAAGACTATTTAAAGCTAATAAGCGAGTGTTAGCTAAGTCAGATAAGGAATTAGGTAATACGCATACAGTAAAAATGTCGATTGACACAGGAGACCACCAACCAATAAAGATGAGGCCGTACAGAACGCCTATTTGGAAGAGAGAGTTGGTTGAGAAAGCAGTGAAGGAGATGGGAGAGGCTGGTATTATTGAGCCATCTCAATCACCTTGGGGTTTTCCAGTAGTAGTAGTAGTAGTAGAGAAAAAGGACGGAGGAAATAAATTTTGCATAGATTTTAGAGAACTTAATAAGATAACAAAATCTATTGCTTATCCTCTGCTCTTGATAGACGACATTTTGGCGATGCTGGGGAAGGCTACATGTTTTTCCTCCTTAAACTTAAGATCAGGTTACTGGCAAGTGGCGGTAAATGAGAAGGACAAACCTAAAACGGTTTTCTGTTGTCACATGGGGTTGTTCCAGTTCCGTGTCATGCCGTTTGGGCTAGCAGGAGCCCCTGGTGTTTTTCAATCATTAATGGCAATAGTGTTGAGAGGATTTGAACATTTTGCCATGGCATATTTGGATGACATCTTAATATTCTCAAAAACTCCGGAAGAGCACTTTAAGCATTTACAGGCTGTGTTAGATCGTCTGAAATATCATGGCTTGAAACTAAAAATAGAAAAGTGTCAATTTATGAGAAAAGAGACTAAATATTTAGGATTTATCATAGACCAATCTGGAGTAAGGCCAGATACTGATAAAGTAAAGATTATAAGGGCAATGCCAGAACCTCAAACAGTTAGACAAGTTAGAGAATTTATAGGAACTGTAGGTTATTACAGAAGGTTCATAGCAGGGTTCTCTAGAATAGCTATACCACTAATTAATCTAACGAAAAAATACGCTAGGTTCAATTGGACTGAGGCATGTCAGAAAGCATTCGATACGTTAAAAGCGGAACTGACATCCATTCCTTTATTGATTTATCCCGATCTGAACAAGCCTATGGTCCTATATACGGATGCTAGTGATACGTGTATAGGAGCTTGCTTGACTCAGCCGTGTGAAGAGGCAGAAGCTGTAATCCCGGGAATAAAGGATGAAATGCCTATCTACTTTCTCTCTCACAAATTAACAAAGACCCAACAGAAGTGGCCCGTGATTGAAAAAGAGGCCTATGCCATCGCGTACGCTTTGCAAAAGCTGCATTTTTATTTAGCGGGTGCGATGTTCGTGATAAAAACTGATCATCGTCCATTACAGTACTTGTTTGATGCTGAATGGAAGAATCGAAAGGTGCAACTGTGAGCTATGCAACTGAGTGGCTACGACTGTAAGATAGAGTACCTGTCCAGAAAAGAGAACACGTGCAGATTTATTATCTAGAATTCCCGAAGCGGTAGGGGAAGAAGCTGACGCTAGTGATCAGAATCTAGTTAATGATAATAACTATAGAATTTGCATACTCAACTCTCAGCAATTGCAGAATAGGCCCTCAGAGATGGAAGATGAAATAGAGCCAGAAGAAAATGACTCTCAAGAAGACGATTCTGATAAGATTGCATGGAAATTGATAGACCTGAAGCTACTTTAGTTAGAAGCGAGCAGGGACAAAGAGTATAGCGAACTTAAGAAATCGCTAGTAGAAGGGAAATTACTGCTTTCAAAATCGAGAAAATACCTGTTGGAAGATGATCAGGTGTACTATGTAAATGGCGAAGAAAAGAACCCAATGTTACGCTTGTATGTCCTGGATGGTCACGTGAGGGCCAGTGTAGTCCAGGTAGCACATGACGCATTAGGTCATGTAGGTATTGATAAGATTTACTCGATTTTAGCGAAGAAATACTATTGGCCTGGTATGTATAAACATATCCACTCCTATGTGATGGAATGTGTCACTTGCCAGAAGCGGGCTGTTAAAGGCGCTAAGACACCCCTAATGGAGACTGATATTCCATCATATCCATTTGAGAAGTGGAGCATGGATGTCTCAGGGCCATATAATAGTAGTAACAAGGGAAATAAGTATATAGTCAGCATGGTCGATTGGTTAACTAGCTGGGTAGAGGCATTCCCAGTGCAAAGGAAGGATGCACAGACCATGGCGGAGATGCTTATGAATGAAATTTTCCCTAGGTATGGTGTCCCACATATGTTAGTGACAGACAATGGCAGAGAATTTGTAAATGCCACTATAAGGGAGGTGACGGGATATTTAAGAGTGAAACATTACTACCTCTCCATACCACCCCCAGAGCAATGCTAAAGTAGAGAGATTCCATAGGTTTTTGGGAGATACGCTGTCAAAGTTATCAGAGGACGAAGTCGAGAATTGGGACTTATTCTTGAATCAGACCTTAGCAGCGGCCAGATTTTCACATAATGATATGACTAAATTCTCTCCATATTACCTGGTGCACAGTAGAGATGTAGTGTTACCATTAGATAATCTTCTACTACCAAAAAAAAGGTATACTGGGGAAGAAAATCATAAAAAAATGATTGAGCAGCAGCATTCTCTGTTTGGTGAAGTGCGTCGAAGGATTAGCTCAGCACAGAAAAAGCGTAACAAAAGAGTCAACGATGGAAGGGTTAAGAAAACATATGGAGTTGGCGACCCGGTATACTACAGAGCACAGGTTAGAAAAGGAAAATTAGATCCTAGATGGAAACCGTACTATAGGATAGTAAAACAAATGGGACCGTTAACATATAAAATATGGGATCAACTGACGAATAAAACGAAGAGGGTTCATGCATCAGATATCTATGAAGCCAATATTAAAATGCCTAATATACAGACAGACAGACCTGTAAGGAAGGCCACCCTGATAGATCCGGAAGGAGATCGGGAAGATACGGATAGGTGGGCTGATAATGAGATAGCAGATGAACGGGAGTTAGAGGTAGAATTTGAGGTAGAGGACACAGACTTGCTGACAGAGATAACAACTACGCCTCCTGATTTGGAAGGTTGGGGATCTGAAGATGATATTCCATTATCAGTACGGAGAGATAGAGAAGCTAGTAAGGAGAATAGGGCTGAAGAATCAGAAAGCAATACGATTCCGTCGACACAGCCCCCAGAAGTAATAGACAATGTGATGGGACCTAGACTTCTGAGAAGCAGCATAAAACCGACCTATCAATGTTATCTCAAAACGAGGAAAAATTAAAAATAGCTATGAAGAAGATAAACAAGACGAAGAAAGTCCAATTAATTCTATCGTAAAGTTATTTGGGCAAATGGAATTGAGTGATTGAAATAAAAATGGAACAAATACTAAAAGAGCGTTACTATGTGTATTTGTAGGATGCGTCGCCTGATAATGATGATGGTAATGATGGCTGGATGGACAGTAGCGCTGCGCCACACACGCAGCACAATATTTAAGAAGACCAGCGAGGTGACAATTACATACTCTAAGTGGATCTTGACATTCGTCATCGATCTGGGAGCATATCGGAAGTTTCAAAGGGAACTAGAATACGAAGTTGACTTAGCGGCGGACTTGAATCTGCAAATGCAGAAAAATCAATCAAAACTTGGGATAAATTCTGATCCAGCGTTATTTGTATCACTAGGAGGACGTTTAGATAAGATGAAACAAAGACTCCGATACTTTGGAGGATATTTTAGGGATATTGAATTACTGGCAACAGAAGGGACCCAAAAACGAGTTAGAAAGAGATCTATACCACCTTTCGTAGGTAAACTACTACACGTATTATTCGGTACAGTATCAGAAAGTGACATAGAGGCATTAGGAAAGCATATAAGCGGTTTAGAGGAAAATCAACAGAAGATAAAGCACGTCGTAGGGAAAAGTTTATTGATAGTGAATGTTACTAGATACAAACTAACAGAACATAGACAAAGAATTAACTGGCTATCTCATACGGTCACCAGCCTAAACGGAAGTTTAACTTTTGTAGCTAGAAGAATAAGTACCGTAGAGGCTGTAATTGGGCAAATACTGGAACTGATGATGATGACAAACCAACTCGACTCATCAATTCAGTTATTGACATTGGCAATGGAACATGTTAGGACACAATTAGATTTACTTTCATTAGCGCACATGTCACCGAGCATCATACCTCCCAAAGACTTAAAAACAATACTCGGGATGATTCAGTCAGACTTGCCACATGCTTTACGCTTACCAGTAGATCCAAAGAAGAGTCTATGGGAATATTATAAAACCTTAAGTTGTGCTACAATTATGAAAAACGATAAGATTTACATAGTGGTTGAGTTACCTTTGTTGACTGGAGCTAGCGACTTTGAGGTGTTTAACGTAATTAATTTACCGATACCGTTTCCTTTCACTGAGGAGAGAGCAGTAGCAAGATACAAAGTTGAAACTGAAGGAATAGCTTTTAACCCCGCCCGAACCAAATTCATAGTGTTGTCGCCTAGCGAAGCACTAGCACGTAGCATGAATGCACTGAAAGTTTGTGCAGTAAAAAGTCCCATCTATGCAACTAACGGACACAACTTATGCGTCGTTCAATTATTCCAAGGTAATGAGGAGGGAATCGATAAATACTGTGGAGCAGAGGTGTCGGTGGATACCCCCCCCCCCCCAAGCTATATATCTATTGGATGGTGTTTGGGCAGTTGCCTCAACTAGTAAGCGAAGGCTGACGAAAGTCTGTAAGGGATGACAAAGTGAAATACTTATTCATCCACTTATGACCATTATAGATTTACCTATGAGTTGTGCAGCGTTTGGCACAACTATGGAGATCTTGCCATCCTATAAACTTACAGAGAAGTTTGAGCTCCGGAATGACTTCCTGTCATTAATTAAAATACTGCGTGTAAAGTGGTCGAAAGTATGGACCCCTATCACTAAGGAATTTCTGAAGATAGAAGCTCACGAAATTCCATCTCTTCTGAAACCAGTCAGAAAGACTGCTATAAGCGAGTTAGTAGATGAGTTACGAACAGTGAAGAGTAATAACGAACAAGAAAAATGGTGATGGGAAGAAGTAAGTAAATGGTTATATCCCACAATAATCATCTTGGTCGTGATGATGATAATAGCTTTTCTAGTGTATGGGAAAAGGAGAGTAAGCCACATCAATAGCATCCTAAGGGCTAGAAAAGATGCTAATAAAGTAGATGAGGATGAGGGTAACCCTCAATTAGAGCGCTTAAAAGGAAAAGCCCATTCGATGTTTGAAATGAATAGGGATGAGCATGAAGTGAGGAACGCTACCGTGGTTTTTGATAATACCACCAGTCCTGATCAATCTGGTACAGAATCGAGACTACCAACAAACCCCGCATCTAATACCCTACCAACGTTGGAGATACATATGTGAAGAAGACTAGAAAGAGCCATGGAATGAAATCTAGAGAAAAATGAACTATCGAATAAATAATTGCATGCGTCAAATATATGTAAAAAAAAATAAAAAATAAAATAATAATAATAATAATAATAAGGGTTCTAGACGCTTATAAAAACATAATGAACTGAAAGCAGATTTATAAAAAAAACACGAACCCTGAAAGAAAACTTTTTGCATGTGCATGAAAGATAAAGCTTTTAAAAATTTTCTTCTTTTATTAACCAAATAGCTAAATATTATGAATTGTAAAACCACAGAGATTCCCTAGTATTAAGGCCAAGTAAGAAGAAGTGGGTTAGAAAAAAATATTGATCTCAATATTGTTTCTTTTAAGTAGGGGAGGTAATGTAACAAAGGGTGTGGGTAGGTTGATGCCCCCCCCCACGTTAGGAAGAAAGGCAAAACCACTTGGTATCAAGTTGTTTATTTAAGAAACCTGAGAACTCTGTGTGTTAAAGGTTAACAAAAACTGTATTTACTGTTTATTTGAGTTCGATCAGATCTTTGAAGCGAGCCATTGTGTTATTTTTGTAAATTATAATTTAGATTATGGACAGAGAATTAAATTTCTAAACAAAAAAGAAATATCCGCATCATGTTCAGAGGGCGATATAATTGTTTATATATATCAAGTCAGATGGACAAAAAGGGAGAATGTGCAGGCATTTCTTGAAGAAGAGATGCACAGAGAGGAACACAGTCAAAGCAGAGTTGGCTCTTGACTTGACACATTTCTTCAGATACCCAGAGACCGACACTCCACAAGGTTACAAGCTGATGCCTTCGACCATATTCTTAGCATAATAACACATCGCTTCCTTCAGGACTCTGAAAGAATTATAAGAACTGTACTGTTTTTTTTTTGTTAATATATATTTGGTGCAGAATTGTTTTATCCTGTTTTTTTTTCTTTTACTACACAAAAAAATCCACGGCTCTCTTTCGACGACGTTTGTCGTTAAGAGGGTACACAACGAATTGGTTCAGGATATATAACTAGACGATCAACCGATAATTCAGTCACTTCCCCATACCAGTAACTTTAGACGGCCAAGAATTATCACCGGCAGTGGAAGGGTTCCGAGGTCAATGATCGTCCTCAACCGACTGGTGAAAGAGTGGGGGTGACATATATAACAAAAACTTAATTGAAAATACATCATTTAAAATAAAAATTTGAAATTCTGCAAGTACTTTCTTCTCAATCTAATATATATATATATATATATAGTATATTTTTCAAAAGTTCAAAACATCTTAATTATGATTTAAATTATCTGAAACCTGCTCCACAAAATCATGTCACATTCTATATATTCTCAAATTATTAGTAAAATTACATATCAGTAAAAATACAGAATTTAAATGGCTTTAGTTCATCAGTATATTTTACAATATATCAATTTTCAAACAATGGTAACATTAAGTTGACATGCCAAACGAATATGATCACTGGCTGGATTGATACTTTTCTGGAATAACATGAAAAAAATAAGTGCCAGGACCAGATATCTCAGAGAAATTTTGTGAATTGGTATTTTAATAACTAGACCCTATGTTATTTTGTTATTTTTAAATTAACTCTTAAAAATCGATTAAAAAACAAAAAACAAAAAAAACAGTTGTTTTAGAATTCAGAATGGAGGATCAGTTTTACATATAAATTTAACATAAAACAATCACCCAATTCCGGGCTATTCTTATGCTGTGAGAGATATATCCTGTACAGGTATTTGCATTTGGAATTTTTCCTAATATTTTGGGATTCCAACTTTTGTCTTGGGACCTTAAGAAGGATGTTTAAAAACACTCAAAACCTTGGGAATTCAAGTAAAATTGTGTAATAAGTTAATATAAATTACAGTTGGAAAGGTCAAGCTGGTTAAAATATAGTTTGTTTCGGTTCAAAACGTGTCTTTACTTATGTGCTCTGCATGAACGGTGCTTAACTCGTTGAATTTGATGTTTGCCACAATCCACCGTCAACTGTTGTATGTAGTTCACAAAACAAAACAACTAACAACATATGCTTCTTGTTCTGTTTCTGTCACCTAGTAGAAATGCATGGCTTCAACAGTGTCCAGTATGGTTCAGTTGAGCTTGAGGTGCAGCTGTGTATTTTTTTTTGTGAAAAAAAAAAAAATTCCTCTCAATAATGTTATTGCCCTATGCTGTGACACCTGTTCTTCCATGATGTAAACACAGTGGTTCGCAAAAGCTTTTGAGAGCTGATGTCCCGTTTTTGTTATGGGATGCATGTGTCATTCATTTGCTCTAATAAAGCAGTGAGTGTTTTGCCTCCCTTCTTGGAAATTTTTTTTTTTTAAAGATCTAACATTGTTTTTGTCTCGTAGTTCAAAACGACAAAAAGATTTTGTAATGATACAAGATGTTTTGAGTGCAGCAAATCACAAAATCCATAAATTGGCACAAACTCTATGGCTTTCGAATTTTGGACCAGTACGGTGCTCTCTTGCTCTATTTTCAAAGTGAAGCAAAAACGGACCACTTTGACAATGCCAGTAACATTTACAAAATATTAATCAACTGTAAAACAATGCACACGTTTCTCTTTCTTCGATACATTCTACAGCAAGAGAATGATTTAAATTTAGAATTTCAATCTGAATATTTCAGATTGCCCCAATTCCTTTCTTCTTTTTCAACTGAGTATAAGAATATACCTAGTGTTTATATTAGAGATAAAATCCTAAGTTCAAAATTATCAAAAATTGACTCTTGTTACAAAACTATAAAAATATAGAGAACATATATCTTGGTGCTAAAACCATGGCTCAATTGCTCACCAACCCATTTAAAAGATGCTGCAACTGAAAAAGCGTTTAGGAAAGATCGCTTAAAATTCCTAATTGAATTTTCATGCCAAATTAAAAAGCGATTAGCATTAGATGAAAGTAGTACGACAACTAAACTAAAATCGCAGGTGACTTTTGCCAATCCCCAACAACAATTAGTGACTTGGCAATGCAGTTTCCTTCCCTTGTTTTAGATGATGAACAATGGAGGTGTTTTTGACTTTCTGACAGTGAATTTACTATTTCTACTGAAAATATTTTTAAATACTGGAATCAAATCAATGAAATCATTTTCTTGGGATTTTTCATGGTCAATTCTTGGGGAACTCAAAAAATCTCACTGGGATCACTGATTATGTAGTTTTTTGGGGGGGTTCAAGCGCTTACATGTGATTTTATGGTTTTGTCACCCGGGCATAGAGTTAGGGCTAATATATATAATTATCAGTTAAAAAGTTAAAATAGCCCAGGAATAAAGGGGAGGAGGTCTTTCCATTCAGTTTTCTGTTTGCACGTAATCGTCTAAAAATAAATAAGTAATAAAAAGTAAAATTTCATAGGGTTACTAAATGTGTTAATCTACAATAATACCAAATCATCCGTGATATAGAATAGGAGATTCGAAGTCCGCAGCAAATAGTATCAGATAATTATTTTTTAAAACAATTTTATTAAAAAAAAAAAAAATAAATAAATAAATATTTCATAAATATATTTCTTAATAATACTAAAAACATATTCAAAACAATGAAAGCAATAGGATTTTATTTCTTATTTTTATGGAAAATAATGGTGCTTATGTATTTTTGGTACCGCGCTATTTTTAAATAGTTTTTTCAGGTTAAATTCAAGTTTCACGATATCTTTTTATTATCAAATTGCTAGGTGGAAGCACAAAATAGAAAATACCCTCCCCTCATGTTAAGAATGGCTTTCGAAATAACGTTATTATTTTAGTGTGGTACCAAAAACACATAAGTATCCAAAAAATAATTAAATATGCAATTTCTTTTTGTCTAAACACTGTTTGTTACCTTCGAGTCGCCTATTCTTCTGCATCACCAAAACATCATTCAGAAAAAATGACTCCCTCTTTTTGTGACCATTTTGTGTACATCTAATTTCTACGTGCAAACGAAAACATTTTCCATTCATTCCGTTCTTAGTTGACGTTACGATTTTTAATACATTTTTTTCGTTTTTTTTTTTTAAATCTGTGAGCAAGTTGTGAAACGTTTAAACACTAAAATAAAAGCATTAAAGATAAGAGCAAAATTAAATATAAATCGACTTGAAGCACCTGCTCGTCGTCACATTAATTGTTTATTATGTAAGAATAAGAAAACGCATATTTAGTAACGATGAACAACGACTAAATGAAGGCGTTGTTGTTCATCAATGAATGAATGAAAACGGCGCCGTGACAACAACACACAACAATATAGCAAGGGGCGAGGAGAAAAAGAGTAAAGATATATTCAAATAATAATACATTAAATATTAATGCAATATAATACAATAATTAACCACTTTGTTTAAAATGTTTATTTATATCGACTGTAAGGAAAACTGTGAAACAAATTTTACTACAACGAGATAGAAATTATAGTAATGTCAGTAGTCTGTGCTAGCCTTTACGTCATAACATAAACAATTCATTTCCATTCATTCATAAATAAGACGTTGTAATTGACAAAAACACAGCATTTATTGAAATGAAATTTTGTATCGCATTAAAATTCAGTTAAATTAGATGACGTTGTATTGTTAAGTGATAATTTGCCTAAATTAAAAAAATATATTAACCCATAAAAAAATAAACACTAAGTAAACCAGTGAATATTCAACAACTAAAGAACGCATATTTAAAATCTTTACGAATATATTCAAATTTTACAGTTTTTAAAAAAAATATAATAAATATTAAAGCGGTTTTAAAACCTTTTAATTCTAAAACGAGTAGAAAGAAAGATTTAGTTTAATTTGTTTTTATAAAATTAAATGATAGACAAGTTAGTAATTTAAATGTAAAACATTAACCAATTTATATCTAGAGTTAGTGGCTCCTCCGATGAATACGGTTACGGTACCCTTGCAAAATAATACACGACTTTCGTCGAAAAGGGTTTAAGACTTGAAAATTTAAATTTCCTTTTGGCAAGAATCTTGCCTCTTCATTTTTTTTTTATTTGCACCCCCCCCCCCCACCGTTTTTTTTTCGGCGGATTATTATTAAATGTACACTAACCAGATTATCAAAACAAATGAAAAAATAGTCAATAAAGGGCCCCTTTGTGCTCACTTTCTAATGTAGCGTTAATCCACTTTAAAACAAATCCATGTTTTTAGGTCAAATTTCGCGAATTTAGCATTTTTAAAAAGATTATTTTAAAAAGCAAAATTAAGAAAAAAGGCGAGCATACTCAAAGGCTAAATTCGCGAATTTTGGTCTAAAAGCATCGAGTGGTTCTAAAATGGGTGATCGATTTACTAGAACGTTGCATTAGAAACTAAGCACCACTACTTGAATAGCCACTTTTTTTTTAGTTTTTTTTTTTTTATAATCTCGTAGATTAGTGTCCATTCGATAATGAAATTAAAAATAAATAAATAAATAAAGAGAGGTGCAAGATTCTTCAGGTCTACCTGTCTTGAAAATCGAATTTTGATTCAATTTACGTTAAATTTATATACGAAACTGATCGTCCACTCCAAATTCTAGAGTAATTGTTCTATTCATTTTTTTTTTTTTTTTGTCGCCGTTTCAGGGTGTTCACACATAATCGCCAAAAAAAATCATTTAGAAAGAAGTATAATCATAATAACAAACATTACCTTTTTTTTTTTTAGTATTATTTTTTTTTTCTGTTAGAATGTGGATTATTCATCCAATTCCGTAGACCAAGACACAAACAACAATAAAAAAAAATTGTCTACGTGAAATGCAACAATCTACAAAAAAACACTAGAAATAAAAGCGCTTTATGCACTTATGTTACTGGGCTATAGTATTTTTTAAATAGTATTTTCAAGTTAAATTCAAGTTTGATGATATCTTTTTTATCAAATTGTTAGGTGAAAGTACAGATTTGGGGTTTGTTTTACTATACACATAGATTCAAAAAAGTTGTCAAAATACAAATATATAACAAATAAATGTTATCAAAGGCAAGAAGTTAGTTTTCTACCTAACTGGATAATGTTTTGGTGTTTTTATTTACACAGTGTTACTGTTTGATGTATTGGAAAATTTTAAATGGCGTCTGACTCTCTCTTGAACACGGTAAGTTTGGGAAAAACGAGTTAAAAATGAAAAAAAAAAAACAACAAAAAAAAAACTACTGTTAGAAACTCGCTCAATATTTTGGGCTGACATATTCGATGGGTTTCTAACAGTATTGTATATAGTTTCTTATTTTTAACTCATTTTCCCAGACTTACCGTGTTCAAGAGAGAGTCGGGCACGGGCACCATTTTAAATTTTCCAATATATCGGTAAACACTGTATGGTTTTCGAGCTGAATAAACATCTTACATTAAATAAAAACACTAAAAAAAATATCCAGTTAAGTTGAAAAGTAATTTATCTTGCCTTTGATAACATTTATTTGTTATATATTTGTTTTTTGTTTTTTTACAACTTTTTCGAATCTATGTGTATAGTAATACAAAACCCAGATTTGTTACAAAATGCCCTCCCTTCCCCATGTCAAGAATGGCTTTCAAACAGCACGGTAACATAAGTGCATAAGTACCGAAATAAATAAAAAGCGTTGTAAATAGTAAACAGAAAATGCGATGTAAATAATTTTTTTTTCATTCCGGGGACCAGAGTTTATTTTTGTTTGTGATTAGGGTTGTTGTAACTCGTTACCGAATTTTACCAAGCCAATGTTGGCAGCCATGGGTCAATTTGTTTAAGCAAACAATAAGTCACATTTATATACATTAAATTTATTGATTGGTTAAAATCAATAACTTCTTTGTTGACATTCTTCGCCAGCTGACCTGATATGAATAATCTGGAAAAGCCACTTTTGATTATTGTTTAGTAAACATATTTAAGAATTGGTAAACATTGTTCACTAGTTTTAAATTATGCAAACAAACTAATCTGTTTATGTTTTTTTTTTTTTTTTTTCCAGAATAACAAAATATTTTAAAACTAATAAATATTAATCAGAAATGATTTTCCTTGGGCATTCATATATATAAGATCAGATCAGCTGACGATGAATGTCAACAAAGACGGCCAGAACTTGACGTTAACCTATAGGTTATCTTGAATTTTGCAGCTTTAAGATAGCTGTCATCCAAACATTATCTAAACCAAATTAGTTCTGAGTTTATAATAATTTGATTCAATTAATCATTTAATGACCAAACGAACGATACTATAAATCATTAGGTTAGATATTATTTGGTCAGAAAATCATTAATTGAACAAAATTGTTGTAAAATTAGAACTAATTTGATTAATATAATGTTGTTCCAATGTCAGTAATCTTAAAGCTGAAACGTTCAATATAAGCACCTTAATTTATTCTTGTTTGTTATTTTGGCTGTCGCAACTGGCTAAAGCCAATGTTGGTAACCGCACAGAGGCTGATCTGTTCAAGCACCAAACATTAGTCGCATACATTAAATTCATTTTTGACATTTCTCACCGAAATGTTGAAACGAGAAAAGAAAACAAATTACTTACTTTCGTGTTAAATTCTTTGAGAGATCGACAAAGATCTTCCTCGTTTCCATTATTTTCAAACACTTGAAGTAAACTTTCGCCATCCATTTTTTTTTTTCTTTTTTGCACTTTTTTATGATTTCCGTGTAATTATAGAAAAAAAAAAAAACAACTTATGTCGACACTAAATTAATATTATTGTTGTTATTGAAAAAAACTCCAAATGGTAAATAATTAATAATAATACTTGATGTCTCCGTTTGTTTTTATTTTTTTAAAGGAGGGGGGAGGCGAATCTGCGGCTCTTTAATTTCAAATCTTTTTTTTTTTTTCGTTTTTAAGGCAGTTAATTTTTTTTAATGTAAAGATTTTAGATGTTATGATAAATGATAAAAAATTTGATAATTTTTTTTTAAAGTGCACAAACAAAGAATTAAAACTTTTCACAAAACAAAACTTTTTAATTATTACTACGTGCTAGTTTGACTTTTTTTTAAATAAATATCTAATGGTTAATCTTAAGATTAAATTTAAAGAAAAATATTAATCAAATTGTGAAAATATGAAATTTTTAATTTGAAATATAAATACAGAATTTCTGCATTGCAGAAATAGCGGTGTTTTTAATTTAACGTTAAATAAAATCGAGAAACAAGTAAAAGCTAATTGAGTATTACCATTAAATAAAATAATTATTTAAGTTGTTTTTTAAATTAATAGATCTTAATTTTTTAATACAACCAATTAGTCGAGAATATAAACTTTTTAAAAAAGCAATAACAGTTAATAATAATAGTTCAATTTCTTTTTTTTTTTTTTTAATAAATAAAAATTTAATAAAAATTCGAGCAACTGTTTGGTGATAAGATCTTACCTTTTTTTAATAGATGATTAATTATTAAGTTATGAATCTACTAATATGCATACATATATTAATTATTATTAATTAAATTAATACTAGATGAGTGTTAATGTTAATCAATGAACGATCACGAATCATTTTTTTTTCTTTTCGCTCCTCAAAAATGCCTTGTTTTTTTTTCCATTGGCAGAAGAATAGAGTCCTGTTTTCTTTCTTTTTTTTTAACACTTGCAATGGCAACAAGAATATTTACAAGATCAAGCAAGGATTGTTGTTGTTGTTGTTGTTGTTGTTGTTAATTATGTCTTTTTTAAAGCTACAAGCTTCTCACGATAGTCGGGAGAAACTGAAAGTAAAAAAAAAAAAAAAAAAAAGGGCAGAGCTTATTATAAACAAGAATTCTAAAGTAGAAAAAAAATTACTATAAATAAAAGAGTTGGAGAGAGGAGGAAGACACGTCAGCTTAAACTACAGAAAAGGCTTAAAGGTCGACCAGTATTACACAATTGCACAGAAAAAAGGCAAGACCAGTAACACACGTACACAGTCACAATTTATGAAAGAAAAACGTTGAGTCAATTTGTAAATTACCATACCTCTTGAAAATGAGACTATACTTTTTCAGGCTGTTACGTGTGAACATCCTGTAAAATTTCGCGGAAATAAGAAAAAATCAGAACAATGATAGAATTTAGATTGGGGGGATCAGTTGAGAATAATAATAATTTTTTTTGTTTGTTTTTTTTTTTACAACAATAAGACGTGTCCGTCTGTACATTTTTTTCAGTAATAATTTAAGAATCGAAATAAATGACAAAATAGCTTGATATCAAAGAACTAGAAATTTATTGAAAATCAACTATTGTATAAAAGGAACTGTGTGTGTGTGTGTGTGTGTGTGTGTGTGTGTGTGTGTGTGTGTGCAGTTCGTTCCCTATAGACTTGAAAACGGCTGGGCTGATTGTCATGAAATTTCCCACAAAGGTACTTTATATACCTGACAGAGTTCTTAGATAGGTTTTGTATCAGAATGTCTTCAATAAGTAGCGATAATCGATAAGTGAAATAATCTGATCAAAGAAGGATAGGCGATTTTCATCAAAGTTCACACTTTACACAATCTAATGCCACAAGTGCATTTGAGAAATTTTATTACCACATAAGCTGAAAGGCCCAACATATAAAATCAACAATAGGTTCTTTGATACTTGACTTTTTCATTTTCAACTTAAATTCAAGCTATTATCACTGCATAAGCAGTAAGGCAAGGCATGTAAAATCAATAGTAGTGTAGCAGTTGAAACTTGCTATAATAGCAGGCAGGAGTGAAATCTCGCGGCTCGAGAGTTAAATTTGCCGTCTTACTGGCTTGCCCAATCAAAGGCCAGCTCCCAGTCATGTGACCGAGTGTATAAAAGGTAAAACTGACAACGCTCTCTCTCTTACTCCTTTTCTCCCTGGCTTTCACTGGCAACGGACATTCGCCTGGGCCTTTGACCCCAGGCTAATGTGAGTACAACAAGCCAACATGGCGGCCTTCAAACACCCACTTATTTCCACATGTCGTACCCACACAAACATTCTTTATCATGCTACAGAAATGGTCTTGTTGATACACCAAGATACACTCCTAGTACCGATTATAACACGAAAACACACTAAAAACTTTGCCCCTTCTTTCTCCTTTTACCGGCGTCTTTTGTCCTGGTGACTACTAGCTACAACACGTGTATATAGAACTATTCTCTCCTTCAACAAGCCAGCATAATATTAAATCTAACTTTACACGCAATAACATTCCAGCTAACAACTTGTTTTTCTTTTGTACATGCTACTAATAAAGATAACAAATAAAGTTGCTTGTTGAATATGGAATGAAACTCCATTTCGTTGTCTCCTATTCTATATTTTAGTGACCTCTGAATATGTAGCCTTCAATGACTTTTTTTTTTTTTTTTCTTTTTTACACGGTGGTCGCCACATATCAAGGCCCGGAAGCCACTCAGGGATAAGGGTTATTGCAAGTACAGTACGTTAGAGTGGAGATTTATTGAAGTGTTTACTTAAGGGGGCGGTTCATTAGGAATTTGTTAATGTTGGACTTGAAGACATCCAGGTTGTAGTCAGGTGGGAAGCAGACAGACGGAACAGAGTTCCACAGGCATGCAAGATGTTCTAAGAAAGAAGCTTTGTTCATGGAATCCACGTTTTGATTTAGGCACCGATAAAGAGTGGGGGAAATTTTTCACAGTGGATTCTTTGTTTATCTTTGTTTTTCTTAGCCTCGTAAATACAACAAAAACTTTCAGCATCGATGAAAACCGGTTTTCTTTTTTTGTTGCAGACCATCTACTAGTTGGCTAGTTGCATACAAATCCCAAGAGTGACAGGAGCCTTCTATCATGTCTGAAAGTGACACAATGTTCAACGAGCGAGATTGGAAATGTGCTGCTGTACAACTCATGCTTTCTACTGATCCAAGTTATGACAATGGAACCATTGTCAGCATCCTCAAAATGCTTTACTGGATTGTCACAAATAACAATAATGCCTAGGATGCTGAAAACAAAATTTCTGGCCACAGGTATGGTCTTTGATGTGGTTCAAGTGAAGACCGCATCATGTCACCACACATCTTCAAAGTTGGCTTGAAAGTCAACATCAAAGTGTACCTGGATGTGCTGAAGAGTGTGGTGATCCCTTGGCGCAATCAGATGGCCACTGGCAGACCCTGGGTCTGGTAGCAGAACACGGTGCCAGTCCACAAGTTCAAAGAGACCCAAGCATGGCTTCAGAAGGAGTCCTACAACTTTGTACCCTTCTCTCTCTCACTGCCCCCTCTCCTCCTCTGATCTAAACCCACTAGACTACTACGTTTGGTCATACATTGAGAACATCACCAACATGATCTCCCACAACACCAAAGCCAACGTGATCGCCGCTGTCTGCCGAGCTCCTGCCGGCGCTTGTGGAAAAAGCATGCTCCCAGTTCTGGACCTATATTGAGTTGGTAATTGAGGCTGAAGGGGGCTACATGGAATAGATACCAGCTCTAATACATAATCAAGTTACCGGAATTGATTTTTTCAATGAAAGTTTTAAAATAAAGTTGTAATGCTGTTTTCTTTAGGGCGACAGTTTTATCGTTCCACCCTGTAATTTAGATAATATAATAACAGATAAATAATTTAATAACAGAAGAAAACTGTATTCACAGAGATGGACAATCAAGATGTTGACGAGTCTAATCCAATTTCACATCTGAAGAAAAAAGCCACCTAAATTTTCAAATTGGCGTCTGCCATTACAATTTAAAACTGCCACATGACTCAAATAAACCAAATAAACGATGATATGAAGGCAATCATTCAAAGGTAGACAAGAAAGATCGTTTGCCCATTATTTTCAAACGAAATTCAGTAAAATTTTGAATCTGTTACAGAATAATAAATTTTACAAACTTCACTTTATATTGAGTTTTTTATTTTAAATGCTATAAAATTTTAAAATAAATTCTGAAACAGTTTCGTTTATACATCTGATGTAAAATGCTCCCCAATTTCTGAGCCGTTCTAACATTTTAAGTTTGTGAAGTATATTTTTTATCACTAAGTTCAACTGGCAAGTAGATCTTCCTCCTCCTCCTAAAAAATAAAAACGCACAGCATTTATTTATTTTCCATAGCAAACAATGAAAGAATAAATTGGTTAACTGCTCTAAAACGCTAGAATTTGTCAGAGATGAATGATCGTTTGCATTAAATTTATATGCAATATTGATCCCCCACTCTAAATTCTAAAAAAATTGTTTATTTTACTTTATTTTTTTCCTTTTTGCCAAGTTTTTTATGGCGTTCACATGTAAGAGCTTAAAAAAAGTAGAATTTTATTGGGGGGGGGGGAGATAATTTAACTGAGAATGTTCAATTACAATAATTTGTATTTTTCTTGTCTGCCTCCAAATGATTGTGTATACAATGGTTGTTATTTATTTATTTTATTAATTTTTTTTACTGGTGCATTTATTAAGACTAAAAGCCGACACATTTACAATATTTAATATGTTATTTATCTATCTGTTATTATATTATTATTAACTTAAGAGCATGTGTCAGACATGTATTGATCTGCTCTAGGTAGGTGCTGTGGTCGGTGAGAGTGTTTCCTTTTCTCCTTTCCTCCATACTAATTTTTTTCCTACCCTCGCTAGTAAGTTATGGACTTTGAAACGATGTTGCCCCCCCCCCACTACTGCTGATGTCCATTTTGAAAAGTGTCAGCTGAAAGACATCTTGATATAGGTTTTTTTTTTTACAAAGGAGTCACCACTTATCAAAGCCTGGAGGCCACTCGAGGATAAAGTTTAATGAGTGCACAAGTCAATGGGAAAATATTGTAGTAATTGTTAGTCGTGGAAATTTGGTAAATTGGATTACTTAAGGGGATAGCTCATCAAGAACTTGTTCACGTTGGACTTGAATACGACCATATTGTAGTCAGTTGGAAAGCAAAAAAAAAAGGGAACAGAGTTCCACAGGCATGCAGTTCTAAGAAAGAAGCTTTGTTCATGGAATCTACAATTAGGTTTAGGCACAGATAAAGAGTGGGGGAAATTATTGATAGTGGTTTCAGCTAGACAAATGTTTTTCATGAAAGTTTAGTGAGGAAGGAACCATAGATTAGAGCTCAGACAAACACTTGCCATGAAAATAACGATAAAGCAGAGGTCTTTCTAGCAGCTTCTGCCCAAATGTGGCAACAGTACTCCATCCTTAGACATACTTGACTCTTATATAGATAGAGAATTGCATCATTAGTGAGATATCTACTGGAGTGGTAGAAGGATCCCACCATTTTTCCAACAGTCTTGGCAACGGATTTGATGTAAGTGTTCCATCTCAGATCAGGAGTAATGGTCAGACCTAGAAGCTTGTCAAAACATGGAGCCTCCTCCAAGACGAGAGCCATTCATTTAAATTGATGGCAAAACGTTGATGATGGAAAGACAGAAGCTTGGTTTAAGGTGCATTAAAATTAACCAGTCACCTCTTTCCTCATTGAACCACGTGATCAAGATCAGATGGGAGAGAATCAGAGAGAACCTGGTTGTTTATGGCCTTTGAAGTGTTGTCATAGATGGTAGTGTCGTCAGTATAAATGTCTATGAATGATCTTAGGATGTGATTTGAGAAATCATCGATGTAAATCAGGAAGACAGTTGATAATAATGGCACTGCACCCATTATTCAAATGTTTTATAAAATTATGTACCCACAAAAAAATCTTTACATATATATATCTATATAATTATAAAACTCAAATGACCTTGTAACGATGTATGTAACCCACTTTCTGGCTTATGACATCCGGTTGCGCATACGCACATAACCTGCGCACTGAAATATTAACGTTATTATTTTGAAATTATTATTTAACATGGGAAGAGTGTGGTTTAAAATAACTTAAACGTAATACAGAAATGAACGATGTAAAAAAAAAAAAAAAGCAGATATATCAAAATTTGAATTTAACTATAATAAGTATTATGGTATCTGTTCAGTGCACATTTACCTATAAGTATGGCCAACCACTTATAATTCAGTAACTATAAGTTTTTTTTTCAAAAATAATCAATTATAATAAACAGAATGATTCATAGAAATCTATCTATATTCTTTTTTCATTTTAATATACTTTTATAGAAATGTTTCTGTGATGTAAAAAAAAACAAACTATTTTCTTTACATGACAAGTGTCACGCTCATACATGAATTCCATAGCTAATATAACATACTGACCCAACGGGTCACGGGTAGTCTAGTATATATATATATATATATGAAACTTTTTTAGGCCAGACAGCTATCAATGGGCAACGTTAGGATTCCTATTTTTATGTTATGCAATAATACCATACGCATGCTCATCTTTCGTTATTTTATCATGATGCAATCACAAAGTTGATCGAGTTTGTAGAGGACTAGGATATATATATCCTAATCCCGTTACAAAAGAAAATAATGAAACGAATGGAATTGAAGGAAACAAAAAACTCAATTGATGGATAAGATAAACGTGTCGTTTATTTACTGTTGAAAAGTGAATGTTAGGTGTAACACGTGTTCATGTCCGCGTTCGGGTGTAACCATCGTTTGTTGCGGGACTGGTGGTGTAGAAAGAAAAAGGAAATGTGTGTTCATCTCACGTTCGGGTCACTATCGTTTGTTCGCGCATGGGAAGAGAAGTGAGTAATGTAATGGAACGAGAAATGGCAGTCCATCGTGTAGACAAAGAAAAGGATAGAGGGTTGACATCAGTTAAACTGTGAGCCATGTTAGAAGTCAGCCATGCGGTGGTGTTCTCTGGGACAAGTTGTATATATATAGAGAGAAAGAGTGAGAATGTCAATCCAGTTCATGGAGAGAGAAAGCGTATAAAGTGTACGTACGTTCTGTTAGCTTTTTGTCCCACATAGTAGCAAATGGCGTGAGGTGTGCGCGCGCCTGCCAAAACGGCGGTGGCTGGTGCGCCGACCAACCACCTCGAAAGGCAGGTTGGAAAAGGAAGATGCTGCTTATTGCTCTTGCTTTTATAATTGTTTCCGATGGTCTTTTGCGCATGTGTGGATTTCCTTTGAAAGGGGAAGTGACGTTGTCCATGCGTGCGTGTATGTGCGTACATGTGTGTACGTTAGCGTGTGTGTATATACACGTGAATGTGGGTGTATGTACGCGAACGTGAATATATGTACGTGTGTAGACGTTGGTGCGTATGTTTGTGTGCGCGTATGTACATGACAAGTAATATAGCTTGAGATGTGAACGCATGTTTTTGTGTGAGACTAGAAAAGGCTCGCACAACTTCAACTGTGCATCAAACAAATACCATAATGGTTAGTTTGCTGCACCTTATTGTAATAAAGGTCCATACAAAATTTCAGCCAGATCGTTTCAGTAGTTTCCTATAAAACAATGGAATTGAAAGACAAACAGATTAAGATCTCTCTCTCTCTCTCTCTCTCTCTTTATATATATATATACACAAGGGACATTCAAAAGGTAATACCTTCTATTTTTTATTCCACCTGAAGCGATGAGAGGGGATTGCAAATTTCATTGTTATGATGACTGAACTTGTACATTCATGATCTGAAAGTTTCATCTCTCTGTTGCAGGTGTTAATGGTCTAAGAAAGCAACCTCTGTCATGGACGTGCACCAGAAGCAGAGATGTCATGAATTCCTTCAGGCAGAAAAAAATTGGACTAATCAACGTCTATTGAATGTTTACAAAGCCAATGCAGTTAATGTCAGCATAGTTAGGAGATGAGTTCGTTTATTTCAGAGTGGCAACAGAGATGTGTGATAAAGTATGCTGGAGATTTTTACAACCGTGGCATCAAAAGAGGCTGGCAAAAGTGCATTGAGAATAGTGGTGACTATGTAGAAAAATAAATTCTGGAGCACAAAAGGTAGCTCATTTTAATGGTACCACCCCCGTCTCCGTAGCTCTTCAACGTTTTAGTTTTTTTAAGTTAAAACATAAGAGGCCTTACTTTTGCAACAAACTCGTTCTCGAGTATTGCCATTACTTAATACATCTCTAGCTCAAATGAGGCAGACATGAGCGCCACTAGCAGCATGTGCTGGGCGGTTACTTCTATGAACCTTCTACAGTCCTGCATGTCTGCTGATGACCGGGTCCAGGTTGTGGTGCCCTGAACACCAGCAGGACCAGAACTTGGATGTTCCAGAGCTTTTATTTCCATTGACGCCCATATCTGCATCAGTTCTCATTGAGTGTCCATTTACCATTTTAGGCTACAGCCAGCCTTTTTGTTATCAAAATACACACTGATGGTAAAATGTGTATTCCATTACATATCATGTATATATATATATATATATATATATATATATATATATATATATATATATGAATTCAACCGTTTCTTTATTATTTTTTTTCTTTATCACTATCTTTTTCCCTTTATAAAAGTGTAAAAACAGAATATTAATATTCTTATTTTTCATATCCCCCCAAAATATAAGATTTGAAAGAAACTTTCAAATCAGATTGTTATTTTTTTCTCACAAGCCTAACCCTAACCCTAACCATTTTACTCTAAATGTGCCAATCATCATATTATGATACAGTCTAATGTACTAGTTTAAAATCTTACTTAATTATTGGAATTCTTTTTGATATGAGTATTTTGCATATTATCCTCATCTTTATAGTTGTTGTTTCACGACGTTTTGGCCAACTAATCCTCTGGATTGGCCAAAACATGGTGAGACGACAGCAATTATGGAAGGCAATAATTACTGAAGATATAGTTAAAAGATTTAGCATTCCTATCCCGTCACGGTTAACAACCTGATGAAGCCAGAGGAATAGTTGGCTGAAACATTGTGAAACAACGATAACGATGAGGATAATAGTCCGCAAATAAATAAAATAAAAATACTTTCAAATCATTGTAAAAATTTGTTCATGAATTGAATGAGGTAATGTTTACATTGAGCAAAGTTCAAAATATTATTTCAAGTAAAAATGTTATGTATTTATGCCACATAACGAATTACTTATTATTCAGGCATCAAAGTCCTTTATTTTTATTTATTCATAGTTAAATAAGTAAGCTAAAAGAAAATGTGTATATTATTTGAACCATTGTTCTCTACTTGAATGTTATTTTCACACGTTTTGATCGATGTACTGTTAAAGAAGACGCTATATGAGTCATCAAATAAAAGAATTTGGAAAATTCTAGAGTTGATGGCCCTATAATTTTTAGTTAGTATTAACAGCAAATGGCTAAGTAAGCCGATAACAACTCAAGACAAATACAATGATATAGTTAATAAAAAGTTTATTAACAAAAGTAAATTACAGAAGTATATATCATGATTCTGGGGCCATAGCTATCATAAATCGCTACTCAATAATGTGTTAAATATAGCTATATTTATAGTCTATGGGTTAGTACGGTAGATATATCAACTTACCCCATAGCAGTAATTTGCTCCTAAGAAGTACACCCGCTATCTGTATCTAGTTACATGACCATTTTCTCTGCCATCTGGATTTGAGAGAGAGATTTTTGGAAACAAGCATTGAAGAAACAAGATGTCTTTCACCAAATGCCTGGATTAGAAAATATGTTAGGAAGCTGAAGATTATTTCCTTTTATTTTTTGGTAAGGAGATTTTATATGATTAATTTTTTTATTTGTGTCTCAGCTAATGTTGATCCAAAAAACTTTTGCTACCATGAACTTTAATATATTGTTACATATACCATTTTTACATGCATTCAGAGCTCATTTATTTATATGCTTTGTGCTTGTGGATAGCCCCACCCCATGTGTAACAGTACGGAATTTTGAACAGAATTAAATACATGCGGGTAACTTGCTCTCATTCCATCAGTCTTGGCTGGCTAGAAGTTTTAAATAATTCATGATTATATTCTTACTGTACTGAGGATTGAACTTACAACTCCCAGAAAACTATCACTTAGAACTGATTATTAATTAGCACTTTTATCTGTTGTGTTATAGGTCCTTGTGAACAGATTTCCGAGTTTGACATAAAGATTCCCAAACTTGACAAGATTACATAAACTGAAATGTTGTGAAAATAAAACTTAAGATAAGAACAGAAGTCTGAATAATCCCAATAATTTAAATTATTAATCCTATCTCAAAAATTCTGAAATATAAAAAAAAAAGGTTAGTCAAAACAGTCAGTACACACTAAGTACATGTCAGTATGATCCAAATCTGCCTAACAGAATCATTCTCGGGGTTGGATCAAAGATGGCTGACATAAAGTTGCGGCTAGGAGCAGCAGGACAAAATGGAGGAAATGAGTCAAGATGTTGAATGACGTCATGTTTTACAAGCTGAAAAAACTAAGGTTTTCAAATAAGTCTGTCTGTGGAAGCTGACAGAAGACATTGAATAATGCAAGTCTGCCATGTGTTGAGCAAGACAGTTGACCAGTAATGTGGAAGGAAAACTTCAATAATTGCTAGTATGAAATGTTATACTGACATCTGTCTGCATGTCGTCATTTTAGTTCAGTTAGAGAAAGTAAGAGAACATTAGTTTCTCTCTTCTCAGTCAATTTTCTTTCAAAATAAAAACTTTGCGATCCTCTAAGCGAATGTCACCTTGTGTCTGTCCTGCATGAAAAGAAGTTTTATTTTCACAGCAACCACTAGACGAAACTGTGATGAAGAAGAGAACTGGTGGCATCAGAGAAGTACGATGAAGGAGTCAAGTGCGCATAAAGAACATTTGGTATTAAAAATATTATACTGGAATGGTCATGTAGATTAGCGTTAAGGTTAGGGGCATTTATCGTATGTATCAAGAACCTTTTGTAATTGAAAATATTACAGAAGAACATTGCTCATAACGAACAATATTTATTTTAGAGAAAGAAAGTGTTGTGTCAGCAGGTGCATGCCATGCATAGTTGTATTTACCATAAAAGTTCAATTAAAGGAAAAACGTTTGAATCTCGAACTTTCTATGAAGTTGTCTATAAAAGCAATAAGAGCATATTCTCTTAAGATGAATAAATTCAATAAGCAATTAAGAAAATTATTTTCCACTTTGGTAGGAGGTTTTGTTAAGTATTTTACATACGAGAATAAGTCATATGAATGTAGCAATTCTGTTAATGATGTCATTGGTAATCTGTTGCCTACTTGGCAATGATGATGATTGGATTTCACCTAACATGTATGAGGTTTCCCTAGCCAATAAAATGTACGTTGAAACCTACCTGCATTATATTTTCTTATTAATTGATTTGAGCGACGGATGGTCGCTGGATCAGTTATTATGATTAGAAGAATAAACAATTAAATTGGGGAAGAAATGATTGACGTGTGAATCGCAAAAAGAATGTGAAAATAGAAAAATATATGTAAACATTATTTTGGGGTTTTGAATAAACAAATAGCTAGCTGTGGACATTAGGTTGGTCTGAGACACATAATTAGGTGACGTAAGAGAACATGTGATGTAGTTAGTTTTTGGAGAGATTCAGAGAGTTGAGGATTGACCACCAGAGCAGACAGACTTCTAAACAGGGGTGGATAGACAGCTAGGGAGCGAGCTGTAAGAATAGAAATGTAGACGAACTGCAGATCCTATGAAAACCATTTGAGACAACTGTAATAAATTTATATTATAAAAATATACAGAGTTGTTTTAATGGTTTCACAAATAAGAACAGATGTCTCAAAAATGGTGCTGATCGTTTCATGGTTCATCACGGAGCAGCAGGAAGATACAGAAGAACTCAAGAAAAAAAGGTATAAAGCATATATTATTCTTCTTACATATGAACTGTAAAAATATTCCGTGTGATAAGTCTGATACAACATGATTCAGTTCACACGTCAATATCATGTCCTCCTCGCTAAACAACATACATACGATCTATACGTTTATTATCTGTCTGTTAAAAGAACAATATCTTACATCCACTAGATAACACATGCCACGTTTTAATATATCATCTCCTCCAATATAAACCAATATACAACATATACTCAATATAAAAAGAAAATGAAGGAAATTATGTTTTTCTGACCTTCTATATTTTTTTAATTTTTTTGTTCACACGAACCAGGGAAATTCTCTTTTTCAATATCACTTCCTATTTGTTGAATACTTATGGCCATTTTATTGGCACAAAAAAAGTATAGTTATTGTAGTAAATCTTTAACTAAAGAAATTTATTTGTATAAGTTCCAGAAAACAGATATTTATCTTTTCTGGAAAAATGTAAAAACAATGTTTTTGCATACAACATTTATAACATAACTTGGGGGAGGGGGGGTACCAATCTGAATGTTATGGCACACGTTTGTCCTGTTTAGAAAGTAACATGCTAGCTTTCAAATACAAGCCAAGTAAAAACAAAAACAAATATAAAAAGAAAGGATAAGACCGGTGTGATGTGGTTTTGTTACTGTTTTTTAAGAAGTTGAACCGAAATGAATGACTGGTCACAAAGTAAAGAAAGTTTATGTGCATAAAAGTTTATGCAACAGCTGTAGTAGATTATGACGCCATGTTTGAAAGAGCAGAAACAATGTTTCAAGCATTTGCATAATGTATGGAATAAGCAAATAATGGAATAACGAAATGTTAGAAAGCAGCCAATGAAATCACTGGAAAAGTCTGGAGTGATATAGCAAAGGGATGATCATTATCTACGTTGAGAATGAGTTGTGTTGAAAGTATAAAACACGAAAAAGACAAATAAAATAATAACAGTTGTCAGCGATAAGTGATATGAAGAATTTGCCTTGGTGTTCGATGGAAACATACGAGAAAGTAATCAGTGAGTAGGTATCGTGCTACTGCCTCAGAAAGCCATTTGCATGGGAGAGTGGTTTCTGCCGGAACGAGAAAGTAAAAAATCAAGGTAGTGAGTAAAACCGAATGGTAAGTCGTAAAACATACACCTAATGTAGACAGCTAATGTGGGCATATTTAATACTTAAATGGCCAGTGTATTTACAATGCTATGAAGTCATTTTCTAGACAGGAAAAAAAAATGTGCTGATTTTATTATGCATATATTTCTGTGGAAATATTCTTTATACATATTTCCTTTTTATATATACCAATCCTAGAGAATTGTGTCAGGAGATAGATACTTTCTGCAACTGTAGAATGATCTAACCATTTTTCCAGCAATGTTAACAATAGATTTAATGTAAGTTTTCAGTCCGAAAAGACTCTCGAAGCAGAGGACTTTCTCAAAGAGAGAGCCACTGATTTCAATTTATACAAAGTGAGGATCCAAGCGTTAATGAAAGAAACCAACCATTTTTTCCAGGGTTGAGAGAAAGATCCTGATAATTAATACTCTTAGAAGTGTTGCCATAGATGATCATCTGCATAAATGTTAACAAATGATCTTAAAATGACATTTGGGAGATCATTAAATGCTGTTAATACTCTCCAGAGCACTTTTCTAAGATTCTTTTTGCTCCCCAAAAATTGGCATTAAATCACAGTATGATATAACTCTCGTCTGTCATTTTATATATTTTACTGTTATTTCACCTTAAACAAGGAACAGTGGCATTTGGGCATAAGGGGCTACTATTTGTGACCAAATCTACAGGGATACTATGTAGGGAGTTGAGCAGGAAGATGTCTGTTCACATTACACTTGAACTTCTCCATGTCAATACAGTCAGGGAAGCAGGGACCTGGAATGGAATTCCAAAGTCTAGCAGTTCAAGGGAAGAAACTATCAGAATAGAAGTTTTTCCGGCATTTAGGGATCTCTACAGTGTAGGGGTGGGATTTTGCTGCTTGTTAGGTTAGTTGGGAGCATTTATGTTGAAAAGGGCACAAGTACTTTGAGTTTGTCAGAGTACATTCGATTAAAATACTTGTAAAACAGATACAGGGTTGCAACATTTCAGTGATGGGAGAGAGGTTGGAGTTTGGTTGATAGTGTGCAATTAGGTATTAGTTAAGAGACTCTTTTTGGGACCTGTCTAAAAGCAAGGCATACCAGCCCACACGTGTCAACAATACTCCATGCATGGGTGAATGATGGCCTTGTAAATGTATAGGATGCTCTTAGGTGGGAATAATTTTCTAGCACGGTAGAGAGAGCTCACTTTCCTCACATCAACCTTGGCAATATCCTAAATGTATTTGTTCCGATTCATGCGAATGTTAGGCCGAGAAGTTTGAATGAAGAGCCTTCAGGTAGTATATTATTAGCCATAGCAATTAGTGGTTGAGAAGGTTTCTTGTTGTGATTGTTAAAGGAAAGAAGCTTAGTCTTGGCAGCATTTAATGTTATCATCCATTTATGTCCCCCACTGCTTTAGATATGTGTTCATTAGTTTTTCCTTTTGTCTATTATAGAGCGTGGTGTCATCAGCAAATTATACCCATCTCGGAGACAATTTTATCAGGTTAGTCATTTACGAATATCAGGAATGATAAAGGTCCATGGATCGATTTCTGTGGCACACCAACATATATATCATGTTGTTTTGACATGACCATAAAAGACAACCTGGATTTTTACAACTAAAAAATAATCTTATGGAAAATAAAAGCATGTAAAATTATAGGTGCCATAATATAACATGTTTTTAAAAATGTTTTTCTTGATAAAAATTGAATAACATTTAACCATCATTGTAGTATTTTATATCTGCTAAACTTTTGAAATGTTAACAATTAAATTTTATTCATTATTTATTAATTGGCGTTTCAGTGAACTGTAGATTTTTGACTGAACTAATGCCACAACATACTCTACATTACTAACAAATAAAACGGGACACTTATTGCATGCAATAGCATGATTGATGTTGATTTATATGTGTCAAATTTTATTTGTGATTCTCAGAATGAAGGGAGGGTTAGTATATGGTCAGCAATGGGTATGTTAAAGGATTAAAAAAACAAAACAAATTCAGATTATTCACACTATTATTCTCACTTCGTTTTTTTTTTAATTTATTTTTGACTCCTGTCGGCTCGCAAGGGAAATTCCTAATATTAAATATTTTGCTTCTATTTATAAACCCACGTAGGTCACAAACCAAAATAAAATTGTAGTTTTCTTTTATGTATATTTTTTTTTTACACGGTGGTCACCACTTATCAAGGCCTGTAAGCCACTCAGGGATAAGGATTATTGCAGGTACAGTACGTTAGTGTGGAGATTTATTGAAGTGTTTACTTAAGGGGGCGGTTCATTAGGAATTTGTTTACGTTGGACTTGAAGACATCTAGGTTGTAGTCAGGTGGGAAGCAGGCAGACGGAACAGAGTTCCACAGGCGTGCAGTTCTAAGAAAGAAGCTTTGTTCATGGAATCTACGTTTTTGATTTAGGCACAGATAAAGAGTGGATTCAGCTAGACGGGTGTTTTTCGTGAAAGATTGGCAAGGGGGGGGGGACCAGAGATTGGAGTTCAGACGAGCACCTGCCATGGAAATAACGATAAAACAAGGACAGGCTCGCAACGTCTCTTTTGTTGGAGAGAGATTGCAGGGAAGAGAAAAAGGCATCCCCCACTAAGCCACGAAGTCTATTTTGTACTCTGTCAAGGCAGGATAGGCTGTTTTTAGCAGCTCCTGCCCAGATATGGCAGCAGTATTCCATCCTTGAACGTACTTGGCTTTTATATAGATAGAGAATTGCATCAGTAGTGAGATATCTTCTGGAGCGGTAAAAGGATCCCACCATCTTTCCAGCGACCTTGGCAACAGACTTGATGTACGTGTTCCATTTCAGATCAGGAGTAAAGGTCAAGCCCAGAAGCTTGTAAAAACATGGGGCTTCTCCTAGACGAGAGCCATCCATTTCAATTGATGCTAGATGGGGATCAGAGCGTTGATGATGTAAACATAGGAGTTTGGTTTTAGATGCATTAAAGGTAACCAGCCACGTCTTCCCCCACTGAACCACACGCTCGAGATCAGAGGAGAGAGAATCAGAATGGTTATCTTCTGTTGATGTAAATGCCAGCTTTTTTCAAACATATCTTTTGGAACTTGAGAATCTTTATGTCTAACTCCAGAATCTATACAGAATTTGAACAAAACTTTTATTTAATTCACAGAGATAGATTGTTCTTATTTATCACATTTTTTATTTAGTCTGTATTGTACTTTGACTCAGAAGAATAAATTTGATCTGATGTTTGGTAACAAGTGAAAATACTCCCAACTGAACTATATTTTATAAATGAAATGATTTTTACGCAAAAGGAAAAGAAAATGGATGGTTATGATGAAAAAAAAAAAAAAAAATGAAAATAACCCATAAAAGTCAGACTGTACAATAAAATAACTTTTCTTTTTGTGAGATTAAACAGTGATAGTAAAATGAAAAAAATTCAATGTTTTATTGATGATGTTTATTTTGTCTTATGGAATATGTAATGAACGAATGCAATATTCTCCAACTCTTTCGTCTTTGCTCACAAATGTGTTTCGCACTTTCAGCTGCGTAAGATAGGCTTCGATATGGGAAAGTTCATCCACAAACTGCACCTGGAAAAGTAGATTTATTTCACATATAAAAATGAATTAAAAGAGAACATGGCTTGATACAGGTGTTCTATATGGCTTTGAACTGGGAAAGGGCAACCACAGCCAGTAGTTGTTTTGTGAGGTCAAGAGGTCAGGCTTGACAACTATGTGAACAGGGAATGTAGAAATTACTTATGTAGCAATTAACTTTTTACCCTGTCTCATTTTACTAAGTTAAATGATTTTTAAAAAATTTGTTTTAACACTTTACGCTATTGCATTTTTAGTTTCAATAAATAATCTTAAAATCATATAAAAAATAATAATAAATAACAAAAATAATAGTATAAGTCACATAGTTGTAAAAAAGGAGCACACACACACACAAACATAACTGGTCAAACAAAAAATTATCAGATGTGGAAAAATGTAACACCATGCATTTCTGGAGGAAAATCCAGCATCCACATACTCCTTTAACAGCACTAATATCAAGAAGCACATCTCTAAAATTGACAAGAAAACTGTCTTGGCATGACTCAGCCGTCATCTATTTGAAACTGTATACAGCTATGGTGAGGTCACATTTAGAATTTGCATCATTAATCTGGAATCTTGCTCAGAGCATTGCCTGTTTGGAATGGAAACCATTTAAACATGTGCAACCAAATCATCCTCTTCATCAGACATCTGCCATACTCTGAACATCTTGTTCCTATTTACTTGCCTCCCCATGAGGGCAGAGTTAGACACAAGGTCGGTTTTGAATGTGGGGAAAATCCAGTTCCCCAAAAAGGGGCACTCTGGATAGGAACAAAAATAAAAATTGTCTCAGTCATAAAAGATTTCTCCACTGACTGAGGACAGAAAAAGTAGCAAAAAAAAAAAAGTGTAGCATCAGAACAGATACTACACTGTGATCTTGACCAGAATATCTTGTTTCCCTGGGATTTGATCCATTGAAGTTCTGACATTGGTAAACACTCACAAAATTATTAACCGTATTACAAACAACCCTAAACACCTTTTTGATGTCCATGTCCATGTGTCAAGTGGATATACCTACAAAGGCAGAAAACAATTTCTATGACTTTCGGAAATACTTTTTCATGCTCAGTATTGGAACAAACTGCTTGCATTAGATGCAGAGACATTGCATCATTTATAAACTTTATGCCTTCCAAAACTACACCCAATCTTCTCTTCATACACATGCACGCACACTAACAATTGTACAGTATCCTATGTACTACACATACACTTTTGATAAATTGTGCACCTGGAAACAGCACACAAGGATTTCACTAGTATTTTTAACTAGTGGTCTTTACTCGGTGTTGTCCAGTCTGGTAGCAGTTTATTTTGCTTTTCTACCTTTCAAATTAATCTGTTTTTTTTTTCTCTCCTAAATTTCACCCCCACCCAAACATAGGGAAGTAAGTAAAGATGAATACAAAGTTATATCTCTTTTCTTTTCCAAAATGTTTTTTGTTATAAACAAAGTCTGTGTAAATAGATACGGTTATCTTACTTAAAAAAAAAAAATGATGATACACAAAAATAATTCTGATCCAGTCCAAATATTTTCTGGAAGGAATTAAATTGAATTACATGTTATTCTTCTTAACAATATGCTGCAATGATCCTCCAGAAAAACTGATAAGCCAGAATCATTTTGTAGGACCAAAATCAACAAACAGACATCCTTTACTTTATCATATAGATATATATATAAATATAGATATGTAGATATAAATTTGCTCATATAAATTATTTTGTGTGCATTTTTAATTTTTTAGTTTTGTAGAAAATTTTATTAGATTTAATTAACTTTGACTGATTGGAGAATAATTTAGCAATCCGTATACCCATTTCACAGCTGCGATGATTAGAGTCAACATATAGATTCTAAGATGGGTATCAGTAATGAGTCCCAATAAAATTAGCAAGAAAGTCATTTGAAAGTGAAATTTCCGAACCATTACTTACTTCATTTCCAACTGTGTAATAGAGATGCTGTAATAAATCTTTTGTGTCAGGGGAAATAACTAACTGCGTCACATGGGCATCTATAGTAAGAGAGATCCAATCGACAATCTAGAAGAAACCAAATAAAGAAAGATATTGGAAATAAAAACTTGTACAAAAATTTCATTTGGAATATTGTTAATTTTAGTAAAAGTAATAAACTAATTTTAACTTTTCTATATTAGATTTGGAAAAAAACAATATTGAATACTGACTCCAAGAAAAAAGACTAAATAAGACGAGTAAACACGAATTATCTCCCCATTAATTTTTTCCTGGAATTACATATATTTGTAAATAATTATTAATTGGATATTATAGATGCCTTAAACACTTAGCATATCAGATGGTCAAATCATGTATATTGTGCCAACTCTTACATCAACTCCATAACATGTCCAGATACCTCAGACACAAGGGAACATGGTAGACCGGATTCAGTGCATATTGAAAGAACATAAACAAATAAAACAAGTGAAGCACAAGTTGTCTGTCACTGTGATCACTATTCCTTGAATGAAGGCAATAACTATTAATCACAACTTTTGTTGCATTTTGGGAAACAGTTATTTGTGAAAAAAGTGAAAGTCTAGTTAATTTTATCGAGATGGAGAGCAGAGACACTTTATAGGAAAAGCCAGGATTTTCATGGGATCACCAATTTCACGGAAATAATCAATTATCTTAATTTTTTGTGTTTTCAAAAAATTTTGTTCAGTTTGACAATGATTCACCATTTAAAATAGCAAAGCTAAAAATAAATGTTTAGACAGAAATGCAACTCACCTGTAACATAGTTGGTTGAGATTGTGTATTTGGCAATGCAGGAGAATTGATCAGTTGATAGTTCAAGAATTTTAAAAGAACCTAATAAAAACATGCGCAAAAAAAAAAAAAAAAGAAAAAAAAAAAAAAAAGAAAGAAATTTTTTTAAAATAATTTGAAAGTGTTTTAAAATTTATTTCAGGGTTATTCTCTATTAATAAATAACTTAGCATTAACAAAAAAATAAAAATTTTTTTTTTTTTTAATTTGTATTATTCTCATCTTGATCGTTATATTCACAATATTTCAGATGACCTCTGACTTTCTTCAGGTGCATTTTTTAAAACTTTTGAACCTTTATGTAAAACACAGGAATGTATAGGTTGTCAGAGTTTGATAGAAAGATTTATAATTTCAAAAATATCAATATCTGAACAGTTTGTTGCACCTAATTTCAATTTTCCAAGAATTATTTGAAACTTATTTTGTCTTAGACTGTGCACTTTTATGCATATAAAATTATTACTCATTTTAAATCTTTGTTATTTGGTCTACTTATTGTGTTTATTTCAGCTGGTGTAAGCTCAGGCTTTCTTCAAATGCTTATTTTTTATTTATTTTTCTTTTTTTCACATAGGGGTCATCACTTCTCAAGGCCCGGAGGCCACTTGAGACACTTGTCTAGCTGAAACCACTGTCAATAATTTTCCCCACTCTTTATCTGTGCCTAAACCAAAACATAGATTCCATGAACAAAGCTTCTTTCTTAGAACTGCACGCTTGTGGAACTCTCTTCCTTTTACCTGTTTTTCATCTGACTACAATTTGGTTGTCTTTAAGTCCAACGTAAATAAATTCTCAATGAACCTGCTCCGTAAGTAATCCAATTTACCAAATTTCCACTACTAATGATTACTATATCCCATTGACTACTGTATACTCAGTAACCCTTATCTTCTAGTGGCCTCTAGGCCTTGATAAGTGGTGACCCCTATGTAAAAGAAAAAAAAAATATGCATTTGAAGAAGACCAGAGCTTACACCAGCCGAAACCACAGTAAGTAGACCAAATAACAAAGATTTTAAATGAGTAATAATTTGATATATATAATTATGCAAAGGTGCACAGTTTAAGACAAAATAAGTTTCTTTGAAAATTATGTTCAAAAAGATTGTTCAGATACTGATGTTTTTAATATCATACAAATAAACCCCACTTTATGCTAGATTGGTTCAGTCATGAATATCCAACATTTTGTTTTATGTGGATGAACACTTTCACAATAGTCTCACATTAGTAGGCAGTTTGATTCTGAATGAACTTCACACTTAACGGATCATAAACTCACAAATTATCCCAAAGATAATGTCTATCAAAACAATCTCCAGACTATTCCGGAAATGAAGAAGGTCAGTATTGTCAAAATCCGACCAATGTAAACAGAGCATGTCAGAAATATTGGCAAGTTTGAATATTGCATCCATGTATATATAAATAAAACAAAAACTATTGGACATTTGTAACTGAAACTTGATAGACAAGTCAAGAATAGACTGAAGTTTATTTGTACGATTGAATTGTAAAAAGTATCTTGAATTTTATTTACAATTTCATATTCCATAAGTGGCACTTTTAGATTTTTCACTTTGTATACAAGTTTCTTACTCTGCTTAATAAAATATGTCTCTGAAAAAGACAGTTTTCACTCACCACAATGTTTTTAAAAGGAATCGTTTTTAAAGCTTCTATCAGGAAAATGTTGCTGAAAGGACATGTGAGTATCTGACATCTGTGTTTATATTAAGGAAAGTTGGATTTTTGTTTTCAGTTTCTCAAAGTTTGAACAGCTGAAAAAAAAAAATTACAAAAACAAAACAAAATATCTATGTCATGAACCATTATTTGTCTGAAGATAAAAAATAACATTATTTTTGCACCAACCTAATATAATTTGCAGTATTTTTTTCAAATGAAAATTTTGTTTTTGTAACATATTAGCACATAAGTAAACAAAAAGTGACTATTAGATCTTCTGACAAAATAATATCAATAAAAATTCTATGGGACATGACCATATGATCAGTTAATAGATCTTATTTAATAAAATTGATAACTATGTCAGATTTTAAAGTTTTGTTGCTGATGACATAAAAGTTTAGCAAAACCAAGAATGGCACAAGCATTTGAGATCAGCCAAATTTAATACAAAAATGTTAAGAATTTATGAAATTACTTGACGACAAAAACATGCACTGTGATGCATGCTTAGTAATGGTGCACAAATGGATGTGAATGACTGTTGTGATAAAAATATTATTTTGATCACCCACAACTGAGTTTTTCATTTTGAAAAAAATAAAAATATAAATAAATACATAAATAAATGATTTCCTCTCAGAAGAAGAGCTGCATGCTGGAAAAGCAGCCCAATTGAGATTCAGTAGAATTTATGACTACTTCATTTATGGACCGCCTGAAGAGTCAATTTTTAATATATTGAAATGAAGAGCTAATGAAATTCACATGGAGCTCATTAGGTGATCAATTCCACCGACAAATAATGCCTATATATTACAAACTCAATGAGAGAATCGAAAGATGAGTGGGTGGAGAATTTTGGTCCACTAAAATGAAATTAGGTTGACCTCATAAGTCTCTGTTTATCGATAAATCAAAGAGTATTTTGATATTACACACAAAATAAAAAAAAAAAGGCATACAGGTATATTTCTTGAGAAATTTCATTGTTGCATTACTTCCTCCATTTTCTAGACGGTGATAGCTGATTTGGCGTCTCCGACGAAACATCTTCCAACAGATATTTTAACTGAAGCAATTTATCACATTATTAAACAAATTATTATTATTAGTAGTAGTATTTGTATTATCATTATAAGTAGTTTGACATAATAATGATACTTTTCTGTAAAAAAAAATATTTATTAAACTTTCAAGAATGAATGCTTCATATAATAGTTAACAGTTACAAGAAACAAATATTACACATTAAATAAAAATAATAATTGTTCACATTGTTTCACTTATTTATATATAATAAAATGTTAATAATAAATAATAAAGAATCCAGTTCATCATATTACCAAAGAAGTTTTGATAATACTAACCATAAATTCATTCAATGAAAATGTGTTTAACAATAATTAGCATAATAATAATACTAATTATTTGTTTAAGAATGTGATAAATTCTTTCAGTTAAAATATCAGTTGGGAGATGTTTTGTCGGGGACACCAAATCAACTTTCACCGTCTAAAAAACAGCAAAAGTAATGCAACAATGAAATTTCTCAAGAAATATGCTGGAATTCCCAATCTTATTTCTTGCCAACGCCAAGTTACGATTTTATTTGGAAGAAAACTCTTTTTTACAGCCCCGATCAAGGTCATATGACTGACATCATGACCACAAAATCAAGTAGCACTGAATACAGACAAAGGCCACAACTAGACAATCATGGCCAGTGAACACAAAACTACCATTTTACAAATAAGTCTTTTATGCAGTCCAATGCTAACTAAGTTTGGAGTTGCAATTTGAAAGAATTGACACCTGGTTATCTATAATATAAAGGGCAAAAATCTGTTTAAATGTATGTATGTATGTTTGTATGTTTCGCAAAAACTTTCAACAGAGGTCACGGATTTTTACAAGATCAGTATCGTTTTGAAGCTGAACCCTTCGGACGACAAATATCGAAAAATTGGCCAAAAAGATTAATCCCTTATCCCTTGACTGAGCAGTTTTATACAGGGAGAGTTGATTTTTTCGCTGACATTTTTTCAAGTCATTCAACTCTCACGTTCACAACGTTGCTTAAAAGGAGTTATTTCAACTGCCCGTGATGTCACAACCACGGTAGGTACATCGGTAAGTCAGTTTTTTTTTTTCCATCTCTTTTTCCTCTGGCACGTTATAGGTTTGAGCCTGCTTAATACTACTCCTTTTTTTAAATTTTTTTCAACCAACACCCTTACACACACCTACACTTTCTTTTCTACCTTTGCGTCACGGGTTCGAGCCTGCCTGCCTGCCTACTACAACTTTTTTTTTGCTCAACACACACCTCCAAACACCCAGGCCATACCGGGCACCCAGGCTAGTACATCTATAAATTCTCATTAGTAGAAGATTTATAACATTTCAAAAGTCAGAATAAGAGTCAAGTGTTTCAGCTACAACTGCGTTAATAGGTTCAAGTCTTTCTGCTAGAGTGACAACTTATTTTAACAAAGGATACAGATAATGAGACGTTTGTTGACTGACTGGGCATTCAAGCCCTGATTCAGTTGAACAATTTTGAGCATCAACTTCCATGTTTTCCTCAAGGCCATTTCCAGAGAGTTTCTCTTCACTATCATCAAGTCTAAAAAAAAAAACAAAAAAAAAAAATATTTAGTTCAAAATTCAATGACTTTCATACAAAATATTCTACAGTATAATTCTTATTTCTGAATGTTTATAATATACTTTATATTGTAATTTTGACCATTTAAAATCATTTTTTGTGTTATAACACATTGCTTATACATAAAATAAAGCCAACTTTTTCCTTATTTCTTTTGCGTCAATAGATTGCTAGCTAAAAATATATAAAACTCTTCATTCATTTTCTGCAAATATTGATCTTTGCACTCAAAATAAAAAATTTAATTTCCAATCACTTTCATATTTAATCCAATCAACCGTTACTAATATCATAGGAGTTGAAGAAGCGAACCATTCTACAGTCTCAACTTCTCTTCATGCCATCATTTAAATCAATTAATCTAATTAAAGTCAATTTTTCAAATTTGACTACTAATAGCCTTTCTTCTTTTTTAAAAAACAATTTTCCTCAATTAAACATTGTTTGGCCTACTTCCATTGTTGCATAATCTGTGTACGAATGACATTGTCATGATGGGCAAATTAATAAGACATGATTTCGAAATGCATTCTCATCTGATGATACAAAATATCTTTTACATTTACTCATTAATCTTTTTTTTTGCTGACGAAAAAAATCCTATTTCTGTCATGTAAATTATTAATAAAAGTAAAAATATCTCCAGGAAACACTGTGTAGGGCCAGATAGAATGTTATATTTCTCCTATTCCTAACAATAACTGATATTTTTAGGAGGATGTTGTAGGGGACCAAGACTACAAGTTTGCCACTGTGATAGGTCAAGGCAAATGAAGTGACTAGTTTTGTTACATTGGTAAGGTGTAGTTGCAGAGGCCTTTTAAGAGAGGACCCCCAGTAATTTTAACAGATTCACAAGGGTGGCCCCATGAAAAAGTGCCAAAATATTCCTAAAAAATTGCTTATTTTTATTTGAGAAATTAAGAATTCTGCAGTCAAATTAATAAAAATTGCGTTATTCACAGACCTAACTTTAGCACGAAATATGGAGATGAAAAATGTAAATAATTCTTTTGCAGATTTTGGTAAAATTAAAAAATAATATATAAATATATATATATGCATGTATACCCAAGGTAGAATTCAATTGCCTTTGCCAAGCATATTTCAGGAATGTTTGCCAATTTCTGTAATGCTAAGTCAAGCAGGTTGACCTCTTTATGTTTGATGAGTGAACTAAACAAATCGGGTAATGATCTAGAAAAGAAAAAGAAAAATCATTTAGATATGTAATACACAAAAGATATCAAATAGGTTTACATAGTATTAAATGGGGGGGGGGGGAAGAATGATAATGAAAGATTTGTGCAGTTTTGAATATAGTTGAGTTGATGATTGCATGGTTCATAAATATATTTCATGAAAAATAAAATTATAAAGCAATCAGGTCCTTCCTGATATAACAAGCTTCAGTAAATACAGTGATTATGATCTCCTGTTTTGTTATACAGATTCTATATTCAGTGTATAGAACTAAGGTTTCAAATTTTAGTGAAAACTAATTTGTAGAAGGGGTAGTAGTTTGCTATGTAAGTTTATTTCTTAACATCTTTCAACATTTCAAAACAAATTTGAATCCAAATATATAAAAATTTTATTAATACACTTTTAACAATTGGATGTTTTGTGAAACTGCAGTAAAGCGTTACAATAAACTACATTTATTCACTGACCATGAATCTTTTCAGCTTCATTTGTAGTTAACCTCTGTCTCTAAATTTTTTTTAAAAACTTATTTAGGAAGATGCATTCTGGTAGAATTTAATTTAGAGAGGGAGAGAAGAATGTTGAAAGAAGGAAGAGATAGAGAAAAATGGGCAGGAAAAGAAAGAGAGGAGGAAAACCAGAATGATTTATCTCTATATTAGCAAAAAAGTAAATGTCAAAAAGATTTAAAAAATTAGAATATTGTGATGTATGAAAAAAAAATTCATAGGATATCTGAAAATTTTTAATAATAAACTGTCATTCTATCTTGTTTTTGTTTTTTAATAAAAATATTATTAAAAAAATGTTTTTAATAATATTTTTATTAAAAAACAAAAAAATAGAATGACAGTTAAACAAAATAAGTGATTAAAAAATGAAAGTAAAAATACTCATAGACATTACTGGATAGAGACGGTTAGTTGTAGATATAATTAGACTGTCTTGAACAAAATATAATTAAAAAAAAAAATTCCTTATATTGAGAGAAATGAAACTGAAAACATACTCTATAGAAAAATGCCCAGAATTTATGAGTTTCTGCATTAATTTTGATGACCATGGAGCTTTCTGATTGCAGAAATGCAAAATCAATTTCACCATGTGAATGCTGTTCCACCAGTGTTGGTTTCTTTTCTGACTTAAAAGATTTAACAGTTTTTCAACTTCTTCATGGAAAGCATCAGACTGCAATTCATACAAGAAAAAAGATTTAGTTAGTTGAAAAAAAAAACAAAAAACAAAAATTACATAAATGATAGTATTCTGGTTACGATTCAATTTTAACTTTATATTTATGAAAAATGTTTCGGAATTATTAAGAAGAGATTTGATTATTTAAATTACTATTCTCATCTGGGTTGTTATTTTCAAACATTACTTAATGTTGGACTTTTTCAGGTGGATTTTCTCAAGCTTGGAAGCACATGGGTCAATGGTATAAGTGTTGGTTAATAATCAGTTCTAAGTGACAGCTTTCTGAAAATTGAAGATTCAAATTTTACGATAGGTGATGAGTAAAAATTAACTCCAATCTAGTCATGCTGATGGAATGAGAACAATCTACTCCATGGATTAATTAAAGTTCGATTCAAAATTACATATAAATTTGCAAGCACAACACAAAGTTTCCCAAGTTCGAAAAGATGCAATTAAAGAATGGCGGTTACATTGGCCGAAACATTTTGAACTAAAGTGAAACTAATAGTTTGAATAATTCAAATAATACATATCTCTGCTAGAAAAACATCATTTTTGTTCCAACCTTTAATCAGTCATCTTTAGTTACAAAAATGCCTATAAAAATTATTATTAGGGCTAGGACAACAGCATATTCTTTTCATTGTTTTGACTCTCGAGTGTGTATCCATTGATATCTTATATGCTTTTATATAGAGTGATGTGGTTCTCTGTTTCGGATATTTACTCGAGAGTCAAAACAATGAAAAGAATATGCTGTTGTCATAGCCCTACTTATTACATAACAAAACAATGGAGAAGTTCATAAAACTCACCATTCTTTTCAAAATTTCATCTCTTGAAATGAATAAACCCTAATGTAACTATGAACTGACTGCCATCCATGAAATTGTTAATAAAATTCACAATGCTTTTTGCAATTGGTACAAATAAACTTCAGTCTTTGCCTGACTTGTCCACCAAGTTTCAATCCTGAATATCCAACAATCCATCTAGATTTGCAAAATTGTCAATAACTCTGACATGCTCCTACCTTGGCATTAACTTGATGTGGACTGTGATGATCCTCTTCAGTTCAGCAATAGTCTGAGGATTATTTTGAGACATCATCTTTGAGATTACTCACATCTTGCCAAATAAAAAGCAGAGAGGCGTAGGTTATAGTCCTGTGAGCATGAAACCAATTCAGGATTATATCTCCTACTAATGAAACAATCACCAAAAGGCCCCCCCCCCCCCTGATTAAACAAAGACTGTTGGACATTCATTATTGAAACTAGGTAAACACGACAATCCTAGATTGAAGTTTATTTGTAACAAATATACTAGTTCAATTGCAGAAAGGATTGTGTATTTTATTAATGATTACATAAGTGACATTTGCGAGAGAGACCCTGTAGGTAATTTTTAAATAGAGCTTGCAAAGCATAAACTTGAAACCATCTTAAATTTAAGTGTGCATTTTGAAGCAATGGATATTATATTTATTAAGTAATAACAAAATTACTTTTGTATATACATAATAATTTGCATTTTCATTTTTCCTTGATGTGTTTGAACCCTGCTAACAAAGAGAATACAATTATACTTACTGTTAGTTTATGTTTGCTGCCAAATATGTTGGTAAATATCGTTTGAATTTGACTGTCATCATTGATTTTATTCTTAGCCTATTAAAAATTAAAAAAACAGAAAAAAGCAGTCGAATGAAGGCTAGATATTCAAAACTAAGAATAGTAATTTTTTAAGCAAAATTTTTTAAATTATAAATTTTGTATTCATATTTTACTCAGAAATTGGCTGGAACTTTGTGAACAGTTGAAAAAAAAAATAATGATAAAAATAAATAATAAATTATGTTGTTTATGTGGCAACAGATAAAACTGAACTTGCCAGCAGTTAGACCATAACTCCACAGTTCATTATGCATATAACCACACTTGATTAGATCTTCACCCCTTCCCATGACACCTTTAAAGCATGTGAACTCAATCTTTTCTCTGCTACAGTAATAAAAACATGCTTTGCTAAATTGGCCCCTGTCCTCTCAAAATGCCACAAATGCCTTGCCGAATACTGCTTCCCTGATGGCTGTAAAACTGCCTCTGTGATGCCAGTTTTAAAGAATTGGTGCAAATTATCATTTTAGAAGCATCTTCCCGCTTTTCACTAAAATTTTTTAATCATCAATCTAGCAATAGTCCACCACCTCAGAAATGGTAAACTTCTTTTTGATTATCAGTATGGATTTAGGCAAGCCACTTCCACTGGAGATATCCTAATGGTCATTTCTTTACGCATATAACATACACAAGACAAGGCAGGTAAAACCAGGAAAATTAATTTGTATGGTATTACTGGATGAATATGTAATATAATGAGATTCTTCTTAGCTAAAAGAAAAATTCATTCATTCACATTATGCAGGTGTGGACCAGTATTCGATACTTGAACTTTTATCATTCTTTATTTTTATAAATAATCTCTCTGATGGCACCACCCTCTATTTTTGATATGTGGGCAAATTGAACATACGCATATCCAAAACAATGGCTGAATTCTTAGAAAATGACCGCCAATCTGTAGTGAAATGGGGTCAAAAATGGAGGGTTACATTTTATGCAACCAAGACAAATTCCTTTTTTATTTTTAACAATTATAAAAAACTTTTCTTATCACTGATTACCATGGATGATTGCACCCTGTTCAAGAATTCAATGTTTAAACTTTTCAACCTGACATTCACAGGAAATATAAATAGGAAAAGATATATAGAAGATAGTGGCATATTTGCTGTAAAGACTAGAAAACTTCTTATACCTGCCAGTATCTAATATCTCTAAAAAGCCTCCATTAGCCCATACATAGAGTATTGCTGCCACAGTTGGGCAGGTGCACCAACCATTAGGATAGGGCACAAAAAAGATCTCTAACCTAATTGGTTCCACACTGTCTACCAAGTTCAATCCTCTGTCTCATCGCCACAATGTTGCAGCCTTGTGTTTGTTTTACAAATACTTCTACGGAATGTGCTCTGATGAACTTACTGCACTTGTGCCTCTTCAACATTTACATTTAGAATTCTCTAGTTACCCCAACTGTACCAACATGCAGAAATTAAAATGCAATGTGAAAAAATATCTTGCTGCAGAGCTCTCCACTTAGGATGCCCCTCACCCTCTAATTCTAACTCCAAATCGACAGTAATCCCTTAGTGAACTAGCATGGGTGCCCAGCGTTTCCCGAGTGTTTGGAGGTGTGTGTTGAGAAAAAAAAAAAAGTGGTAGTAGGAAGACATGCTCGAACCCGTACCACGAAGGAAGAAAAGAATGTGAAAAAAACCTGACGTCTTTGCTGTTACGACCACCGTCAAACCAGAAGTGACGTAGGTTTAAATTAAGGCTAGACAATTGAAAAGAGGGGATAACTTTCGAAAATATCGGCAAAAAAAGCAACTGCTCCCTGTAGAAAAGTGCCCAGTTGAGGGTGAAGAAATTAATGTTTTTAGCCAATTTTTTGATATTTGTTGTTTGAAGGATCGAGCTTCAAAACGATATTGATCTTGTGAAAATCCGTCACCTCTGTCAAAAGTTTAAGGCAGACATGCAAACATACATACATACATAGATTTATATTTTTGTAGCTTAAATTTTTTACCTAAACCAATTAAAAAGCTTGCCCTATCTCTGAATACCCTTTATATAAAATTTCAAATGTTTAGACCAGAAATTGTCTTCAGTAATTTGGTAGAGACCGCAGAGGTCAGTTTTTTTTTTAACTTTGACCCCTATTATGACCCCTTAACATTTATTGTTTTGGGCTCAAAACAAGTTATTAAGTTAGATTCATGTCTAAAGAACCTATATCTAAAATTTCAAGTGTTAAGACCAAAAATTGGTGGAGGAGTTTGGTAGAGTTCTCAAAGGTCAAATGGTTGAACTTTGACCCCTTAACAGCCAAATTTCTGGCCAAAAACCGATTACAAAGATTTTCCCAAATCTCACTACCCTGTATATCAAATTTCGAGTCTGTAGACTGAAAGTTGACAGAGTTATTGTATAGAGAAATGTAGACAGACAAACAGACAGACACTTTCACAGGTATATAGATTAATGTAAATACACACACACACTATGTATTCTGTAAAAACAAAAATAATTACAGTGCTTGATCATAAAAAAAAAAACAAGAGCAGAATATGCATATTTTATTTACATCCTTTACATTTAAGCATTCAGGTTTCATGGCTTGGAACCACAGAGATTTTATAACAATTCTAGTTCCTAAAGAAGTTCCTAGGTGCGCCTGTCACTCTCTTATGAAATGCAGATTCTGGAAAAAATCATCTTAGTAAGGAATTTTTATTTTATCAAGAATTTCTTTTGAGAACCAGAATTTTTATAAAATCTATAGTGAGTCCAAGGCATGAAACCTGGGTACCTAGATTTTTAACCCCTCCCTCCCATATGCACATTGAATTCTGTGTAACCCACACACAAAAATAATAAAAAAAAAAAACAGTTACCGATTTATTGTCATCCCACGATGTGACCATGGGGACGGTCTGTAAGAAGTGATCATCAGCTACCAAGTGTTGCGTATTACATAACAGATTGGAGAGAGTGAAACACTGCAACTCGTACACATATGTGTACAGCATCTTATCACAGGCGGTAAACAGGTGGCTGTTACTGCAGAAAAGCTGAAAATGAAAGAATCTATAGATTAGTACACGTCGACCATTTTGTTATTACACATTGTTTTGGATAAGAGGAAATAGGAGAGGATAAAAAGATGAGGGAATGCTAATTTTCACTGGAAAAATGTGTGAACTCATTATGAACAACTAAAAAAAAATTCCTAAGAATACGAGTAGTCAACGGCAAAAAAAATTGAAATTAAGATGAATTTCCTAACTTGGGAACCCACAATCCTCTGGGTTTATTGGAGAGAGAGTAACACACAAATTTTTTTTTTTTTCCTACACAACTCCAATCAGTTTCAACTAAGAAGTCAAAATATAGAGAAAGACACTATGTGCACCTGTAGGAGGGGGAGAAAAAGAAAACAGGAAGCTATTCTTTGATTAAACGAAAGTTTAATAACTCCCCTATCCTCTTCATGAATTGCTTGAAATTGTACACCTCAAGAAAAAAATTAACATTCTCAAAGAAAACTGTCATAAAGTAAAATCAGATTTTTCTTATTAGGATTTCGATTAAATAGAGAATTGAAAAACAAATTCAATATTATCTCATTAACAATATTCTAATTTTGATTAAAGACCAGAAAAACAAATATAACTAATTTATAGAAAAAAAAAAGATTAACAATAAGGAATTTAAAAAAATTAAGTTAAAACAAATAATAATTAAAAAGTGTATCGACCATAGTATTGTATTTATTGTAATGTATTGACCCAAATGTTGCCTTTTTATTGGCTACTACACAAAGATGTAAGGGAGATTGTTACTCCTTTGACTGATTTTGGCGGCATTCACTTAGGATGGGTTGAGTCGGCCCCTTCCATAGAACACACAACATCGCAGGTTGAACGCAGACCATGCACAACGGTCCACAGGAGCCAAGATAGTTATAGATAGGCAATCCCCGAGCAGCTATGATGGTGTATAACTATGTCTTCAGCTACAATAATGGAAGTGATGTGACTTAAAAAACAGTAAAGTCCCTATTTGGCAGTGACAAAAAAGTTTCTTGGATTTTACCAGTGGAATAAAAGAGACATATTTCAAAGGTCTTCTTCTAGCAACGATGTGGGGGATGGACTAACAATTAATATTCTTTTTTTCTTTGCAAAGAAAAGTATTATTACACAGTGGGGAAAAGGGAAGGAGACCTTTGAAACGTGTCTGCTCCATTCCATAGACACGATTAAAGTATATTAATACTGCATAACAAAACTACACAAAAAAAATTCTACAAACCTTGAAAGAACAATTACAGTGGCTATTATGAAGAAATAGACAACCCCTGTACACAACTACTATGAGAGATACAAGATAAACCTTTATATTCACTGATGCTATGCATTGGGTATCCAGATATTTTTAGTTACAAAAGACAGTAATAACTGATGAACATCTCTTCAGTTCTGTTGAACTCAATCCATCTAAGTATATCAACACAGTAATAACAGGAAGGTGATGGTGGCTCAGTGGTTAACGACACATACTGACAACCTGCGTGTGCCAAGTTTAAACCCAGTTCATTCACAGAAACAATTTCACTTAAGGATGTTAGCAACCTCTATGTGGTCCCTCCAATAAGTACCTGATATCTTTCTAGGAAGAATTTGTATTAGAAAGATAGGGGGTGGGGCGAATGGCAACAAAATCATGAATGTTTAACAACAACAGCAATGACAATTGCATACACATATATTCTCAATGTTCTCTTTTTTTTTTTTTCCATTATATTCATTTCTTCCTTTTTTTTTTTTTAATCTAGTGCATTTCTGAAACTCTGTTTTCATATCTATATTACATATTCTATGCCTATAACCTATTATCACTGCTGGCTTATTATTATTAAACTATACAAGTGTTTACGAAAGACAAAGTCTATTTTGGCCATCCATAACTAGAAAGCCCGATTTTCATAAATGTCAGTAAAGTTAGGAGAGCAGAAACATCGAAAAAGAAATAAAAAAAAGAAAGGAAAGATGGAAAAAAGAGAAAAATAAATAAAATTTAGAGAAAAATGTTTTTTAACTGACCTTTGGCTGTGTCCCTGCTTTTAGCTTTTGTGGTAATGGCTGCCATGCATTGAGAGTACCAAACTGAAGATCAAATATTCCAACACCATCTGAATTATTAAGCAATAACAGATATTAGAAGGTATGAAATAAGAAATGTTGTCACCATTAAATAATATAAATATGAAATAAGAAATGTGGTCTCATTAATGTTACTAGCAAAGATATACTCCCTCTAGTTGCATATGTCTACCTGGTACACTGTGGTCAGGTAAAAATGGATGATTTTTATTTCATTAGACGATTTTCTTTATAGTTGTGAACTTCTGATTTGGATTATTGACATTATAGTAATCTTATGTCAGCCTATGTTATGCTTAAGGACTATATTTTGCCAAAAGACAAACCATCATAAAAATGTGGACCAAAGCTAACTCCAGGAACTTGTATGTCAGATGACACTGATTGTTGCAGCTGTGCCTATTTATTTTTTTTATTCTGAGGGATATTTATATGCCTTGTTACAAGATGGAGTTATAATGTTGCTCTTTGGTGGAACTACTATGATAATCTATTATATATATATAAAAAAAAAAAAGAAGATATCTGTGTGTGTGTTTGTATGTCTGCTAAAAATTTTTCTCATATGCACTGTACATGCACCAACTTGATATTGTTAGAAAGAGCGATCTCTCGGACAAATAATATCCAAATATTAGAAAAAAATAGTCAATTATTTCGTGTAGGAATTGCATTTTATTTCGGGGGGAGGGGGATCAGCTAAAATCGTCTCCTCCTAAATGATTTCAACATCTGCGCATGCGTCAACCACTGTTCTCTGAATTAGTTTAAATACAAGAATTTTCGATGTGATGTTGTAATTAGTGCTATGACCAAATGGATTAGAAGGTTGTCTCATAACCATTAGTTTTGAGGTTCGCGTACACCTACTGGTAAACTTTTTTTTTTCTTTTCATTTAAACAAGGTTGTTTTGTAATTTGTACTATTTACTAGAAATTTTTTTACCGGTGGCTAATTATATTAAAACAAAAACAATTTCCTTATTTCGATCTTTTTGTAATCAGCAGTTTAAATCAAGTAAGGGTTAAATTTGTATTTAAAAGAAACAAAAATTCCAATCCAATCACGATTCTTTAATTAAAAAAAAAAAATTTTTTTTTCTTTCATTTTCATAAACATATTTTATGACCGGATAAGGCGTATATGCATTCAGGGTTAATTTCTAATATTATATGACTTATGTCTTCTTTTTTTTATTAGTTATTATGCAATAAATGTAAATTATTTTATTACATTATATATATTGCTATATAGCGAGATGGATTTTGACATTTAAGCATAGTCAACATGTCTCAACCAACAGCCAGTAGTGCACTGGCAGTCAGCACAGGAGGTTATTGTCCTTCAACAATTGTGTTACACAATCTTTTTGATATATATTTGTATTACAATTTCTAACAACGAACAATTATTGCCTTACATGATTAAATTTTACTGTTTTTTTTTGTTTTTTTCCAGATTTTCCAATAGATTCAAGCTTGTCAAAACACAGAGGATACCTAAACAAGGCCAATTCTTTCTGCTATATGTATGGGGACTTGAGAGTTGTACAGTATCAAACCATCACTTTCCTCCTCAGAACTGATTACTTTCATTATTTTGAGTGTAAAATTGATGATCAGGACAAATCTTGGGCTCCACAGATCGGTTATAAACCTTGTTAGAATAGACTAACTGCTTAGTTTAATGACAAGAAAGTGGCTTTTAACTTTGTAGTCACAATGGTTTGGCACCACAAAGCCATGCAGATGATTGTTATTGTTGACAAAAAAGATCAAATATCCCAACTTTCCATCTGCTATGAGCCCGTTCCCCATTCAGATGATCTTCCTGATCTAACACTTCCAGTAAATAAGCATCTTTCCTCATTAGATGAAGAAATGCCTTCAATGGAAGATTCTGCCAAGCCAATCTCTTCCTACTCAGAACAAGTGGCAACAAGCCAAACTGGATCACACAAGAAGACCTGAATGACCTTGCTCATGATTTGTATCTGTCAAAACAACAGTCAGAATTTTTAGCTTCTTGGCTTAAACAAAGCAACCTAGTCCAGGAAAAATTTTCAGTTTCAGGAATTAAAACAAAGACCTTGCTCCCTTTTTGACATGTAAAACAAGTTGTGCTACTGCACTATTGTATCTGACTTGTTTACTTCCTTTGGTTTGAACATAATCCTTCAGATTGGCATCTTTTCATAGACTCTTCCAAACAAAGCCTCAAGGCTTCTGCACAATGAGAATAAATATCCCAGCATTCCCATCTGTCCATCTAAAGGAGTTCTGTGACCATATGGAACTTCTTTTAGAAACCATTAAGTACAACCAATGCCATTGGAGTCTGTGTGGGAAACTAAAGGTTATTGGTCTTCTTATGGATATGCAAGCGGGCTTTACAAAGTACTGTAGCTTTCTCTGTCTCTGGGATAGTCGAGCTGTATTACAAGCAGAAAGACTGGGAGTCTAGAAGCACTTTCATTCCTGGCGAACACAATGTCAAGGAGAATCCTCTGGTTGACATGGATAAGGTGCTTCTTCCTCCGCTTCACATCAAGTTTGGCTTGAAGAATTTTGTGAAGGTCATGAACAAGAAGTCGTGTTGCCTCCCAACACTTGTCTACTGTGTTCCCAGGTCTCAGTGCTGCTAAGCTCAAAGAGGTTATCTTTGTCAGACCTCAGATCTAAGCATTGTTGAAGGATACTAATTTTGAGAAGGTTCTTATCTTAAAGGAATTGAGAGTATAGGGAAGCATTTGTCAGTCTGTAGTGACTTCCTTGGTAACTCATACTAAATTACCAAGCCTGCATTGAGTAGTTGCTAAAGACTTATGAGGATATAGAATGTCAAATGTCACTCAAAATTCATTTTTTCCATTCCCACATCAACTTCTTCTCTCCAAACTTTGCAGCACGGATGAGCATGGAGAAAGATTCTACCAAGACATTATGAATGTGGAGAGCAACTATCATAACAAGTGAAACCACGGCATGATAGGAAACTTCTGCTTGATGCTCTTGCATGACGTCCTGGAATCAAAATACACCAGATCATCTAAGAAAACACACTCCTGCCTGCGGTACTATGAATTGTGTTATCCAAGTATATTTATTCCATCAATGTTTTTTATTTATCCTGTTTTATCTGTATAAAGCTGTGGCAACTGTTGAAATAAGCATGTATATACTTTATATATACTAAAATGAGACTATTTAAAAGCCAGAAAACTAAAGGTCATAGAGCAAAACTGTTTATAAATTTGAATTCAGCACACTCAAATTAGTTAAAAAAAATCTGGACTTAATTTAGTGTTTCTTAACTATTGTCCTTTCTCAACAAAAAAAAAGGAGGAGGGGTAATTTTAGTAGTGCTCTGAAGGCATTCTTAATTTTATTTGTTGATATCAGCAGCACTCTGGAGGCCTCAAGCTTTGTTTTTTTCACTCTTCACATAAAAAAAAAAAAAAGAAAAAGAATTTCTTAGGTTGGGTTGGAGAGAAACTTCACACTATTAAACATTTGAGGTTTTTTATGGCTCCAAACAATGCTGGGTAGCTATGCTGGTGCATTATAAAAAGCATTAGCATAGCAGACCCTATAGCAAGACTATAATATATTTTTGATATGCAAAATGTATAAAAATAGGAATAGGCTTTTTTTTTTACACAACAAGAGTAACACAATAAAAACAAATGCCCCCAAATCCTATCTGGTTAACAGTATTTATTTTAAGTATAGACGAGTGAAGCATACATGGTCCCCCGTGAGTACCCAGTTAACAAGGCATAAAAAAATGACTAAGTTTAACATTGCCCCCTCCCCCCCCTCCCCCCAGGGGATATCAAATCCTGGTGAAAATGAACAAACCGTGCAGTTTTAGGCCTTAAAATATATAAATTTGAGTTCTGCACCACGCATTTCCCCCATTTAAACGCAAAAGTCCCCAAGGCTGTAACATACTTCAATTTCAGTTCAGCATCATGCAAAACTGCTAAATAGACATACACAGAAAATTTTGCACAAATATGGTAAAATAGTCCTAAAAATGGAGTGCTTTTATTAGCCCTAAAAGAGCCCCTGGAGCACACCCAAGAAGTATCGTGAAGTATAGACAAACAAAATTATATAGAAATAGTTAGTTACAACTTTTCAGAAAGTTTTATAAAAATCCAAAGCATCAATTTTTTTTTAATAAGCACAAAAGTGTCAATTTTAGCCATTTTAAACCAAAAGGCACCCCTAGGGTGGCAACCGGAGTTTTCCTGGAAAATCCGTTCTGTTACATTTTTACTCATATCATGTTTAATGTTTGTATAAAATTTTAAAAAATTCCAAAGCGTAGTTATTGAGAAAAGTGCAGACAAACGAAGAGACAAGGGTGAATTTACAGACCCACCCTCCTTTTGTCAGGGGACCAAAAACATTCTAAGAACAATTGTTTTAGCATGTTTGCTTTTCAAGAAGGATTATTCATCACACTAATCAGGAATTACCTTGTTCATTTTTCTTGACGGGAACAATGGCCATATGAGTCGAGCTAAGACTTAAAATCGATGCAGCCACAGATGAGATGGCACTCAGTGAATACATTTTATTCACTTCAGCCTCTTTTTCTGGGTCGATTTTGATTCGCAGGATATTTTTGCTGGACCCTGTAAATATGAAAATATGATAAAGACAACATTTCTTTTATTCTTTCAAAAAAAATGACAACAGTGAAAATGTTTAATATTGATAGGGATACATTTGTTAGTAGATATTAGCTAGAATTTATTGCGGAGATATGGGAAAAACAAGAAATGTCAAATCATGGGATTTGCACTATAGTGTGTGAGAACTGAAATTCAATGAACGAAGTGGCCCCAGTGAAGGTAACTTCTGAGCACTCTTCATGAGTGACTGAATAAGGCAAGATGTATTATTATGTTGCTGATGAAACTAAAATAATTAAGCAATAGACTTAAAACATAATTGACTCTCTTTCTTTACCGCTCTATCCCACTCCCAACTTTTTTGACCATTCAGATAATCACTGGCTGAATAAAACCAATTATTTTTCTTAGAACATGTTTAAATTAATAGTGAAATAATTAAATAGAAAATTGACTACAATAATATATACAAAATCTGCATGAATTAAAATATCATATTTAAGTGTAATTTACGACTGAGCTATGCCGGGTGTCCCTGCTAGCTTAGATAAAAAATACTTTTGCAGTTTTAATAAAAGAGCTACAAGACATCTCCATTTACGCTGAATGCCAATGTCAATATATTACATATGAAAGAGTCCGCTGTGGAATTTCCACAGGTCCTGCTAGTTTAAATTAAATTGCTTTTTCACTTCAAACAAGACAGTGCCACTTTGACATAGGGGGCTATTATTTAGGATCAAATTTGCAGGGATACTATGTAGGCAGTTCAGCAGCGAGATGGTTGTTCACATTAAATTTGAACTTCTGCATGCCAGTACAGTCAGGGAAGGAGGACCCAAGAGGGAATTCAAAAGTGTAGCAGTTTGAGAGAAAAAACTATTTGAGTAAAAGACTTTATAGTACCAAGAAATCTCAATAGTGAAGGGGTGGGATTTTACTGCTTGTCGGAGGTAGTTACATCAAAGGAGTACAAGTGCTTAGAGTTCATCGGAGCACATTCCATTAAAATACTTGTAAAACAGGTACCAGGATGAAACATTGTGGTTATGGGACAGGTTGGAATTTGGTTGATAGTGTAAGACCTATTAGGTTGGCAACTCCTTTTTGGACCCTGTCTAGAAGAGACTAGTGGCAGATGTACCAGCCCAGATGTGGCAACAATACCCCATGCATGAGTGACTGGTGGCCTTGTAGAGGTACAGGATACTCTCAGGTGCGAGTAACTTTCTAGCGCGGCAGAGAGAGTCCATATTCTTAACAGCAACCTAAATATTAATGGTTAAATGATTTTCCTTGCCCTCTGCTTACTTCTGATCAGACTCACATAATTGTTGCTCCATCAGGGCTTTCTCTGTGTCTCATCAAAAGACCAAAATCAATGATAACTGTTATCTCATTTCTCACTTTGGAATTCTCATCACAATCATCTTTGACATGGTCATTCCGTCACCAAATTAAAGTTTCAAATTTGTCAGCTATATTACATAGCAATATCAAACGTGTGATCATTATAATTCCATAGTCAGTTTTGAATACAAACCATATAAAACCATAAAAAAAAAAAATCTGATAGTTAAATCCTTCTATATCTTTTTAATATTACACACTGAGCCTTACTTTAATTTCACTCAACTTCATATTATTTAGGTTATTCAGATGACTGTTCTCATCTTGAGAGTTATTTGCACAACATTTTGGTTGATGTAACCTCCAACCTTCTTCGGGTGCATCTTGTTGAACTCAAGAATCTGCACAGAATTTTGAATGGAAACTTATTTAATCTATGGAGGTAGTATGCTCTTCTTCTGTCAGCCATGATTGGGTGGAAGTCCTAAGTAATTAGACAAGATACACATGAAGAAGATCGGAAACATTGTGCGAATAATACTCAAGATGTTCAAAGAATCTAAGTAATACAAATTATCAATCCTCATTTCAAAAATTCAGAAACACTTAACGTCATGTCTGAAATGTTATCTATTGTTAACACATCATATTTTGCATTCAGCTACAATGCAAATTAGTTTATGACAAAACGTTTCTGGAAAAAGAAATGTAAATTATCAATAATATACATGTTTCTCTTTCTCTTTGTAGCTGAGAAGTCAAAGTTATATACACTCATATGCATACAGTGTTTTCTTTTTTGTTTTTTACAGGCAGCAAATTTTAAATTGACAATTCCATTTTCTTTAATTGCAGATTTGGCAACTATTGGTTATTTTTAGTTCAGTTTAGTTTGGCAATTCATCATAGAGAGACTGACACCCGGGCAGCAAAGTGTGTAAATTTATTTTGAAACATTTGCTAAATGAATAATTTCATGAAATAGACTTAACTGACGATTTCATTTGTGCAATTTAACCCCATTAGACTTTTTTTTTTGGGGGGGGGCATATAAAGTCTTATACCTACGCTAATAAAACAGACACAATAGACCACTTAAAAGACAACATTCGACATGTTATTGATGAAAAATCGGATCTCTAGATTATGCCATATACCCGAGAGCCCAAAATTGTATTTAAATTCTAAATGCCAAAAACTAATATTTGGAATAAAACACCTTTAAAGTTTGCCACCTCTAAAAAAATAAAAATAAAAAAATAAAAACCCTTTAATACTGGTGGAATTTTTGTTACAGCAAACAAATTAAGAATTATCATTATAGAGTAGCATGTTGAGCATCTTATATGGAAGGACATTGATTCACATTTAACACAGCCCTATATCAAAAATATTAGATAAACCCATCTACATCCTAGACTTTGTAAACGAGGTCAATAGAAGCAATCATCTGCAGTAGAGCATTAGCTAAATTTCTGAGACAAAGTTAAGTGCCTTGGCTCCCATTAGGTCAAATAGCCCTTATTTCTTAGTTTGTTCTGCATAATGGCTAGATCTGTTAGCTTGCACATTTCTCTGTAATGGTTCCATAAGTCAATAAATAACACCTAGTAGTTACTGTTGGTTGAGTATGATCATATAATAGGTTAATTAGAAATTTTTTGACAAGAGTTGTTCAGTTGGTCATATTTTCTAACCCAGCAAGTTGTTGCCTGAGCTGGTCTCATTTCAAGGCTTTATCAAGGTTGTGAATTTCTGTAGTTTTAAACAAAAAATCCTATTAGCGATTCCAGGTAAAATCTCAGAGTGATAGGTACTAAGTGTTCCGGTTTCAGATAGTAAGCTAATACTGTTTTGCAGGTTTATATTAACCACATTTATCTTTTGCAAGAGCTTTGTATGTGGGCATAATTCAATATTGTTGTGAAGTGGGATGCTACCAGTGTTGGGTTAAAAAACATCCCTTGTAATGCATCCAACCGATTACTCTACAGAGTGTCCAAAATGTCATTGAAGGGTTTTGAACTTGAATAGATTATTTATTTTTCATGATATCTTTCTGTAATTTTAACACAATCTGACTAAGACGCTGGGAAATTAAAAAAAAAAAATTATGTATGAAAAATAATGTCTTTTAAATGTTGCACATTTTCAGCTTCGCATATTTGTGCTCTTTCCAAAACATTATTCATGACAGATTGCAGAATCTCTGGATTGTGATTTAACTCCTTTATTTTGTACTTGATGTTTTCCTTCAATTCTTGTAGGGTTTGGGATTTGTTAACATACTCTTTCTTTAACATATCCCCACAAGAAAAAGTCGGGGCTATTTAAGTCTGGGGAACATGGTGGCCATTTGACATTGCCATAGCGAGAGATCATGTTGTTGCCAAAGCGTTGCCTGATTTTGGTAAAACAATTTCACAACTTGTGTACATTGTTCAAAGCTATATTTACCCATAATTAATTTCCAAAATATTATCTATAAAATATCTGAAATAGAGAAGAGAAATAATCATTAATAGTAAAATGAAAACGATTTTCAACCCTTCAATGAATTTTTGGACACCTTGTACAATCATATAACATTACTTACACAGTGTAAATATCATATCACTATTCTGATCACTGTTTATATAACAGCAATCAAGCAAAGTTCCTTCAGAAACAGGAAGTTCAATATTGTTGCTTGTCCAAGTGTTACTTGTTGAAGAGTAGCATGTCAATCGCAAAGTCAGCTGTTTATTCTAAAAATAAAAATAATGGGATAAATAATGATTTTTATAAAATACGAATAAAAATTTGAATTAAAAAGTAAAATAAAATAGTCTTTTGTGAGTTGAAAGACATGACTATAAAGAAATAAATTGAATGTAAAGGATTCTGTGGGGATCAATGATAATAATTATTTATTATATAAATATAGTTGAAAAGAAATTACTATAAAATAAGAACATTTAATTGTAGATACTGAGTGAATGTCCGATAAAAATATTTTTCCCATTCTTGCTGCTTTTCAAAAATATTTTGACTAAGAGAAACAGAGCAAAGGGTTCCTTTGCTGTTTCTTCCATTTTTCTTTAGATTGAATCTGTTCCATCTAACAAAAAGAAAAGAAACTAATGTTGGAAAATTTTGCTATGATGACTATGATTTTGTGTTAAAATGTACACCCTTCTCCTGGTGGCATCATTAAAGTTGGCCGTTCTTTGGTTTCAATTGGTCATTTGGTACTTCCACTTCCTCACAAAAAAGTTGCTGCTCTGCTGAAGACCATAGATGTTAAATGGTCCTGGTCTGTCATATTACTGCCCTCCCAACATTGTAAAAAGATCAAGAGGATAATCGTCTGATGCTGGCAATCAAAGTTTGTACCATTGAAGAGAAAAGGTCATTTCAAGCCATACACACACACACACACACACACACACACACACAAAAAAAAAAAAAAAACTAAATTTAGCAGCTGTTTTTTTGTTTTGTTTGTATAAAAGAATAATTATCATGGATAAAATTTGTTTGCTTGTCTGTTGTATGGCATTTGCCCTAGACGTGTTGAGCCTGCTTCCTCCAAAGAAGGAAGTGTCAAGAGAATTTCAATTTCACAAGCAGTCCCAAGTCACCTGTAATGAATAAAGTTAACACAACTATGGTTGTTCAAAACCTGTATAGTTTCTACTGTTGGTGTTTTGAACTGGCACATTTATCAAGTTCTGGGCGATTCTGGTTTGGCGATATCAACCCTAAGTTTGATGTGATTTCAGTGAGCGAAAAAGAATGGAGTCTCCAAAGCCTGTCATGTCTTGTCGTATATAGAGAGATATGACTCCATCTTACTTTCAATAGGAGTCAAATCACAATTCTCCAAAATATATTATTGTTTTAAGTTTCTGATAATACTTAATATTTTTAATTTACTTTCTTATCCAGGATCGATCAACAAATTTTTATCCCGCCTTTCTTTGCTTCTTCTTTATCTGTTTCCATTACTCCAACTGAGGGAGTTTTCTCCTTCTCTTGGGACTTATCTTCATATTTATAAATGCATTTTTCCAAAATAGATTAATTACAACATTCTGATAATTCTTCGTTAACAAATCTTAACCATGGGGAAATGTCTTTCGACAGTCAATCATGAACATCCTCCATACAGCCATCTCACCCTTCTATTTATCTGTCCACCAATCCAGTCGACGGTTATCTTAAATAAGTTACATTATCATCCAAACCTATTTCCATCGCCATTTAATCTCCATCTAAGTAGGTAATTAACCTTAAATGACTAGTGCCAATTTTGGTACAGAAATTTGCCATATTTTTTTTTTGTTTACAGAACCATTTTGGTATTAATATGTCACTGTCCATTCATGTTCATTATCGGCAAACGCTTTTTGTTTATAGCTATGAAAGCCAGATGCTCCAGCCTCAATTTATGACTAGCAATCAAGCAGTTTTGTTGATAAAACAGATTCTGATGAATGCCACTGATCTTATCTTGGTATTAGGATTTCCTATTTCCCAAATCTCCTAGAAAAAAACAAACTCTTTCCTTTTGATCGGATTTCATTTATTTCTTTGTTTAAATTTGAAAGAGTATGCTTCTATTAACCCCTTTCAATTCAATAATAGCATAAAAAGGAATGAACTTGTTATTTGTGTTGGTGAACAGATGTAGAAAAAGTATATTTGGCTGACAAGACTATTGAGAAGTTTTGGAGATACTATTGAGGCACAGGGTAGAACAGGTGATTGCAAAAATGGATGCCATTATTAATAAGAAAATTACCATTGTTGACCAAATGAAAACTATCAGGCATGTGCATGCAGTATGATGTTATATGGAAGTGAAACCTGGCCAGTGAGAGTTGTGTAAATGTGTTGCATGAAGGGAAATGAGAAGGATATGATAAATGTGTAATGTGAGTCAGACTTAGATCTGATGACCTCAGAGGACGATTATATTCAAACAGTATAGGGAGATGTATGTACAACAGGAGATTTGATAGTATGGTCACATTGAAATGGATGAGTTCTTTGGTTATTAGAACAATTGAGGGAGCAGGTTGAATTCACAGAGAAAAAAAAACAAGGAAAACATAGGAGGAAGTGATAAAAATATACTTGAAAGAAAGAGGGATAAATAAAAACTTGGAAGTAAATCTTAAAGTAGTCCATTGCCAACATATAAAATGGATATTAAGCTAAAAATGATGAGGAAGGGAATTTGAAAGGATCCTTAATAACTGGCCATAACATTATGAGACTTTATGCGTGTTTTTCTTGCAATGACTTTACACATTTTTTTTATTTACTATTAATTAATTATTTTTTAAATAAAAATACAATAATGTAAATTATTAACAAACGTTTTAAAAATATTGTTTAAAAAAATAAATTCACAGTGAAATGAGATGAAGTAAATGTATTATTTAGATTCTTCGGACTACTGTTCTTATCTTGAGAGTTTTTTCACGTTTTGGTTGATGTAGCCTCCAACCTTCTCAAGGGAAATCTTGTCAAACTCAGGAATCTTTCTGTCAAACTTAAAAATCTCTACAGAATTTTTAACAGAACCTTTTATTTAATCCACAGGGGTATCATGCTCTCATTCTGTCAACCATGACTGGGTGGAAGTCCTAAGTAAATCACAGGTGTATATTGAGTGTTATCCATACTGAGGATTGCATCTTCAACCTCCAAAAGGGCGTAACTTAACACTGAATGTATTTTATCTAGTACGCTATGGGTTCTTATGGACAATTCTAGTAAAAGGTTCACTATTATATAACAAAGATAGTGAATGGCTAATTAGCATCCACTCTTTTCTTCCACAAACAAAAAGTATATTGCCAGTTCCCCCTTTCCTGCATTTGTCAGATAATCCCCTTCCCTCCTGTTGATTTGCTGACTTGTTACCTGTGGCTCTAAGCTTCTTATTTATAAATTTAAGAAAAAACAAAAACAAAAAAAAACAAAACTGAAAGTATTTATGTGATTAAAAAAAAAAAAATGCAAGTAAAATGTCGCCCAGGAAACACTGAATATACACAGCTAATAAAATTAAAATCTTCTTTAATTGATCCCCTGACAAAACAAAGGAGGGATTGTTGATCACCCGACAAAGGAGGGAGTGGACCTAGTAATTCACTCCTGTTCGTCTGGTCGAACTTTTCTCAATAACTATGCCTTGAATTTAAAAATTTTTTTTCACAAACATTAGTCATGGTGAAAGTAAATTTTTCACTTGTGGAGAGGGACCCCATATGCTGGGCTTGTTTTTTTTTAGCAGTGATTTTGATGTCAAGTACACAAAAGAAGAGAGAGAAAAAATAATCAAAAATAAATAAGTAACCACTTACATTGGGTGCTTCCGTAAGGAAAAAAATAGTTAATTTATCTTCCACAGATTTCACCCAACACCATTTTAATTGGTCGTTATCTGGAAATGGATTCTCATGACAGATTGATTCTCCAAGAAATTCTATACATCCATTTTGGTAGACAACAATCACATGACCAGACACAACAGGAAAAACTTTGTAGATTCGCTTATCAACCTAAGAAAAAAAAAAAAAATTATAAGCAAAGCAAATAAAACTTTATGTTATGAAAATAATTTAATATAATGCTGAGGAAAAAGTTTGATTTTCATTTAGTGGAACTTCGAAAGAATCTTGCCTTTGGAAATTGTGCTGATTAGTTCAGGCTTCAAACACTAAACCTTAATTCTTGTTCATTAAAATGCAAAGTTGCATGCTATGAAAAAGAACCAGCGAACAGGACGGAAATACTGTTGCATCAATTCTATTCAATCCATCTGGTTTAGTTGTTTTGTTTTGTGGCATATCAACCCTTTTTGGATTATTTAATGCTGAATCCAGTCATTTTGGAAAAGGTTTGTCTGCTTTGAGTTCTTTATATCTTGAAATATTTATTCATTGTGTTTGGTTTGATTGTTTAGTAGAGGAAACTGTTTTTTGTTTTTAACTTTGCAGAACATAATTAAATTTTGCAAAAGGGGGAGGGGACCAATTGCATCAATGTTCCATCTGAAAACCATCAATTCCACTAAATAGAGCACACTGATTTGATTTAAAGAAGTCCATCAAGAATTTTGGGATTCAAAACTGAAGGATTGGTACTTTAATCAAATCCAAAAGCTGAAAATCATGAACCACACTGGTCTTTATAATCAGACAAATGATGGCTAAGATTTGGCTCACACCTAAAGCAGATAGTTTTGATTGAGTCATTTCGTGCATGCCGAGGTGGAGAAAAAAAAAAAAGAAAACGGAAAAGAGAAGCATGCTTTGTGCGTGCCCTTCTGATCCAGGGTGATAATCATGTTTATTCTTATCTTTTTACCTTTTCTGTTCGTGCCACAGGCAAAACATTTATGGTAGTTGCGATTATCTGCTAGATGCTTTAGAAAGTTTGTTCTATACAAAGTAGAATTGCTACAAGATATTAAAAGAAATAAATAATACATTTTCTTACATTTTTCTTTTTAGCTTCTTCAAAGTTCATCTCCTTTAATGTCCATCGTCGAATTACCTGAAAAAAAACAAAAAATGTTATTTGATTTTTAAAAAAAGATACTGGTGTATAAAAACAAAACTTCTGACCAACCAACAATATGGATTTAGGCAAGCCCGTTCCACAACAAACATCCTAACTGTAATCTCTGAACGTATATACCATTTACTAAAAAAAGCAGGGGAGGGTAGAGCGGTAGCTCTAGATATATCTAAGGCTTTTGACAGGGTAGGTATGAAGATTTTCTCAGGAAAATCAGATCATACGGTATCACTGGACAAATACTTAACATAATTAAATTCTTCTTAGATAAGAGAAAAATCCAGGTTGTCCTCGACGGTCGTACATCTAAACAATATGATATAAATGCAAGAGTGCCTCAAGGGTCTATCCTTGGACCTCTATTATTCCTAATATTCATAAATGACCTGACAAAATTGTCTCTGAGATGGGTATATATGCTGATGACACCACGCTCTATAACAGATATGACAGGAAAAAAAATGAACACATATCTAAGGAAATGGCAGAAACACTAGAGGATGACCTTCAGTCTGTAGTGGAATGGAGACAAAAATGGATGGTCACATTCAATGCTGCCAAGACTAAACTTGTTTTCTTCAATAATTACAAGAAACTTTCTCTACCACCAATAGCAATGGCCAAAGATACTTTATCTGAAAGTACATCTTTTAAACTCTTCGGCCTAACATTCACAGGAAACATGAGTTGGAACAATTACATTGAGAGCATTGCCAGGACTGCTGCGAAGAAGGTAGGCTCTTTCTACCGTGCTAGAAAGCTACTAATGCCCGAAAGTAACCTGTACCTCTATAAGGCCACCATTCATCCATGTATGGAGTATTGTTGTCATATTTGGGCTGGTGCATCTGTTACTAGTCTCTCGCTCCTAGACAAGGTTCAAAAGAGAGTCGCCAACCTGATAGGTCCTGAACTGTCATCTAAGCTTCAGCCTCTGTCCCAGCGACGAAATGTAGCATCCCTCTGCCTGTTCTACAAATACTTTAACGGTGAATGCTTCAACAAACTGCAAGTACTTGTACCCCCCTCCTGGACATAAATACTCCCGACAAACCTGACAAGCAGCTAAATCCCACCCTTTCACAGTAGAGATCCCTAGATGTAAGAGAGCCTTCTACTCCAGTAGTTTCTTCCCCAGAACCACTAGACTTTGGAATTCCCTTCCGGGTCCCTGCTTCCCCAATTGTACTGACATACAGAAGTTCAAGTGTAATGTGAACGGACATCTTGCTGCCCAACTTCCTACATAGTACCCCCTGTAACTTATATCCCTGACAGTAACCCTCTACATCAAAGTGGCAAAATGCCTTGTTTGGGGTGAAAATGTAATAAAAGAAAAAAAAAAAAAAAAAAATGGTGCAGTCAGGAGTCAGGATTATTGGTGTAAAAATAAAATATTGCTTAGAAAACAAAATATAATTCTCAAGTGTGATATAGGAAAGTGAAACCTGACAAATAAGGGTTGAAGATAAACCAGTAATGATCAATGATCTTGTGTTTTTAATATTGCAACCTATGGAGTTTAGTAGTAGTAGTAGTCATGCGAAATTCACCTGCTTCCTCCAAAGGAGGTAATATCAAGGGAATATTAAATTCACAGGCGGTCACAGTTACTTGTAGATAGAATGTAGCGACCTTTACATACAACATTTTACATTTCAAATGACTCGTTGAAATGGCTGTAGTCATTGTATCACCAGTAAGTAGTGTGATTTTGAATGGGCTTCAGAAATAAAACTGTTGGACAGTTTAGTCATAGAATGGAATTTATCTGTTGCAAATATGGTTGGACTGCAGAAAGTATTGTTAAGTTTATTAATGATTCCATGGGTGATGTTTTTCTTTTAGGGGGATCACCCTTCGGGTTAGAATTATAGACAATACCTTAAAAAAAATTCTAAAATTAGTTGCTATAACTGCAGACTTTTCAAAGCTTTTAACTTTGAAACATTTTTTTTATTTTGTTTTACTATAAATATTCTTTAGAAATATACAACAGCTTCATACAAGACACCAAACTTATCCAAATTTTGCCTTTATGGCTTGTATAAACATTATGACTTAAATTTTATGTAGAACCCATCAGCTTTTTTTTATATAGAATGCGTAAAATGTTTGGAATATGATAAAAAATATAACACAAGATATTTCTTAGTTATACTCTGCAAAAAACAGTTGATAAATAAAAAATTGCGCTTTTGAATTTTTGAGATAATGATTGATCATTCATATTATTTGAATTTTTCTGAGTACTGATCTCATTTTTATTGTTTTTTTTTCACAATGTTTCTATCGATGTAACCTCCAACATTCTTTAGGTGTATCTTGTGAAACTCTAGAATCTGCGTGAAATTTTATTTAAACCACGAGAGTAGCATGCTCTTCTTCTGTCAGTCATAACTGGGTAAATTTTAATATTTTTAGTGTCGCTTGTACTGAGTGTTGGAACCTTCAGAAATGTAACTTTTACAACTGAATTTTACCAAGTACTCTATCCATTGTGCCACAGGTCCTTGCAGACAGCAGGCGTTTGGAGGTGTGTGTTAAGCAAAAAAAAAAAAATCAAACCTGTACTGCGAAGGAGAAAAAGAATGTAAAAAAAAAAAATTAAAAAAAAAATAAAATAAAAAAGGACGTCTTTGCCATTGCATCCATCGCCAAACCGGAAGTGGCGAAGGTTTAAATTAAGGCTAGTCAATCGAAAAGAAGGGAATGACTTTCGAAAATATTGTCAAAAAAAGCAACTCCTCTTTGTAGAAAAGTGCCCAGTTCATGGTGAAAGAATTAATGTTTTTAGCCAATTTTTCAATATTTGTCGTCCGAAGGGATGATCTTCAAAACGATGCCGATCTTGTGAAAATTCGTTGCCTCTATTGAAAGTTTTAGGCATACATACATTTAAACAGACAGGTGAGATTTATATTATAGATATCACTATTTATTACTATATATTATTACTACACATACATTTTTATACTATTTATTACTATATATATATATATATATATATATATATATATATATATATATAATTAATGATTCCCATATTGTGTTAAATTCTATCCTCAAATAGCTTAGTAGTTGATTATTGCCTAGCATATCTGCTGCTTCTTTAAGTTGCCTTACTCTCCACCGTTCTTCTGCCTATAATTTTTACTTTGTCCTATAATGGTAGACGATTTCCCTTTTCCCTTCATATATGGTCAGCCATGCCGGACTTTTCACCCTCTCTCCACATATTAAGGCTTTTCGATGTTTTTTTAGCCATACTTTTTGTGGATGATATATCTCACCTTTGTATAGCTTTCTACATTTACATGGAATCTCATATACACAGTTCTTAATCATTTTTTTTTTTCTGTAGGAGACTTGACTTGCAAAAGTCGAGAAATACCAAAATATAGTTGGATTGCAGAAAGGATTTCGAATTTTATTGATAATTCCATGGGTAGCATTTTTGAATGGTATATTATTAAGGTGAAATCGAAATGTCTGTCAAAGAATTGGTGAGAACAGGAACTATCTACCTGTAAAGAATAGGAAGATTTTTGTTCAAGATTTACTTCTTTAGATCTGCTGTGTTCTGTTTATGCCCATGTATGTTAGCAGGCTAACCTTGTGAAGGATATGGCTATTCACTTCACAAGGGTGGTTATTCACTATGGAGAGCATCTAGAGTATCCACAGAATTTTTTATTGTAATGAGAAATCAACTACATGTATAAGCATGAAGACAAAATTATTGTTATATAAAAAAAAAAAAAATTCAAACTTATTTTTATTCCAACTACATTTCTCTTATATGAATATAAGTTTTGGTACAAGATGATAAAAGTTCCCCTTTCAGTTAGCATAGGTACAGTGAACATGATTGTATATATTTGAAAAAATTAACCAATTGTGAAGAGAAGAAATTAAAAAAAAAAAATTCAAAGAGTTAAAAAGAAGTTATGTTTTCATTTACCATGATTTCATAAATACACTTCAGAGATGTAATTTCTGACAAATAAATAAACACATCATTTTATTATTTCAAATACTAGCATTTCAACCCGGCGTTGCCCGGGTGTTTGGAGGTGTATGTTGAGCAAAAAAAAAAGTAGTAGTAGGAAGGCAGGCTCGAACCCGTACTGTGAAGGAGGAAAAGAATGGGGAAAAAATGTGACGTCTTTGCTGTTACGACCACCGTCAAACTGGGAGTGATGTAGGTTTGAATTAAGGCTAGATGAATTTCGAAAACATCAGTGAAAAAAGCAACCCCTCCCTGTAGAAAAGTGCCCAATTGAGGGTGAAGAAATTAATGTTTTTAGCCAATTTTTCGTCTGAAGGGTCGAGCTTCAAACGATACTGATCTTGTGAAAATCCGTTGCCTCTGTCAAAAGTTTTAGGCAGATATGCAAACATAGATACATACATTTATATACTGATAACTCAAATTTTTGATCCAAACTGATTAAAAAGCTTGCCCTATCTCTGGATACCTTTTATGTAAAATTTCAAATGTTTAGACCAGAAATTGTCTTTAGTAATTTGGTAGAGACCGCAGAGGTAAAATTTTTTTAACTTTGACCCCTATTATGACCTCTTAACATTTATTGTTTTGGGTTCAAATCAAGTTATTAAGTTAGATCTATGTCCAAGGAACCTATATTTGAAATTTCAATTGTTTATACCCAAAATTGGTGGAGGAGGTTGGTAGTGTTCTCAAAGGTCAAATCATTGAACTTTGACCCCTTAACAGCCAAATTTCTGGCTGAAAATGGATTACAAAGATTTTCCCAAATCTCAGTACCCTGTATACCAAATTTTGAGTCTGTAGACTTAAAATCGACAGAGTTATTGCGTAGAGATATGTATACAGACACACACACACAGACAGACATGTTCACTTTTATAGATATATAGATTACTTTTGTATGAAATTGTAAGTGGTATATTTGTGTCATCCAATCAAAACCCTTATTACAATGGTGGCTGATAAGTAGGGCTATGACAACAGAATATTCTTTTCATTATTTTGACTCTCGAGTATATATCAGTTAATATCTTATATGCTTTTTAGATAGAATGATGTGGTTCTCGATTAATTGTGTCGGAGATATACTCGAGAGTCAAAACAATGTCACAGCCCTAGTCAGATATTTTTCTATGCATCTTCTACCCCCGCAACATAAATGAATGATGTATCCTTCATCGCATGGAGGTAGTCTGTTTCTTTCTTTGTAGAAGTTCCTCTAGATCATTATTATACAGCATACCCCTCCCACCCCATGGGACAGGGAAGAAGACCTCCAAAACATGCCTGATTTACAAACCAAGAACCCAAGAGACTATCTTGTCTTCCTCTTCTTGCCATCATATTAGATATTGTGACTCCCGGGCGATGTAGGATTTCCAGGGGGAAGTAAGTGGGGCATAATGAACTGCAACATATCCGATGTTATTGAAGCAAAAGAATGTGTTAGAAGATAAATATTAAAACAATAAAATATTTACAGTTAAATATTTATATAATAAAAGATTTGAAATTTTAATTACAAAAACAAGAATTTACCAAAACAATAAAACTGACCTGGTTACATGACATAAGATAAGAAACAAGTTATATATTCAAGAAACACTAACCAGTCAGAGAGTTTTCCAGTCAGTCGTCTAGTGAGCAAGGATTAAGTCAAGCCACTGGAGTTGTTGGTACAGAAGAGATTTTGGTCTCTGCAGTCCATGAAAACATCCAGTGGACACAACTAGAGAAGATGTAGAAATTAAGATAAACATCTGCAAACTTCAAGAGGTGCGAATAAAGTTATCTGTGCGTTATAATTTGGTGTTTGGCATTTCTTTCAGAGGAAAAGTATCTCAATAAGACTTCAAGGAAAGGACCAACTGCAGAAAAACAACGACTATGAAGAAGGTATGTTTCTCTTTTGTTTGGTGCCAAGCAGACAAAGATGTTTATCCATCTTGGTTATAAGAAGGTATCTAAAATGTATTTGTCCTGTTTTGTGAATGGTCCAATTGAATTTGTATATACACATTCATACACTAAAGAGACACTAGACGATATGGCCCAGTAACATATACACATATATAATATATTTGAGATCATACATACATCCAGAGACACGTTTACATGGATAGTTACATAGATGCTATACAACCTGACACATATATATATACATATATACACACACACTAGACGACACAATCAACTATGTAGACACATTATTCATAGGGACATATATATATGTATACACACTGCTATGCTACAATATATCCTGTCTATTGACTTCCTGTTTGCACAGTTACTTCCATGCCATGTTAACCACTTTCATAACCTTATCTTTGAAGTGGGTCGGCATGACATTTTTATGTGACCCAGCTCTTGTTCAATCTTGCTACTTCTCATTCCTGTCTCATTCATATTTCCTTTCACTATCTACAACATTCACTGTGCATTCGCCCGTGTATGGAGTACTGCTGTCACAGTTGGGCTGGTGCATCTGCTACTAGTCTCTTGCTCCTGGATAGGATCCAAAAGGGAGTCGCCAACCTAATAGGTCCCGAACTGTCATTCCACTGACGAAATATTGCATCTCTCTGCCTGTTTTACAAGTTTAAAATACTTGGTGGATGCTCTGACGAACTACAAGCCCTTGTACCCCCTCGACGAAAATACCCTCGACAAACCCGACAAGCAGTGGTCCTACCCCTATACAGTTGAGATCCCTAGATGTAAGAAAGCCTTTTACTGTAATAGCTTCTTCCCCAGAACTGTATGATTGGAATTCTCTTCCGGTTTCCTGCTTTCCCAACTGTACTGACATGCAGAAGTTCAAGTGTAATGTGAACAAACATCTTGCTGCTAAACTCCCTACATAGTACTCCTGCAACTTATGTCCCTGATAGTAGCCCCCTACATCAAAGTGGCAACATGTCTTGTTTGGGGTGAAATTGTAATAAAAAAAAAACAAAAAAAAACAAGCAAGATTATTGGAGTTCTATTATGATATAGATATTGTCATCAATTTAGAAAAAAAAAGATAGTTTTACCTTTGAATTATGGACAGCTACTAGTTGTTCATTGGAAGCATCCCAGATGACAGGTGATGAAATTGTGTGCAACTGACGGGGCGACCAACAATGCAGCAATTTTTGGTTGCTAATCTTTAAAAAGAAAGAAAAATTGATTTTATTACAGAATTATACAAAGTTACAAATATGTCAGGAAATTATACATTTTTTTTTATTGGAATCCTTTGAGAGGAGTAATTTGTGTATTTGTGTAGTTTGAAACAACAACAAATATGAAGATGAGGATAATAGTCTGTGAATAAATAAATATCCAGAAATTATTTGTTGATTTTAAATTGCTTTTTAAAGGATTCAAATATATCAACAGCTAACAGTGAATAAACTAGCCTTTTCTTAAAAAAAAAAAAAAAAAAAAAAAAATAGAATGCAGATTTCAACCAAAAAGCAGAAAACTCATATCCAAGGGAGGATCAGAGTTTAAGCTCCAAACCATTTTCACCCGGATTAAAAAGAAAAAAAAAAAACTGCAATTCCACTCAAAGGGTACCATCTATTTATATATATCTATATATATAAAAGCAAAAATGTGTGTGTGCATGTGTGCATGTATGTATGTTCGCTTTTTGTGTATGTCTGCAAAAGGCTTTTTTCTGAGGCCTTCATGGGGGGGGAGGGGGACCATTCTTAAAACTTTTTATACCACATCTAAATGATAATATCTACGACTTAACGATGGGGTTCGCGTATTTAAATTGCCCGACTTTTACCAGCTCGCCGCGTCTTCAAAAAGCGAAAAGTGGGGGAAACAGAAACTGGCTTGCAGCGCAAAACTAGGTTAAACAACACAACGCTTCCCCGCACCTGTATATTTTACTTTATAAACCTTATTTAAACACACTTATCAATTCCTCTTCCTTCGTGGCCGAGGTAGTTAGGCGTCTGGCTTTTTTTCCCTTTCGTTTCCACCTTCGCGTCAAGGCTTCGGGGCTCAATCCTATCTTCCTACTAAAACCTTTTTTTTCTTCTTTTCCACCTCCAAACACCCAGCCAACGTTTTTTTTAACACACACACACACCTCCAAACACCCGGGCAACGCTGAGTACCTCCCACTAGTCAATCTATATATATAAACGCGAAAATGTATGTATGTATGTGTGTATGTTTGTGTGTCTGCTAAAAACTTTCGACAGACAGAACAAAAATTCACAAACTCGGTATCATATTGAAGCTCCATTCTTCACTCGAAAAATTGGCCAAAACGTTCATTTTTTCACCCCGAAATCGACAATTTTCGACAGGGGGGGGGGTCAACAAAAACGGTCCTCTCGTGACGACGACCGGTTCTACGCATGCGTCAGATGACGTCATGACCTGATTTACTTTAAATAGTTGAAAAACTGGCTAAATTTCATGTAAATCGCGTTAGCTCAGTTGATTAGCGCGTTGGTTCATTATCTAAATGTTTTGGGTTCGAACCGTGGTGTGAGATGTCTTTTTTTTTTTTTCGATTTTTTAAATTTAAATATTGAACCAGTGTTATTTAAGCCATTTTTCACGCAACGATCGTTTTTCTGCTTTTTTTTTACTTCGCTTATCCACCCCTGACCACACGCCCAAAAACACCCGGATACCCACCGATTTTTTAAATTTTAATATCGAAACAGGCTTATTTAAGCCATTTTTCACGTGTTCGTTTTTCTGTTTTCATTGTTCGTTTGCCTTACGTTAGTTTTTTTTGTTTTTTTTTAATGTTTTGATTACCGCCTCCGCTTAAGTTTTAACATTGTTTTCTTTTTTTACTTTGCGCTTATAACAAACAAACCTGGTCATTGACATCGTCGTTGTAACGCTAGATGACTTCCATGCATGCACCTGTCAATTTGGTTCTTACTTAAATAAATTCAAACATCTTTCAGTAACTTTATTTCCAAACTTCGCCTCAGGGCTTTCGGGTTCGATCCTACCAACTTTACCCCCCCCCCCCCCGTTTCTTTTTTATTTAACACCACACACACCTCCAAACACCCGGGCAATGCCAGGTACCCCTGCTAGTACTTAATAAAAGACAAAATGGGTGTACGCGTTTGTGTATGTTCACGAAAGGCTTTTTGCGTTGGGGTTCTCGCGTCGGTTAGATTTCAGGAGAAGTTTTTGCATACTTCCTAGATCGTAATATCTCAGATTCGCAAACGGACTTCGTCTCTATCTTTTGTTTTTTTTGATTGAGTTTTAAAAAATTCCCGTGTGGTCGTCTCTGTTGTTTGTTTGTCGTTTTTGTATAAATAAAGTGAACTAATCGAATGCTGGCGCCAACTTCCAGCATTCGCCCGGGTAGTATCTGTTCTGTAATTGGTGTTTCATCAACCCTTCATACTGAGACAATTACTATTTATTTGGATACTAGCGGGGGATACCCGGCGTTGCCCGGGTATTTCGAAGTGTGTGTGTGTTGGGGTAAGAGGTTTAGATCAAAACATGGCCGAGTGTTTAGAGATGTAAAAGAGAAATAAAGGTTTTAGTAGGAAGGTAGGCTTGAACCTCGAAGCCTTGACGCGAAGATGCAAACGAAAGGGAAAAAAAGCCAGACACCCAACCGTCTCGGCCACGAGGGGAGAGGAATTGATAAGCATGTTAAGTTAACATTTATAAACTGAAATTGACAGGTGCGAGGAAGTTAAGTCGCGTGATGTTTGATCTAGTTTTGCGCTGCAAACCAGTTTCTGTTTTCTCCCGCCCTATCATTTGCTTTTCGAAGACGTGTCGATTGAAAAATATCTCGAAAATAGCTGGTAAAATCAGGCAAATTAAAGATAGCCGCGACCCCCGTTCTTAAGTCGTAGATTTAGATGTGATATAAAAAGTTTTAAGAAGGAGTGAGTTGACCGAGAAGGCTGATGAAAAAAGCCTTTTGCAGACATACACAAAAACGCACAAACACACATTTTCGCTTTTATATACATAGAATAGCGGGGGTACCCGGTGTTGCCCGGGTGAGAAACGTGGGGGGGGAGGGAGTTAAAAAAATTTTCGTATGTAGGTAGGATCGAACCCGAAGCCCTAAGGTGAAGTTGGAAAATAAAATGTGAAAAAAACATGACACGTTAATCAATCGCTCAGCAAGAAATAGTTACTGAAGGACGTTTGAATTTATTTAAGTAGGAAGAGAATTGACAGGTACCCACACCTAATGACTTAATGAGGTCAAGTGGAAATCGTGGAGTTAACATTTTCTGCGAGAGTTATAATAACGTAAACAATAGCTAGTCAGCAGTTAACATTTTCTGCGGGACAGTTTTTAATGAGGTCAATAACTCGGTTTGTTTGTTTTTACTCAACTTTGGGGAAAACCAGCTCCCCGTTTATTAGGGGAGTGTCCAGACGAAAGCAATTGTTTAATATGACGCTAAAAAAGCCGACACTGACCAAACGTTTACATCGCTTTCTAGAGACCACCGGGAAGTGCCAATTCGAATCCAGTTTCGCTTTTTTATACTGAAAAGCGAAAGATACACGCGACGATCTAAAATTCTGGAAAAAAATAGCGTGTGAAAGTTGGGCAAATTAAATACACACGCGACCCCCGTTCGTAACTCTTAGATATTATCATTTAAAAAGCATATAAAAAGTTTTAAGAAGGAATAAGCCAACCGAGAAGTCCAGCGAAAAAAGCCTTTTACAGACATCCACAAAAAGCGAACACACATACACACATTTTCGCTTTTATATTTATAGACTAGCGGGTGTTTCAAGGTATGTGCGCTCGGGCGGGATGGGGGGGGTGTTAATCAAAACATAAGAATAAGCAAAGTAAATATTTTAAAAAAACACAAAAAAAACTAATGTAAGGCAAACGAACAATGTTAAATGTAAAAATCGGAAAAAGAAAACAGAAAAACGAACGTTAAAACTTCTTTAAAAAATCTAAAAAATACCCCCCCCCCCCCCAAAAAAAAAACATGAAAAATGGCTTTGGGGGGTACCTGGCGTTGGCCGGGTGTTAATGAAAACTAAAGAATAAGCAAAGTAAAAAAAAATAAAAAAAAATAGAAAAACGAAATGAAAATCCCCCCCCCCCCCAAAAAAAAAACATGTGAAAAATGGCTTAAATAACTCTGCTTTAATATTAAAATTTAAAAAAATCGAAAAAAAAAAAAAAGAAGACATCTCACACCACGATTCGAACCCAAACCTGGCGTTGCCCGGGTGTTTAGAGGTGTGTGTGCTCGGGGAAGGGGGGGGGGTAGCGGTAATCAAAACATAAGAATAAGCGAAGTAAATATTTTTAAATATTAAAAATGTTAAAAATTAAGAAAATCGAAAAAACACAAAAAAAAAACTAATGTAAGGCAAATGAACGATGTTAAATGTAAAAACCGGAAAAACAAAAACAAAAAAGAAAACAGAAAAACAAACGTTAAAACTCCTTTAAAAAATCTGAAAAATAAAAACAAAAAAAAACATAGAACGTGAAAAATGGCTTAAATAACCCTGTTTCAATATTAAACCCTTAAAAATCGAAAAAGAAAAAGAAAAAATAACATCTCACACCACGGGGGTACCCGGCGTTGCCCGGTTGCTTTTGGGTGTGTGTGGTGATCAGGGATGTGGGGGGGGGGTGTTAATGAAAACCTAAGAATAAGCGAAGGGACCCCCCCCCCAGAAAAACGAACATTAAAAAATCTGAAAAACATATGAAATAAATAACCCTGCTTTAATATGAAAATTTAAAAAATCGAAAAAAAAAAAACAAAGAAGACATCTCACACCATTATTTGAACCCAAAACCTTTAGATAATGAGGCCGTGCTCTAAGCAACTGAGCTAAGATGAGGTCGACGGAATTGTGTCGCTTAAATATTTAAACTAAATAAAGTTACGACATCATTTGCGCATGCATAGAAGCGAACTCGTCATGAGAGGACGGTTTTTGCTGACCCCTCCCCCCCTGTAGAAAACTGCTGATTTCAGGGTGAAGATATTAACGTTTTTGGCCAATTTCTCGATTGTCGGGTGAAGGTTGGAAGTTTAAAATGATACCGATCTGGCGAAAATCCGCGACCCGTGTGGAAAGTTTTTGCGTGACATACAAACACACATACATACAAACACATTTTCGCTTTTATATATATAGATTGCCAGAGTGTCCCCGTTTTTGGGGGAGCTGGTCCCCCCCCCCACAAAAACGACCTTCATGGGAGGTTTAAAAGCAACGCCATTTCTGCAAGTCATCTTTTTGATTGCCTACATTTAATTTGAACGCTTTACACTTCCAGTCGTATCATGGTGTAACGGTAAGACATCAGGTTTTCTTTCACTTTCTTTTCCGCCTTTGCGTCACTATTATATAAAGGAAAGTTGTCTGTGTGCTTGTTTGTTTGTATGTCTGCTAAAAACTTTCGACACACGCAACAAACACTGACAAAATTGGTATTGTTAGAAAGATCAATCTCTCGGACGAAAAATATAGAAAATTTGGCCAAAAAGATTAATTCTTTGACCGAAAAAAACAAAACAAACAAACTGTGTTTGGGTTTTTATAATATGCGCAAGATTTCTAGATTAAATATTTCTTTTGCTATGATTGATTAAAAGGAACTGCTGATTTGAGCTTTTGTGCAAATAAGAGTCAATATGTGAAAATAACATTCAATGTTGTCATAACAACATTGAATGTTATTTTCACATATTGACTCTTATTTGCACAAAAGCTCAAATCAGCAGTTCCATCGAACACATGAGCTACAGTATTTTTCTTTTTTAATTGCTATTCGCTCCAAAGAAGGCACAGTCTCATTTCCATGTAATGGGCTACTAATTGGGTCCAAATGTACAGGGATACTGTGTAGTTGAGCAGCGAGATATCTGTTCACATTACATTTGAACTTTTGCACGCCAGTACAATCAGGGAATCAGGAGGGAATTCCAAAACCGAGCAGTTGGAGGGAAAAAACTATTTGAGTAGAAGGTTTTCCAGTATCTACGAATCTCTACAATGTGTGGAGGTGGGTTTTTGCTGCTTGTCTGGTTAATAATTGAGGGTTTTTATGTCGAGGGGGTACAAGTGCTTGGAGTTTGTTTAAGCACATTCTTTTAAAGATATAATTACCCTACTGATGGGTGGTGTAGTTTATTTTTTAATTAAAAATATAATAATTTTCAGATTGCCAACTATATCCATTGAACATATTAAGATTATGATTCAAATAAATCGTCACTGTTAGATTTTTAGAGTAATATTTTAGTTTTTACTAGCGGGGTGCCCGGCATTGCCTGGGTCTGTCTAGGTGGTGTAGTAAGGAACTCGGGGGGCGGGGGGGGTTTAAAAAGTGGTCATAACGAGGAGGGAATCAAAACAACAGTAGGCAGTTTGGGTGGCGAGAGGTGTTAAAAAAAGGGGGGGTAGTAGGCAGACTCGAATCTGTAATGCAAAGAAGGGAAAGAAGGTTAAAAAAAAAAAAAAACGTGACGTCTTAGCCGATGTCAATATCGCATGACCAGAAGTTACGAGCGTTGGAATTAAGCGTAGTCAATCCAACCGAGACGATGATTTTGCGAAAATGTTGACGCAAAAACCGACCCCTCCTTGTAGAAAATTGCCCAGTTGAGGGTGGAGGAATTAATGTTTTTGGCCAATTTTTCGATATTTGTCGTCCGAAACATCAAGCTTCAAAACGATACCGATCTCGTCATAATCCGTCGCGTGTCAAAAGATTTTGGCATACATACATTCACACAACCCGACGATTGAGATTTATATTATAGATTACTTGTATTGATCGGACTATTGTTCTCACCTTGAGTGTTATTTGTGCAACATTTCGGTCGGATTGTGCTTCGATCTTCACCAGGCATGTCAGTTGTTTGGAACTTTTCTCCTATTTTTTCCAAACAACAACCAACATGCTTGATGAAGGTCGAAGGACAATCACAATCAATAATCACAAATAACACTCAAGATGAGAACAATAGTCCGATCAATACAAGTAACATAGACAATTAGTACTCATCTAAAAAATTCAGAACTTATTTTTGTTTTGCTATAAAGTTTAGCGGTGAGACAAAATGATCTGCTCGAAATTACGAAACGGCATTTGTAAAAAAAAACAAATATAACAATATGCTTATCATCTGCTTAGTAAACACAGGTCGAAAATACTAAAAAAAACAAAAAAAAAACGATAAACTAAACTTATATAGGACCCACTTTGAAAACTTCTCGTAAACATTGAGTAACAAGTCATATTTAATGTTTAAAGGTAGAGTATCGATGATTCTAAAATTATTTTTTAGTATAAAATGAAGATTTATTCTTTTCAGAGACTGGGGATAAATTTATTCAACTTTATCACTCTATTAAAACTTTTTGTGAAATATTAATTATTTGGCAAAACACGAGAGTAACATAAATACGCACGTGTTACAAACACCCAATAGCGTGCTTTGTTTGGAGATAACAGTTTTACACATTAAAAGTAAATATGAGTTACCTTGATTATACTGATACCCTTGGACTTGTAGGAGACAATAACCCGATCATCTTTGTTGGCATCACACACCCCAACCAATTCTTCTTCGCTGGGAAGTCGACATAATACAAATGGTTCCTTAAGGGACGCCATGTTGAAGTGAGCTGAGAGCAGCCCCGCACCGAATCGACATTTGTTTTTCGTATACAAAAATACAATTTCGAAAAAATAAATAATTTAAATATGATGATTATTTTTAAATTTTTATATAACTTATTTTAAGTAGATTAGAATTTCCTTTAAATCTTAATAATATTTTCGCCCATATTTGTCGCAACTTCCGTTTTCCGCTTCCTTATCATAGTAATACTATTTCCGTAAAGGTCGTTATGGCCGATCTTAGCGTTTAGTTTTTTTCTTATTAGGAATGGTCACTAAGTTTGAGAATCGTGTGATGAATAATAAAGCGACAGGAGAAACTCGCACGTCTCCTTTGAACGAGGATCCCATAGTTGGCGATTGTTTTCCTGGCCATGGTCAGGACATCGATGATGTGAAGGAAGTAGATCCACCACCACCAAATGATTGTACTACGATCTGCCACAACAACATCATGGTTGGCACGTTGTCGTCGGGCGTTCAACCACCCGCTTCGTCCTCCTTCTCGTCAGCTTCCTCATCTTCGGCGTCGTCCTCATCATCCTGCGTGTCCCCTTCATTTCCGACTAGCAATGTGGACGAGAGAAGCAAGAGTGTTGAGCGGAAAGAATCCGCCAAGTCGCACCCCAATAACAAAATGTTCAACCCGAGGAACGAAAATATCAAATCGTCGTCCAAAGAAGACGAAAGGAAACCTCAAGCAGGCAACAAAAAATGTAATATCGCAAGTTTTGCCTTTTTCTATTTATTTATTTATTTATTTGTTGGATGCATCAGCCTCTATGGATGCTCATATTGGCCCAGTAAAATCCAATAAGAGCCGAAACGCAACCACATAAGATAAAAATCAAGTCCCTTAAACGGACAAACATAAAATGCAAAAATCTAATTTATTTGAATTTTAATTAAAATCCGTTAACGAGTTACGATAACAACTGAAAGGCGACGATACAGAATGAAACTGTAGTATCTGAAACAAAATAAAATATTTTTTTTGTATTTAAGTTAAATACGGACCGTGCTATTTTTGAGAAAGGATTTTTAATTTAAATTCAATTTTTAGGGTATCTTTTGGGTACTCCTTGGGCGTTGAGTTCCATGGTGGCCAGTATATTTATTTAATGGTCGCTCCCTTACAAAAGGCTAGCGCATTAACATTTTTAATTTATTTATTTACTTACTTTGGCTTAACATTTTTAAAGAATATTACAAAGGAAAATAACTAAATCATTTATAGATAATGTCTCACGTTTACAAACAGGCAGCTTTGCCGTTTAGTTGTACAAATATCCTCAAACCATGTAACCAATAAAAGGGAGACGTTACGTTCGGTCAACACCGGTACCGCGCTTAATGCAAGCAGAAGTTTATCTACTGTAAAATTAAACCAAAATTTTATTTTTTATTGTTCAATGTTTTTAATTTTAAATTCTAAAATGAAACACATTTAAGCATTTTAAAACTTCATGTTTCGGTACTAGTGCAGAGAGAGTGATCCGGACGTAAATAATAACGTTATTATTTAAAAAGCCATTCTTAATATGGGGAGGGGAGGGTGTTTTGTACCTATTCTATACTTCAACCTTACAATTGAATAAAAAAAAAAAAACAGATCATAAACTTTAATTAAACTTGCCTCCTCCCTTGAGGCTCTCATTCACAAATATCCGTGGGCTTAGAACTAACTTAGCTGATGTTGAAGCATTTCTCTTAACAAATACCCCGGATATCTTAGCACTAAGTGAGACTAACCTACACTCCTCCATTCCCTCTAACCACTTTAACATGCCTGGATATCTCCCACTCTGCCGTAAGGACTCTGACAGACATATGCACGGACTTGGAGTTTACATTCGTAATACCCTTCCCTTGACTAGAGAAACAAACCTAGAAACAGATGATCAAGCCTTTATGTGCTTTAGACTAAACGTGCAACACAATATTAGCTACTATTATTTTCTCTACTGCTCTCCCTCGACTCAGGACTGCTCCATAATAAACAAAGTATCTGACAGCATAGACACGGCACTGTCCCTCGACACTAGCGCACAAATACATGTGTTTGGTGACTTTAATGTCCACCACAAAAACTGGCTTGGATTCTCTACTCACACAGATGCAGCGGGCAGCACAACCCATAGCTTCGCTATATCTCACTCCCTATCACAAATTGTTACGTTTCCAACCCGTTTCCCTGACCAGGAAGAACAACACGCATCACTTCTAGATCTGTTTTTGACCACAGTTCCCGATGACTGCATAACGAAGGCCCACAGCCCACTCGGGAACGCTGACCATGCAGTGATAATGGTTGAAATCGCCCTAAACTCTAGACCCAAAACTGAAGAGCCAGTGCTCAAAACAACGAGATATTATAATAAGGCTGACTGGGAAGCCATCAGGGAACTAATTAGAGATGCTCCATGGAAAAATATTTTCTCTCTCCCTGCTGAACAATGTGCAAACGAGACCACTGACTGGTTCAAAACTGCAATCGAAGCGCATGTTCCCATGCGGAAATTTTATAGTAAGCCCCACTCTCCCCAATGGTTTACGTCGACTTGTGCAACTGCCATTACTCAAAAGCAGCATGCATACCGTAGGTTTAACCGACATAAGTCCAGTTCAAACAGACTGAAGTATATAGAAGCTAGAAATAACGTTAAGAAAGAAATAGCGACAGCTAAGAGAGAATTTACGGAAACCACTAAAAAGCGCATCGAAGCACAAAAACTAGGAACTCGAGACTTCTGGAAAATCTACAACAGTGTAGTAAATAATGGGCAATCAACAATTCCCCCACTAACCAACAATCACGAGGTTGTCTCCTCAGCAACCGACAAGGCTAACATGCTTGCCAGTCGGTTTGCCTCAAACTCCACACTGGACCCTTCCAACCACCCCCTACCTGACTTTCCTATGCGGACAGACGCCACACTAGACGATCTGAAAACCACCCCTGCTCAGGTGCATGCTATCATAAAAAACCTTGACACCTCAAAAGCATGTGGACCCGATCTTATCCCAGCTGTGCTATTAAAAAAGTGCTCAGCCGAAGTAGCTCCAGTTCTCTCCAAACTCTACAACAAATGTCTTAATGAAGCTTGCTTTCCGGGCTGTTGGAAAACTGCTTCTGTTGTACCAGTATTCAAGAATTCTGGCGAAAGGACAGACCCATCAAATTATCGCCCCATTAGCCTCCTCCCACTTTTTGCCAAAATATTTGAGACCATAATTAACCATGCTCTAGTCCATCATCTTACAGATGCTAAACTACTGACTGACAAACAATATGGATTTAGACGAGCCCGTTCCACAGCAGACATCCTCACTGTGATCTCTGAACGTATATACCATTCACTGGACAAAGCGGGGGAAGGCAGAGCGGTAGCTCTAGATATATCTAAGGCTTTTGACAGGGTATGGCATGAGGGTCTCCTCAGTAAAATCAGATCATACGGTATCACTGGTAGAATACTTAACATAATTAAATCCTTCTTAGATAAGAGAAAAATCCAGGTAGTCCTCGACGGTCGCACATCCAAACAATATGATATAAATGCGGGAGTGCCCCAGGGTTCTATCCTTGGACCTCTATTGTTCCTGATATTCATAAATGACCTCCCCGACAACATTGCCTCTGAGATGGGTATATATGCTGATGACACTACACTCTATGCCAGACACGACAGGAAGACGAATGAACACATTTCTAAAGAAATGGCAGAAACACTAGAGGAAGACCTCCAATCTGTAGTGGAATGGGGACAAAAGTGGTTGGTCGCATTCAATGCTGCCAAGACTAAACTAGTTTCATTCAATAATTACAAGAAACCCTCTCTACCACCCATAGCAATGGCCAACGACTCTTTATCTGAGAGTCCATCTTTCAAACTCCTTGGCCTAACGTTCACAGGAAACATGAGTTGGAACAATTACATTGAAGGCATTGCCAGGGCCGCTGCAAGAAAGGTAGGCTCTCTCTACCGTGCTAGAAAACTACTAACACCCGAAAGTATCCTGTACCTCTATAAGGCCACCATTCGCCCATGTATGGAGTATTGCTGCCACATCTGGGCTGGTGCATCTGCTACTAGTCTCTCGCTCCTTGACAAGGTTCAAAAGAGAGTCGCAAACCTGATAGGCCCTGAACTGGCATCTAAGCTTCAGCCTCTGTCCCATCGACGAAATGTTGCATCCCTCTGCCTTTTCTACAAGTATTTTAGTGGTGAATGCTCTGACGAACTGCAATCACTTGTGGCCCCACGACGCGAGCACCCTCGACAAACCCGACAGGCTACTAGATCCCACCCCCACACTGTAGAGGTCCCTAGATGTAAAAGATCTTTTTACTCCAATAGTTTCTTCCCCAGAACCGCAAGACTCTGGAATTCCATTCCAGGTCCCTGCTTCCCCAACAGTACTGACGTGCAGAAGTTCAAGTGTAACGTGAACCGACACCTTGCTGCCCAAATCCCTACATAGTACCCCAGTAGTTGTTGCCCCTGATAGTAGCCCCCTACACCAAAGTGGCAATTTGCCTTGTTTGGGGTGAAAATGTAATAAAAAAAAAAAAAATAAAAAAAATTTGTAGCAGCGGGATGTGAGCATGTTTATATAACAATAAACAATTATTATCAGCTCTTTTTATTGAGCACTATCTAACAACCTCGTTGAATTCATTAGTCCATTACTTTTGAATATAAAAAAACCCGAGTATATATATATATATATATATATATATAGAGAGAGAGAGAGATTTTATATATTTATATATATATATATTATATAGATATTTTATATATTTTAAAAAACTATTTTATATATATATATATATATATATATATATATTTGTCTTTACATAAGCAGTAGTTTGTTGCTACACAGTCATGAGCATATGGTATGGAACTCAACGCCCAAGGAGTACCATCTTTTGTTTATGAAATTGAAAGTGAAAAATAGCTATAAAACGTCCACTCTCCATGGGTTTCTAAATAATAATCTTATTTCAACACAGTCTATATTTTGCATAAGTGCCGAATTCTTTATATTTACATTGTCGGACTATCTCTATATAAAGTTAGGCATGTGTATTTTTATGTACAAGATTTACTCCTAAACTAATTTCCTGACCATTATGAATGTTGGAACACTGCTGCTAGATATAGGGGACGAAATGTGGCTATATTTAGTTTAATTTAGGTTCCTTAGTGAAAATTCAGATACACTGTGTTTAAAAATTGGAGGTAACCCGGATATAAGAGACTTCTTCTCCGGGTGGGGGCACACAAACTCTAATTTGGGACCAGAAAATTTTTTTCTTATATCCAAATATTCGGGTTACACTATATTAACGATAGGTATTAGACCTATTAATAAATATTTCTCAAATTTCAGTTTCTGTAAAGTTTTAGTACTTATGCAGAACATGGATGACATTATCGTGAGCATAATTAAGGTAGGTTACGTAAATTGCTGGAAGGTACTGAAATGTTTTGCCAATAAAAATCACAGTAGCCAACAATTGAAAGACACGATAAAGATATTGCAGAAAATTTAATAAATTTGTGAAAACTGGTGAAAGTCAACATAAATCTATTAGGAAAAATATCTTCATTAAAAATATTTAGCGAGCATTTTTACAAAACGAAAAGACCAAAATTTTCGTATAGCAACTATCGGTTTATATCATCTGCCTGGAATATAGTTCTGCCTAATACTGGAGTCTATTTTTAAGGTCATAATATAGACACAATCTTCTATCCAAAAATTGAAATATTTCGGATTCGCATTGAATTGAATCTGTAGTCATTAGACACCAATTAAGCAAGATTTCCTGAATTTCATTTTCTTAAGCTTTAAATTTGACTAAAATTTAAACATTTGCTAGAATGAAGATCATGAAATGGATTTGGATCAAAATTGGAATAAGGATTCTATACATAAGGTTTATTAGCATTATGTCTTGATTTTAATCTTTGTAAGGGAACGTAGAAGTGGTGCAAAATTGGGTACTTCTACAGAATTTAAACCAACTAAAACTGACTATTGTTGAAGTAGATTTCCAGAACTAGATGCAAACCAATAAAGCGTTTTATCGATTGTAAGTTGCAAAAAAAGTTCCTGGCAGACTACACTGACACCAATCATAAAATTGAAAATCGTTGACTGTTATTTTTAACCCTAAACTAACTGACTGTTTATCAATGATCCAGACTCTTTAAAGAAAAGTTAACAAAAAGTAAGAAGTGTTTTTATAAATTACTAAATTTCTTAAAGTGGGGGAAAGGTGTAGAAAAGTTATTTCATTGTTTATCTTCATTCAAAGTAAATTCCTAAAAAAGATATGTTCAGGTGTTTAGTTTTGACAATGGCTCAATTTCACTGACTTTTCTGGCATGTATATCTTATTTGGCAAAAGTTAGTTTTATTTAATTCAAATTTTGTAGACATATCCCAAATTGCTCTGTATGGAAATTAATTTTATCCAGCTTGGCTGAGTATTTTTTGAAAATATGCATATATATATTAGGTTGGTGCAAAAATAATGTCGTTTTATATATATATATATATATATATATATACATATATATATAGTTGAATGTCAAAAATACATTATTTTTGCACCAACCTAATATATATATTATAAATGCTAAGCTTCTTTCTGACCAACAATATGGATTTAGGCAAGCTTGTTCTACTGTGGATATTTTAACGGTCATCTCTGAATGCATATATCATGCACTGGATAAAGCAGAGGAAGCTACAGTTGTATCCCTTGATATATCCAAAATCTTTGACAAAGTCTGGCATGAAGGGTTTTCTCATGAAAATAAAATGATAGTATTTCTGAACGAATACTCAACATAATCAGATCCTTCCTAGATGAGAAAAATCCAGGTTATCCTTGAGGATCGTATGTCTTAACAGCATATTAATGCTGGTGTGTTCCAGGGGTTGATCCTTAAACCTTTAGTATTCCTGATATTTATAAATGACCTCCCTGATAACATTGTGTCTCAGATGGGCATATTTGCTGATGACACCATACTCTATATTAGATAAGAGAGTAAAATGAATGTACACATATCCAAGGTAGTGGCAGAAACCTTAGAAAACTGTCCAGTTTGTAGTGAAATGGGGCTGTAAATGGTTGGTCACATTTAATGCTACTAAAAATAAGCTTCTTTCTTTTAACAATTCCAAAAAAACTTTCTCAATCAACAATGGCCGTGACAAATAACACCTTAGCTGAAAGACCATCTTTCAAACTTCTCGACCTAACATTCACAGGCAACATGAATTGGAACAAATACATTGAGGACATTGCAAAGACTGCTGCAAAGAAGGTGGGCTCCCTATACTGTACTAGAATACATCATATCTGAGAGCATCTTGTATCTTTACAAAGCCACAATTCATCCATGCATGGAGTATTGTTGCCACGTCTGGGCTGGTGCATCTACCACTAGTCTCTCCAAGATTTTCAAATCTAATAAATCCCACTCGTTCACTGTTGAGATTCCTAGATGCCGAAAAACCTAATCTAATGGTTTCTTCCCTCAGATTGCTAGATTTTGGAGTTCCTTCTCTGTTTCCTACTTCCCTACCTATTAAAGTGAAAACGTTTAAATATAATGGGAACAGACGTATTGCTGCTCAACTCCCCACAGCCCCTATTATACATGATCCCAAATAATAACCCCTTAACATTGGCAATATACCTTGTTTGGGGTGAAAAGGAGTAAATATATATTCATATATCTGTAAATTAGAGTTTTTTATTTTAACATCTAAATTTGTGATTGACCCCTTCATCATCATCATTAGGGTTTTTGATCAGTCCTGAAGGAATCCCTTCATAGCCATATAGGATTCAGTTGGCTGTTGAAGTCATCTCTCCTCTTGTTTATTTTTTTTTAATTATCTCTGAGTTCATTTTATTGCTCTAAATGTTCACCTGTTGTCTGTATATCTTGAAAAGTGACCTGCTTATCTATGTTTTGATGTTTTATTACTGGCATGGTGTTGATGATGCTGGTTGTTGTTTGATCCAGATTCAGTTTTTGCTTTCACATAGACTAATACTGGACATAATGCATTCCATTTTGTGTTGTGCTACTCTTAACATTTGTATTGTTGCATTATTTAATGCACACATTTTGCTACCATATTTCATAATAGGCATGATGTATTCAGTGAACATTCTACTCTTTATATTAATCGTCGTACTATATCAAATACCCCCCCCCACCATTTAAAGTTGTTTCTAACTGTTGGAAGATGAACCATTGCTTAAAATCTACTAAATAAAGATGCAAAAGCTACATACCTTTTGTATTGTAAATTTAAAGAATGGTTCACCTTTCAACAGTTAAAAACAACTTTTAAAAAATAATAAAAGCAAATGTCTGTGACTGAAAGAATAATTACAACAAATAAAACAAAAACTACAGTATTTCAATGTAAATATATCAGTAAAAAATGTTTTGTTTTCTGTTTAATATTTTAAAAACTGGGCAACCATGAGGGACAATCTATATCAGTTTTTTTTTTTTTTTTAGAATGGTTTATCAATTTCAAAAAAAAGGCACACCTGATTTTACACATATAAAATTGTATTTTAGGGGGGAAAAAAAAGCTCTGTCAGTTTCTTGTGAACAAAAAGCTACAGTTCATGTTAGCATGTTCATCCTAGACAAGCAACAACAACAGGAGCGTTTGCTGGTTAAGCTGGATGTGAAAAATGCTTTTGACTCGATGGAACGATTTTCTGAAAACCTACCTTTGCTGAGCCCCTGTATTTCATCATTTAGCCAAAATTGCCTATGCTGGTTTTAGCACTCTAGTCAGTATATGTATGCAAGGTGATCCTATTGAACCTTTTTTTTTGTTTTGTTTTGGGAGTCGATAATCTCACTCCTTTTATTGTTTTGATCATCTGATAGCTCAACAATGCAACATTTTAAGGCATCTACAGGGTGGAACAATAATTTGTCGCCCTAAAGAAAACAACACTACAGCTTTATTTTAAAAATTTTATTGAAATTCAAATAACTTGAGTATGAAGTAGAGCTGACATCTATTCAATATAAACGCCTTCAACCTCAATCACTGCTTCGATACAGGTCTGGAACTGGAAGCATGCCTTTTCCACAAGCGCTAGAGGGAGCTCAGCGGATACTCAGTGGATGGCAGTGATCAGGCTGGCTTTTGTCTTGTGGGAGGTAATATTGAATGTTTTAGAAGTATAATCAGTCCAGTGGGTTCAGGTTGGAGAGGAGGTCTGCCAGCAGCCACCTGATTGCACTAAAGGATCACCATGCTCTTCAGCACATCCAGATAAACTTTGGTGTTGACTTTCAAGTTGACTTCAAAGATGTGAGGTGGCATGATGTGGCCCTTACTTGAAACCACACCAAAGATCATAACTGTGACTGGAAACTGTTGGGCTGTACCCTCAAGCGTTGAACCATCCTGATTTGCATTTTCAGGGTGTTGGCAATGGTCCTGTTGTCATGACTTGATCAGTAGAGAGCATGAGTGGCGCCTCTCCTATTTCGCTCGTTGAACCTTGTATCACTTACAGACATGATAGAAGGCTCCTATCACTCTTGGGATTTGTACACAACCGACCATAGTACCATAGTAGATGGTCTACAACAAAAATAGAAAACTGGTTTTCATCAAATGGAAATGGAATCATGTCCTCTTTTCTAAGGCGACAATTTTATCATTCCATTCTGTAGTCTGAAGTTGTTGAGAATATTTCTTGAATTGACCCTTGCTGCAATCAGGCTTGAGGTTAACCCTACTAAATCTGAAGTCTTTAATATTGCCTATTCAATATAATCTTTAACGGCAATCATCTGAGAAATCAGCAGAGTTCTTGATGAGGTTAACATTACCGATTACTATAAACTTATGATCCTCATCTCTCCAAGCCAGTGATCCAAGCTGATATTGATAAAAACGTGTACAAACTTATCCAACATGTTATCTTTGCACTTGCTGAGTGATAAACATCCGCACTCTTTTTCTTGTACAACTGCTTCTGTCTCCCCAAATCTTTATTCTTTTTTGGTAATATGCCATGTTATCAGTTTCTTGTCGACAGGCTGGATGGTGTAATTTGGGAGATTGCAACATTGATTTTGATGGCCACCTTCACCATCACTTTCAGCAGACTTGGACTTGAGTTAAGAACTAACGTTGTATTGCCAGCTCACGCTTCCTCCATCTGCATCAGTCAGGATCCAGTCGAGATTTATTGACTGAAATTTTTCTCTATTATCAAATTGTTTTTATTTTTACATGGCTCAAATCTGATTTCTTCTTTATATTGATTTACTATTAAAAGAAAAATTTAGTAGCTTGATCTCTACTGTACTATGAGTCATATTATGAAGATACAATGTGTTAGCTGTTGAAATGAATTTCATATTAACAATCGGTTGCAATTGTGTGTCATTTTTTAAAAATGTTTTTTTGATAATTGATGGGATTTTCTTTAATATTTGAGCTGACTTGATCTAATAATTATTGCTTCCATTATGATTAATTTTTATTGACCATATAACATTACATTTGTAAAGCTTTTACACTTGTGTGGGATATCTAGGCTGGATGTACTCAGAAATCATTTTGACAAAAGTGTGCACTTGGCTAAATGCAAGAAATAATGAAATGATTATCAAATGTACCAAAAAGTCATTTGAATAAACATTATGAAGTTGACACCGGCATCCAATAACATCAAACAGAAATGTGACCGTGTTCTATGACAAAGATATACAGGCAGGCAGATACATAAAAGAAAAGGCCATCAAACCAGATATTGATATATGGAACAAGCCTGAAAGAACTGCACTCATTGTCGATGTCACAGTCCCAAATGATTTCGGCCTTAACAGAGCTGAACGGGAAAAGATAAAATATCAGAACCTAAAAAATGATCTAAAAACGACATGGTCTCTGAAAGAAATAAACATTATACCGGTTGTGATAGGAGCAACTGGCTTAATAAAAAAGAATCTTCATAAATACTTAGAAGCAATCCCTGAAAGACCAAGCTGTAATGAAATACAGATAGCAGCCATAAAGGGAACAGCATCTATTCTTAAAAGAGCCCTCGGATATAAATTTAAATCATAACAGAATCAAGTGTTAGCTCCAGGAAGGAGCCCCTTGATCTCTTAAAACTTACTGAAGTAAAATACAAAAAAAAAAAAAAAAAAGCATCTGCTGTAAAGAAGCAACAAACTTGATCAATTGTCAAAAAGATGTTAAAAGTATGTTTGAAAGATCATTTTCGACAAAAGATTACACAGGTGTAATCAAAGTCAGGTCAGTTCAGTGAAATGACAATGGCTGAATAAAACACCCTTGGAGCCTGGCTACAGTGACAACACCATCCCAAAAAGGGCATTTTAGGCAGTCACAAATGCTTATATAATAACATCGAAAATATCTATTGTTGGTTCATAATTTGGACCCGAGAAGAATCAACTCTTGAATGCATCTCCCTAACAAGCAACCATCCATAACCATCACCAACAATAAAGATATAGTTTTATGTTTTCATATATTAGTTGTTGTTATAACTTTTTAGATTTTACTGATGCAATCATGGGGGCTTATTAATATAAATATTAGATTTTAAAATATTTTATTGTGTCAAATCATTCAACCACAGCTAAGCTGTCAATGATGATAAATCTTGACTAAAAATATAGAATTATCAGTCGTGATAGTTTCAGTGTTTATGTACCCATATCTATATAATTTACAGTGACAAGCCTACAAACTATGACAAATACTGACCAAACGGATTATGGATGGCTTAGTATATTATTGAAACTTTGTGGATATTGCTTGCATGTCATTTGTTGTGACTACAATGAAACATGAGATCATAGAATTGGTGTCATCTTTCGACCTTCTACATGGTTATTTTTTGTCTAGTATTGTCTTCCCTCTTTGTATTTGTCATGCTGGAATGACATCACAAACAGCTACTATTCATTCTTTATGACATCATCCTTTTTCAAGTGTGTAATATATATATATATATATATATATATATATATATATATATATATATTATTTTTCTCTTTGTCTCTCTGGCCCGACCTGACATAAATTTTGTATGAACCTCTGTTATGAAAAGGTGCAGTATTATGGTATCTGTTCGATGCACAGTTAGGGATTAGTCACCACAATACCACATTTACTCTAGAAGTTTGGCATAAAATACTCATTCTAAGTCACTTGACTATAACTTTTGTCCGTTTTTAATGGGTTAAAGTCTAGTATCTCTCTCTCTTTCTGTGTTCAAATCTATCGACTGGTGTTAATCATGACACAGAAAGGATGAAACACTTAAATCTGTAGGTATTTAATAATAGTTATAGTACAGGGTGACCCAAAGAAAACGGGCCCCAACTTAATATATGTATATATAATTAACTAAAATACATAAAATGTAGTGAAAAACAAAATAAAACAAGCAAATAAAACAATAGAAAAGAAAAACATCCTATAACAGTCATAAAAAATACGCTGCTGAGCTGTTCCCTATCATCTTAAAATTCTACAAATACCCTGCCAAATACTTTTTGGCTTATAGCTGGAAAATTGCCTCTGTGGTATCAATTTTCACGGATTCTGATGATAGAACTGACCCTCAAAATTATTGTCCCAATTGTCTATTCTCGCTTTTCGTTAAAATCTTTAAATCCTTAATCAACTTAGCTACAACAAATAAAATAAAACAAAACTATATAAAACTTCTTTCTGATCATCAGTATAAACTTTAGTTACATCTCTCAGTAGCTTCCCACTCAGAATCCAAACACAGGTGCCACCTGATCATATATCAATTTCCTTAAACAACATTCTAGCAAGAGGAAATAGATTCTTTTTTTTAAATGTTCCAGTCTAAATCATCTATGCTACTAATGAGTCAGAACCAGATGTTAACTTTAATTATTTAGATTAATGTGTTAAACATCAAAGTTGTATTTCATTAAATACTCCTTATAATTTAGTGCTAGACTATATTCAGCCCAACTTTACTAGATATAAATGTTTATATATATATATATATATATATATATATATATATATATATATATATATATATATACAGTGCTACCAAAAAAAAAAAAATTCGCACTTGTCATTTTTTCAAAATCCACAAATTTAAGCTAAATTTAATGTAACTGTTTAAACAACCCATACCTCATTTAATTCACCTTTTTATTCCTCTATAATTTTACTTGTTTATATTTGACTTTTAATTGAAGTATCCTAGTGTTCACGTCAATTTAAAAAAAAATTTTTTAAATTGAGTAGGCAAAAAGAAACTCTGTACAATGGAAAATTGTTATTTAAATGTAATTTCAGAACATTAACGCAATGCAAATACAACAGGAACACAATGAACTAGATATTATTTAGTAGCATAGCCCATTTGACAGCCAGCAAATTTTGGGGAATTATCTTGAATAAGTCTGCGGCAACACTCCGATGAAAGATCGTCCCACTTTAATTTTTGTCTCAAATTCTTCCAGATTTGAAATTTTATCATTGTGTTGCTTGATGTAATGCCATATGTTTTCGATCAGATGGAAGTCTGGAGATTGTGCAGGAATATCCGAATACAGAATATCATGCTCTTCAAAGAACATCTTGACATTGCCAGCTGCGTTAATGGGAGCATTAGTCTGCATGAAGATGGGATTATCATCCAAATTCCGGCCAAAATAGGGTAGAAAATGCTCAGTCAACATATTAATGTACTTAGAAGAATTCGACCTTGCAAGTGAACTATAGGCCCTGGACTGTTAGCACTAATAACGCCGCACACCAAAACAGAACCTCCATCACTTTGCAGCATTGAAACTGTGCACCTAGGATTAAATTGTCATTCCTTCGACGGACATACTGCCTACCATTACTGCTTTGCCTATTGAACTTGTTGTCATTGCTAAAAATCACTTTTGACCAATATGAAGACTCACAATCATCATTGCATCTGACAAAGTCCAGACGGCGCTTTCTGTTCTTTACAGAAATTATTGGCTTGCGTCTTGCAACACAACCTCGCAGATTAAATTCCTTCAATTTGTTCTTATCTGTAGAAAGAGAGCACTTTTTAACAAGATTACAATGTTGTTGGATTTAGTAGAGCCGTTTCAAATCTGTTTTTGAGGCTGCGGATCTTGATAGCATTGTTTTCCCTATAAGAAGTAACTCTAGGACGGCCAAATTTAGGGGCATCACAAACACTGCCAATGTTTTGGTGCTTTTGCACAGTCATTCATACTGTTTTTTCATCACATTTCAATCTGCAGCCGATTTCTCGATTGGACAAACCAAAAAGGTGGCAATCAATGAGCTCCTGATGTTCACTGAGAGACTCGAGGTGTATGGACTAAATGTAACTTTGTATAATCTAGGAACAACAACAATTATGATTAGAGATGCTAAAAGGTGGATATTTTAAGCTGGTTTTAAGCTCATTTTTGCTGCAGAGTTTCTTTTTTTCTTCTTGATTTGAAGCTATTTTTTAAATTAACTTGAACACTAGGATACTTCAATTAAAAGTCAAATATGAACAGGTAAAAAATTATAGAGGAATCAAAGACGAATCGAATGAGGTATATGTTGTTTAAATAGTTATTTCCAATTTAGCTAAAATTTGCGTTTTTTGAAAAAATAACAAGTGCAGACTTTCTTTTTAGCAGCGCTACTATATATATATATATATATATATATATATATATATATATATATATATACTAATAGGCCACCTGGCATTGCCCAGTCGTAAAATATGCTTAAATATATTTTGATTTGTGCAGATTTCGTATTTATTATTATATTATATTATATTGGAGCCAATATATAGTAATGTTTAAAAAGTTAAAAAAAAAATCCCAAAAAACTCTTGCGCCACCATCAAGAATGGAAACCAAAACGTTTAGCTTATGATTTAGTTTTTCCTTTGATGTTAATGCCTGAGCTATGAAGACATGTTTACTGCACAGCTAAAAATTTAAACATGAACCAATAGCTATTATGTTATACATATATATCTTTGTAATGCTGTTGTTCAACCGTCACCTGGCAAATTCCATTTTTTTAATTTTCACACTTTTGCACCGATTTTTCCCGGCTAAAACCTAAATATAAAGTTTTGCATCAGTTCAAATACTCTGTATAAACAAATATATATGCGCATATATAAATATATATAGAAAGAGGTTTGTGTTTACTATAATCTTTTTACACAAATATTATGCAAGTATAAATCATGTAGTATATCTACATGAATATAATTACTAGGACTATGACAACAGCATATTCTTATCATTGTTTTGACTCTTGAGTATATATTGACACAGACACAGTTAATCAACTGAGAACCACATCATTGTATAAAAGCATATATATAATCAACGGATACAGACTTAGAGTCAAAATAATGAAAGGAATATGCTGTTGTCCTAGCCCTAATAGTTACACATAATAGTTAACTAAAGATGATCATCCCATAAGAAAACCGCAAAAAAACTAATGTGGAATTAAAATGAATATTTAAAAGAATATGTGAATTAGCTTGATCTTTTGCAGATGAATGCAATTCCACAACTGTATATAACAAAGTTGTATTTTCTTTTTAAATAAATAGAAAAATGGGTTTTTAATGTGAATATCAATACACAAAAAAAAACAAATTTATAGGAGTATAGACATATATATTGGTCCACTACCACTAGATTGCTAAGTCATCCAATTTCATAAATTGAAGAATTAATAATTGTTATTAAATCAACCTAAGAAATTGATGGTGAAAATAAAAATTGCAATATTTTATTAATCCATCAAATATTGAAACAAGGAATCAACATAAAGAATAATCCTTAACTCATGGAATTTTCAAAGATAGGTTCTTTTCATCAGATAAAAATTAGTAAAAAATGTATTATTGGTTAGCATGAATTTAAGAATCTTTAAAACAAAATTTTATTTTACTTCTTTGGACTACTGTTCTCATCTTCAGTGATATTTTCACAACGTTTTGGTTTTTGCGCAAGGACCCATGGCATAGTGGTTAAAATACTTGGTAAAATTTGGTTGTAAAATTACTCTTCTGTAAGTTGAAAATCTAGGCATAGTACAATTGCACTTCTACTCCATCATGGCTAATGGAATGACAGCATGCTACTCTTGTGGATTAAATAAAAGGTTCCATTCGAAATTCTGTGCTGATTCCTGAGTTTGACAGAAAAATTTGCGAATTCAACAATATACAATTTAAAAAAGTCGGAGGTTACATTGACCGAAACGTGAACATAGCACTCAAGATGAGAACAGTAGTTTGAGATCAATGATCAATCGTCATCTCAAAGATTCAGAAATGTAGAATAAAACTTTATTGGAGAATTAAAAAGCATCTTTCAGTGGAATTAAAGTGTTATAGTACAAGATAAAACAATTAATCAAGTTAGATTCTGTAACTATCTGAAAGTTAGTTATTAATAAATTGAATAATACAAAAAAATATGAAAATATTCAAGAAGTTTGTAGGGAATCAAATTATAAATATATCTCTTGCCACTAAAAAAAGTTTTTTGGCAAACAAAAAAAAAAAAAAAAATGAAAAGAGCATTAGAAGAAGTTAAAATGAAATAATTTAAAATCATGGCAATGTACATTTAGATGAGCTGTGATACCTCCCCCGCCCCAATAAAATAAAGACTGATGAACTTTGAAAGAGACATTTGCTCACTTTGACATAAACTTAAAAGGCATAATGAACCTTGTATCTCTGTTGCGTTCTGATGTCTTATCTGTGATATAATCATAACTAGTCTGTTAACTTCTAATTTAATTTTCCACTGATTTAACTTTTTGGTTACTCTCGCCTTGTGTTCTAGTACCATATCTAAAACATTCTGTTAGCATTTACGAATCTTTTGCAAATGAGGATTGTTTCAAAAGTACAGCCTCCTATGTTTTTCTGTTTTTTTTTTTGTTTTTTTTTTTTTGTTAACTCAAAATATTGGAGAATTATGAAGTTCGGAATGGTACCATTAAAACAAGCAATGTTTTGTACCCAGAATTTATTTGACTACATAGTCACCATCATTGCAATGCAGTTTTACTAGGAATTCAATGACATATCTCTGCTCCTGGCACATGTCCATTATTGGGTTTACTTTCGCTCATCATAATACAAGCCAAGGAAAATGATAATTCATGTTTATAAACATATCTTTTTTAACTAGAAAACTATTAAAGTAGTTATCGTTTTTTTTTGTTTTTTTTAGCTAGCATATTTCTTTGTTTATAAAGATAGTGACTATATTTTTTCAGTCAATTTTCATTTAGGAATTTCATGTTGACAATGAAACATACCATTGTTTTTAATATTATCTAAATGAACAAATGCAGAAGTTTTTTTTCCACCTATCCTAATTATATTAACATTAAAATGGCTTATATTTATTTAATTCTGTATATAGTATATTTTCATTTGTCATGATGTTAGTCATTACTTCTTTAGAAGAGGTAGTATAGTATACATTTGTTCCTCATGATACCACCCTCCTAGGATTGCCATTTCTGTTTATAGTGTACTATCTATTCTGTTGTCATGATATACTTCCAGACATTAACATCTATTTTTGGGCCCCTGATTTATCGGAGAGGGACCTATGTTTTCAGTTGCGTCCGGATTATTGCCAGATAACCGTCCATTAGTTTTTCCTGAAATTTTGCCGCAAATTGTATTTCATTAAATAGATGTGCACAGTAAAAAAAATTTTTTCACAAAAATTCCCATTGCACCCCCAGGGGCTCAAAAGAGGTCAAAAAATGCCCCCAAATGGCCAAAAATTACACATTTTGCCCCATAACTTTTGATCCATCCATTAGATTTTTTTGATCCATCCATTAGATTTTTTTTAAACCAAAATGTGGAGCCCATTGTTCTTAATATAAATCCAGTATGGGTGACCCTGACAAAATTCTGGTTCGCGTCCCTGGGGACTTTCAGTGCTAAAAATGCCCCTTTTTGTGGCTCTTTTTTCATATTTCTCAACAAAAACTTTATATGTCTGACTATATAATAGGTTTTCACGGTAGTCAACTTAAATATACATGTGTTAAGGCCTGAAACTGCATGGTTATCCATTTACACTGGGATTCGGCATCCCCAGGGGCCCAAAAGAGGTCAAAAATGCCCCAAATTAGCCAAAAATGACACTTTTTGCCCCATAGCGTTTGATCCATCCATTGGATTTTCCTGAAACTTGGCCAAAATATGGAGGCCATTGTTCTTAATATAAATTCAGTATGGGTGATGCTGGCAAAATTCTGGTTTGCATCCCGCTGGGACTTTTAGGGCTAAAAAAACATGCCTTTTTGTAGCTCTTTTTTCATATTACTCAAAAACTTGATATGTATGTCTATATAGTAGTTTTTCCATGGTGCTGAATTCAAATATACATGTCTTAAGGCATGAAACTGCATCGTTTGTCCATTTTAACTGGGATTCAGCATTCCCAGGAGCTCAAAAGGGGTCACAAATACTTCAAAATTGCAAAAAATGACACTTTTTACCCCATAACTTTTTCTCCATCCATTAGATTTTTCTGAAACTTGGCGAAAATATGAAAGCAACGTTGGCCCTTCGCACTTCTCACATTCATGATTTCTTCTATTTTTTGTGACGTCATCTCACATGCAGCACCAGAGTGGCCCACACATGCGCAGCTTTTTTTTGTTGTTTTTTTTAGCGTGGGGTGTTTGTTCATCATGTTCTCTCAGTTATTACCTCCTTTAGAGTCAGTGTATGTGGTTTATTCATCATCGCAGCCTAGCAAAAATATGCCCCCCCCCATCCTGCTGGTTGCATATTTTTATATGTTATATGAGCTTTGTCTTTTGTCCCATGATTATCTTGTAAAAGAAACCGTGTTTCACAAAGTAATATTTTCTCATCCTTGTTGATCTTTACTGGACATAAATCATTATAGTCAAGAAATGAGTTAAAAAAAAAAAAAAAGTCAGTTTCTGATTCGACTTTGATTTGATTTCTTTCATTATTATTAGCTGAAAGAGGTAGTGTTTAAAATAATGAAACACATTTGAAACTTTTAATAAATAAAAGAAAATCAAGTAAGTCTAAGCAATTAAAAAAAAAAGTACAAATCTATAATCACCGAATGCATGTATCATTTCCTTAGCTTCATTTTTTTATTCTTTGTAAGATTGATGGGTTAAGAGTGCGTTTCCATTAGAGAAAAAAAAAAATAGATTTTTTTTTTTCTGCTGCCAATCCACACTTCGGATTAGGGTTTCAATAGAGGGCATGCTTCTTATTTATTTTAGAATATTTTATTGCAATTTTCTCATGAAATATGATAAAAAAAAAACGATTTATCAAAAGTGGGAACTTAATGAAGGAAAACTTATCCCCGCCCCTTTTGAAATGCCAGCACCTATGGGAGTTGAACCTTTTTCCTTCAAAGGAGGGAGTTTCATGGGAATATAAAGTTCACAAGTGTTTCCCAGTCACATGTATCCTTTGAAATGTTTTGATTATAAAATATATTTTATTTAACAATCTCCAATCTTTTAAATTCTGTATGGTTCTCATCTACACAATTACAACATTTTCTGTTAATTCTAAATCTTTTAATTTTTATTTTTTTAAATATTTTTTAGATCCTTCAAAAACATTTTCTGATGATTCCCGATTGTCACGATTGATGAGGCGACTTTTAAAAGAGAACGACCGAGATAGACGTCTCAGTGCTGCCAAACAACTGAAAGACTATCTTCATACAAGTGATGGTGTGAAGGTAAATATGTCCTTCCAGCATATTTTACTTATTAGCTTTTAGTGTTCAACATTTTTACAAAACATTACATTTTAATGATTAGTTTGTTTAGAAAATAATTCCGGATTTCAGAAACGAAAATTTATTCATTGACGCCATCATCGTTTTCATTTTACCAATTAGTAGCATCAGATGGTCTGAGATTGTTGAAATACTGATATCAACTGCCTTATACATTTTGCTGAAACTTTGAAGCAGGTTTTCTTGAATAATCACTTTCAAATGTTTATAGTCAAAAGTGCATAATTTCTGAAATCACCTTTGTACTGTCTGAATAATTGCTGACCTTATCCCATGCTCTGTTGATAATGGGAGTTGTTTGAAAAAGATTATAATCAGACTTAAACTTTTGCAAGAGAATTGTTGTATACTACCTAAATAAATCTTCTGTTTTTCCTATAAAAAGGAGAACTATTGAGATCTCATGGGACTTGCTAGCTTAACTTTGGGATTGCTAAATTACTCTGTAATTCACCTTTAGTCTTTTTTTACTCTGTAATTCACCTTTTAGTTTTTTTTTACTTGTATTTTTTTTTCTCATTTTTCTGCCAACCTTGATATTCTGGTTTCAGCAAAAAGTAGTTCTTTGTTTTCAGCTTTGTTATTAAGAGTTTATTAGCTTCCAAATTCTGTTCCTAAAGAGATTATTAGAAATTTATTAAAAAGTACAAGTCTCTTATTAAGCCAATAAAAATCTTTAAAACACTGCATGAATAGCAATGTAAATCAACTTTTAAAAAGAGTCGAAAAATCAGTCAGTATTTTCAGCAAAGTACATTTTAGAGAATAATCTTAAAAATCATTTTATTTTTGGCATAAAAAAATGAGTTGTAGTATACGAAACGCATTACATTACAAACTATTTGCTGGTATGTAATGAGAGAGAATATTTCTCATTGCCCATGTTAGCACTAATCTATCATTGATATATTAACATTGAATGTACCATTGAAAGAATAAAGAGGAAATTCTCACTTACAAATAAGTACAAGTCAGTCGTGAGATTGTATGTACATAAACTAACTCTGCTAAAAGCATAATCTCTGCCTTAGTAGAGATAACTATAAAGGAATCATCTAACATTTGTTTTTAGTAATTTTTTGCTCTTTTCCATTTTTAATTGTGTAATAAGGTATGGCGGGTTGTGGCAATAAATGCCCACGGTTGGCATGTGCTCACTGTAGAGAAATACTGACACTCGATCCTGGAACCCTACCGATATAAAGATGAAAATAAAGATGAATGCAAATTTAGGCATTGTTGGGATTCAAAATGGCAGCATAAAAAGACATTTTTCATTTCGGAGGAGATGTTATCGCATTTATGTGAGTTTGTTGGGAAGAAGCGAGATGAAAAAAAAGTATAACTGCTGTCTGGGCAAAGAAGCAAGTAAGTCATAAAAGAGAAAACCCTCTTGTGGCAGCAAAGTTGGTTTGTTGAATTGTGAGTTAAGAGTAGTTTTGACCAATTGGTCGAAAATACTATAAAGATGAGGGAGATGTGGTGGCATGGTTGAAGGAATTGAGGTTCGTAGCGAGATTGAAAAAGGTGGATGATGTGGTGAGCCTGCTCCCATTTTTATCTGGAGGAAGATGCATTGGCCCTCTATTAGGAAATGATTGAGAGTGACCAACTGGACGTTGAGAAAATAGTTCTGGTTAAAAGAGACATTTACAGATGGTGTTTCGCAGCTTATAGGAAGTTGACAGTGGCTAGATGAGCTGACGAGCAGGTGAGCGTTCATGCAAACAACATCAGGTCGTTGGTCAAATTGGCTGACTTCAAGGGAAAGGTTGCAGAACTAGTGTTTGTTATAGAGTTTCCTGATGCAAACTCCGGTAGGCACCAAAAATTGAGACTCTGACCATGAGAGACCTAATAACGAGAGTGAAGGTGCTGACATTAATTAGGGACCAAATCCACCATGTGGTGACAACTGTGAGTCCACCTAGTAGTAAATCTGGCATTCCTATCAGGAGCAGCTCTAGTACCAGGGTAAACTGTTATAGATGCAGTCACAAATGTCACATAACAAGATGATAAAGATATAGAACCTATTTCTACTGATGCGACAAGGTTTGACACTGAGCCCAGGATTATTCGGAGAAACTAACAAGGGAACAAGACATCAGCACCAGCCTACTCCCCCCTCAAAAATGTAAATATGGTGCTACTGATGTGGCAAGGTGGACTCTGGGCCCAGAAACTAACAAGGGGATGAGGTATCAGCGCCAGCTTACTCCCCTACAAAAATGTAAATATGGCACTCCCGTAGATTATTGTCTATGTTGATGGAATGCGGTGTTTAGTGTTAATCGACACCGGATGCTCACATACAATAGTAAATGTGAATCTGTCAATTCTGGAAACAAGAAGGGTGGGCGTCATAGTGATTGGCGGTGCATTTCATGCGTGCTGTGGCAGAGTAGTGGTCACCATTTCCACTAACGAAAGCATCTACCAATGTTCTGGTAGTGCGTTAGACCACTAGGGTTTGATCTGTTGTTAGGATCACTGTGATAAAAGCATTGGGAGGCATTATTGTTGAGCCTACAGGTGCAGTTTGGATCAGCGATGGGAAAGTCCTGTGTGTGCGGCCATCTCCATCGATGGACCTTACAATACTTCTAAATTTGACCATCAAGATGGTCATGGAAATGGTCAGATAACCATGCACCTGAAGGATTGCACAATCGAGTGGCTGCGAAAATCTGACCAGAGTATGATCAGAAACTCCAAGCATGGATGGACAAGGGTTTGCTCGTGCAATACTCCAATTGACATCTCAAGATGTTAATTCTGTTGATGGTCTGATGCGACGGAATAAGGTAAAGATGCATGATGGACTACTGTGAACTTAACAATCATGTGAATGCATTCAAAGCTAACACAGATGTTTGCACTGCTAGGATGTGCAAATGGCACCAAAATTATATCATTCTTTCATTTAGAATCGGAGTTAGAGTTTTAATGACTTTGTGTAAACAGAGACAAGAAAAATAAGAGGATCAAAACTCCTCTTAACTCTCAATTCATCACACAAACTCTCAGCGTTTTACTTGACTGCCATAAGAGGCTTTTTCTCTGATGGTCACTGCTGTACCTCAGAAGAGCATATCTCCAAGTAGAAGTCCATGAGATGCTGTGGTCATACCAGACGAGGAAGATTGAAGGGAAGAGATACTGTCTGACATGTCTGGGGTTTGGATTGAATGTGGCTCCCCTTATCATGAAGGCCGTCATCAGCAGGGTGCTATCGCAGGAGGAAGCTATGGACCATGCAACATCAGTTTATGTTAATATCTTTGACTAGAATGTAAGAACCTGAAAATGGCCAGTGGATGGCAAACACATGTTGTGATTGGCAGTCTCAAGAGAGCACTGTGGTGAAAGCGAGGAAACATGGTCCCAGAAGTTCTTAATATTGTCACATAATGAACCATATTCTCCTTGTGTGGAAGGCTTGTTGGATACCTCCTAGTATGTATGTGGCTGTGTGTGGCATGCGGGGTGATCAAGAGGAGAGTTTGATCACAAATGGCTAAGATGACAAGGCGATTGACTCTACTTCAATATATAATATGTAAGACTGGATTCAGTTAAGCTGATGCGTGGATGGCCAGGAACTGAATATATATGTCGATACCAGCGCGCTAGCAACCAGGGTTGCATTGTAAAGACACAAAATGGTATTGGAGGATGTTTCTTGGCTGCGATCTGAGAATGATGTGCAGCATATTAATCTGACCAAACTACATTTCGTGTTGATGTACGTGCCATGAAGTAGGTTGCGGGACCCAAGTCTCTGATCAGTGCAGTGCATGTAGCTGAGCTGGATGCTGTTTGCATCGTGGTCATTCACAGAAACAGTGGACACTCAGGAGTGCAACACACCACTTATTTCAGCAGAAGAGTTTGCTCTGTGACAATGAAAGCAGTAGTCAAGTTGACTATATGAAGGTTTGAAAAATATCAATCTATAGATTCAGTACCAGTCCACTAGGAGAAAGGAAAGTTAGAGGTGAGCTGCTCATCTCTAACTTTCCCTTCTTCCATCCTTGGGATGGACATTAGCACTACAATGCTTACCATTTCATAACTATTACAGATTGTGTCCCATCATGGTTTTCAGTATGGAGGCATTTAGCACGACAGGACTCCGTATGATTCGTGAGGTGCAAATGAACTTGTTGTGAAAGTGGCTCATCACAGGAGCTATTCAAAGATAATGACACAGCCTTCCACAGCAAAGGAATTCAGGAGATTCATAAGCAAATGGGCATGAACCTTAGATTTTCTTATGCATATGTCCCGGCCATGAATGGCATAGCAAAGTGGTGTCACTGTATTATGACCAGAATGCGCTGTTCCATACCAGGAGCTGTCTACTGGTACAATGTAACCCCAAAAGACGGTGACTCCTGTTTCACCACATCAGTTAATGTCATTTACAGTTATGAAGTCCGAGTGAAAGAAGTTGCTGTTATGTCACCATCAGCAGGTCCTAAGCAGTCCTTACCAGCCAAGTACAATAATGAAAGTTAAGAGAATTTTCAATCCTTTTTTTTTCTCTTGCCCCTGCTTGCATAATATCATCAAAACACTAATCCTGATTCTAAATCAAAGAGTGATATAATTTGAATAAATATTTTATTTCCATGAATTTATTCATTTACTCAAAGGAAAAATTTATTAGCAAACTTGATATCAAAGCCACCTTCTGCTCTTTGAGTGTCATGTTGATTGCTGGTGATGGTTTCAAATGCACTGTCAATGCCTGCTGTGTTGCATGAAGAAGGTTTAAAATGCTGCTGCCAATCTTTAAATCTAGGTAAATTTCCTACCTTCAAAATTCTGGGCCAAATTTTTTTTATCTGTACTTTCTCTGCCATGTTGTGTGGCAGTGAGAATGAGCCCCAAACACTTGTGCTTTGAATGGATTTGGAGTAATGATCATGCCATGGTCTTATAGATGTGTGGCTACAAACTGGAAGAAACTATCTCCTCAATCATGTGTTATTAGAAGCTTGATATTAATGAGATATGGATACATTACACACTTGATGTCTCAGCTAGTTTGGCCATGTACAGCATGCCACCTTATGAATAGGTTCTATGAGTATTTCCTGAAATAATTTAATTATAAAATTAGTCACCAAAATTAATTTCCGTTTTAATCAAAACAGTTATTTTTTCTGTTTACTCCTGAACAATACTGGGTAGGTACAGCTTGTATAATAATGAACCTGAGATTATATATATATATAATATATATATATATAATGTAAAAAAAATCTTTAATCAGATTTTAAATCCAGCCAACATCAAATTAATCTTCTAGTAGATAACTTATTGCTTATATGGGCTTAGTGTTGTTTTTTTATAGTTGCATTGAAGTTTGCATTTACTATTTCTTAGGATATTACAGAGTTTCAGGTAAGTTTGCAAAGATTACTATTAACTTCTGTTTATTACTGTTTCACATTAATTTCTAATTTCTACAGTGATTAACAAGATTTTGTATCCCCCCCCCCATTTTTACCCTTGGTTGGTTTGATTTGCTAAACGATTAGAATAGTATGTATGCTTCATTTGAACATATTTAACAAATTAACTTTTTTCAAAGATACATGATATGAAGGTTAACTTTTAATGAAACTTTGTGGAAGTTCAGATAGTTTGAGATATGATAATCAGTTTGTGTGTAAGAAGACAAGGAGATGGATGAGAACTCTGATTTGGAGAAAGTATATGTGGATGGTGAAGCTACTGAGGTTGTCTAGAAATTGTATTAGATTGGTGGTACCATCGAAGTACAGGGAGGAGCTAATATAAGAGTTAGGAGTGAGTAAGTGGAGTAAGTCCAGAAAACTTCTACCATTATTAACCGACATAGTGTTAACCAAGGGAAGAGGTTATTGGACATGTGTACATGGTGTGATGATGTATGGAAGTAAAACTTTTCCAGTGAGAGTTGAGGACATGTGTTGCATGGAGAGAAATTTGATGGATATATAATCTGAGTCTTAAAAACAGGTTTTGACTTATCTGATGATCTCAGTGAGAGATATATGCAGAACAGGAGACTTAGATGCTATGGTCACATTAAAAGAATGTATGAGAGTGTTTGGGTGAGTAGATATAGAAAAGTTGAGATAGTAGGGTCACTTGGCAGGGAAAGGCCAAAGAAAATATGGGAGAAAATGGATTTGAGAAAAAAAAAGGATAAAGACCTGGCAAGAGATATACATGTATTAGTTTGGAAGTCAATTTCTAAAAGCCATCCAACACATGCCAGCATCTAAAATGGACATTAAACTGAATATGATGTTGATGCTTATTTTTAGGATGAGGAATTCTATTTTACTGCATTTGTTGTTTGGACTATTGTCTTTATCAGCATTGATATTTATACTCAATTTAAAAAATTTATTTTTCATTTCATGTTCAATAAAAATTCATTTATTGTGAAGACAAACATTTCAGCAGAAATTCTAGATTAGTTAAAATTACATATCCAAATCTTTGCAAAGAGAAATCATTTATTCAATCCTTTGCACCAATTGTCCAGTGTCATAAAGTGAAAGGTACAATTTTCATGACTGAAAAGGAAAGATCACTTGCCTGGCCCTATCCCCCGCCCCCCCCCAATCCCATCCACAATGCACTTCATTCATCTCACACCTGCACATCTGCCAATGTGTCTACAACTGATATGCCCACTAACATCCAAGAAAAGAATTAAATCCACAAAAAATTAATTGGAATACGGTGAAAGATAGATGAGGTTTGTTAAATATAGACAACCTGGAGATTTTTTAACAAAGTTTTAATTTTTCTTTCTTTTTTTTTTTTTTTTTAAATTATGTTTTCATTGTTCTTTGTTGAAAGAAGTAAAACTGTTTTTTTTCTCTACGAAATGAAAAATTTGAAATGAAATGACTCTCACAGTTAAAATCAACTTTTGTTTTTATATTTGTTTTTATTGGCCTGCATGTAATGTTACGTGACACTAATAGAATGTTTCTAATGTTCAATGAGGGAACTTGTTTTGACCAATTGTCTGTAATCATCTTATTGACAGAAAACTGTTTAGTCTCTCATTGACATGTAAGTAGTCATCTCAATGTGTAGTGATATCTCTTTCTCGTCTTTTCTATTGTTATTAAACAATCATCATAGTCATAAGCAATATATATAGTGCTGAAATTTTTTGTGCCCTCTTCTCTTTTTATTCTGAAAATTATGTAAGAAATAATACTAAAATAAAAGTCAGCAATATCTTTGCCTAATGACATCATGTGTTATATTTTTTTTTTACAATATTGTAAAATGATATTATATAAGCTTCCAATATCTGCTCGAGAAGAGGCGGGATTAAGACAGAGCTTTGAAATAAGCATTTAAAGCCAATCAGCTTGTCTGCTAATTTTTATTGATGTCTCCTTTTGGATTGCCTGTCCATGACATATCCTTGCCATCCATACCACCAACCATAACCTTGAGCCCCTGGAGGGGCATAGGCCATCCACAACTTTGTAGATGGTTTTGTAGCAAGTAGTTCCTTTTTCAGGGTGAGGGTGCTGGCCATATGCCCAACCTTCCCAGAATGTGTATACAGCGCCTAGTCTTCCTAAAAGGTTACCCATCTGGTACTGTCTAGGCTCAATGTTGCTTAACTTTGGTGATCTGGCGAGAACCATTGTGTCAACATGATCATGCCGTACTCGTATCCTTGCATATAAACTTAATTAACTTTTAATGGAATTTTCCACTTCTCTACTTACTCTAACTTTCTGTGGAAAATACCATTTTTAAAAATATTTTTGACACATCCAATTATGTTACATGAAGACCTTACAAAAATATTTGGATTTTTTCCCCTCAGTCTAGTGTTGATATAAATTATAATTTAATTGATTTAAAATTTTGTCATTTCACATTCATTGCCGTTTCTTTTCACCATGGCACAAGATGTTGTTTCTTTATTATATTGATTTCTATTTTCATAGTTATTTTTTGTCTTAGTAAAAATAAATGCTACCTATTTTATTGAGAAGGCCACAAAATGACGACATAGAATACCACACCATGGGTTTTGTTAATTTTGAGTTTTTTGTAGTTGTTATGACAAGGTTTGTACAGGCTTGAAAAGACCTTGAATTTTGAGCTTTCTCTTGAAAAGGCCTTACTTTTATTATTACCTTGAAAAGGCCTTGAAAATATGGAAAATGTCTTGTAAAAGGCTTAAAAATCGTATTCTTTATGTTTAGTAAAAATTTGTTCAGAATATTAAAAATAAAATCGAAATACATTCTTCTGAAGTTGCATCATATTATTTTTGGTACAAGTTACATCCCTTTATAACAAATCTACCTAATGTTCCTATTTACTTGCCTCCCCACGAGGGCAGAGTTAGACACACAGTCTGTTTTTTATGTGGAGAAGACCCAGCTCCCCAAAAAGGAGCACTGGATAGAAACAAGAAATAAAATTGTCTCAGTCATGAAGGATTTCTCCACTGATTGAGGACAGAAAAGGTGTAGTGTAGCATCAGGACAGATACTACACTATCTTGGCCTAAAAGCCAGAATGTTATCCATAAACTTTATGGATGTAGCTGAAGTGAAATTCAGAAGTAAAACAAACGCAGTGTAGACCAATTCAGAATGGGGAAACAACAATGTTTAATCGCGCTTGCTTGGTTAAATATAGGTAAGTTATGGAATGCAAATATGAACTGAAATAATTCAAAATCACTGAATGACAAAGTGAACAGCTGTGTAGTGTTGAGCTGAAGTTGTAAATAGTTGACCAGTTTTGTTGCACATTACTGTAGAGAATTTTGTGTAAATAACTGTGACTTTTAAAATGACTTCGCAAAATAGATAAATGGAAGTGACTTTTGTCAGCTACTACTTTTTTTTTATCATATCATTGTTTATATATCAAATTTTGTTTTGAAAAAGATTTGAATAGTCCTTGAAAATTGACATTGAAAATCTGTATGAACCCTGTATGACATATTTAGTCAATATATATATTTTTAAATTATATTTTAATGTGTTGATAATGACAAAGAATAAATTGTTGAATAATGACATAGAGTCCGTAGTGTGACACTTCTATATATTGCAGATTATTCAACAGATATAGAGACTGAAGGACCAAAAGTAACTATCAGTTTTAGAAACAAACACTTCAAAGAATTTGAAACAAAGCCTCTTTGGCTGAATCATGGCCCTAATACTGCTGAATGCCAGGCTGGTTCACTTGGGAGTTTCTGACTGCAAAGCCATGACAATATCATGTTTTCACTGTTCTTGTGCAATTCCACTGTCAAAGATCTACAGCTTGTGGACTTTGCTGAGCTCTCAGGTTCACAAAGGGTCAAACCTCAATAGTGGAATCACGATTGCCTAACCATCTTTTGCAATGTTGATCAGGATACAATTTTAGAGTTTTGTGTTGATTTTTGTAGATATTACATTGTGACTTAATGCGAGTTATTGCAAGGGGTTTCATTGCATGAAGATGTTTTTTAGAGAATATTTTATTAAGTGAATTTGATGTGTCGTTTGTTGTAATTTAATACTTAGCTGTTGTGTTTTCGGATCTGCTGTTTTGTTGAGCATGCGAGTTGTTTTGTCTTTTTTTTTTTGTTTTTTGTTATCCTCTCTAATATATTGTAAATATCATCTCTGTCTATATATGGTTGAGATGCAGATTGCGGATTAAAAAAAAAACTTATCTATTTTGGTACAAACTTGAGTGTGACAGGCAAACAGAAACCACATCCGCAGAGTTTTGATAGTATATTAGACCTTCTGGATCCAGACGGGTTGTATAGTACATGCACACACATACTTGCATGCATACATACATACATATATGTGTATGTCCTATCCATATAAGTCATTCTGTGATTTGAAAGTCCTCTGTTTTTGGTTTTAATCAATGATATTGTCCTTTGTTACTTCAGCATTTCTTCCTAGTTTTCAAGCTGTTTTAGTAGATAACATCACGAAGGGAAACAAATAAGCAAATCTGTAAGATAACAAGCAATGTTTGGTTTTAGTAATATATGGGGAGATGCATCTAATATTACATCCATAAATATGGATGTTGAGAAAGAGATTTAAGTCCGAGATTTGTCAAGACTATATTTGCTGTATTTAGCTACATGCATCCTCTCTCTAGTGCATATGAAAATGCAACTTCAAGAAAGTTTTTTTCTTTGCTATATCAACAGCACATATTTAGAAGAATAAAAAAAGATTCAATTGTAAAATATAGTCAATATTGTGTCTTCTTTATGAGAGATAATGTTATTTTGAATTAAATTTTTTTTTATTCATAGGTGTAGTCTGTTCTCATTTCATCAGCTATGATTGGATAGAAACATGGTTATTCTTGAAAGGACCCGTTACACTATGGTTGAAGACCTTGATTAACAATCAATTCTAAGTGACAATCTTCTTGAGGTTGAAGGTTCAATTTTCACCACAGGTGATAATAACTAAGAATAACATTGCTAATATTTCTATCCATTTATGGCTAACAAAATGAGAATGATCGAGCACTGTGAATTAAATAAAGGGTTTAGCTTTCTTGAGTTCAACATAAAGAATCCTAAGTCGAAAAGATACAATCAAAAAGGTCCGGGATTATATTGCCCGAAACGTTATTAATGTTATTATAATAAAATTAACCATCAAAATGATAATAGTAATCTAAATAATTGCAATAGCACACTCCATTAAGTAAATTAAAACATAAGAATACAGATTGTAAAAAAAATAAATTTTTGAGATGTGATCAAATATTTTTATAAGAGGCTGTCTGTTGGTTTGTCACACTTTGGTTTGAAATAATGATTTTAATGGCTAGATGTGGTTTTTAAGCTTTTAAATCATCTGAAAATGATTTATGGGTAAAATAATTGTATTGTCAAGTATTGTGGTTCATGTGTGCTCTTAAACTGAAGATAAAACTATTTCTATAGCCACTATTTTACAAAATAACACTTTAATTTCTTTCCTTTTAGTGGGATCATGTTTTTTAATTTATTTGTTATTAACAGTAATTATTTTGTAAATTAAATGTTTGGAATGTAATAAGAAATAACATAATTTCCCAGTTTCTTCTCTTAATTAAATAGTTAAACAAGACTTTAGGATCTTAAAATACAGAAGAACCAAGCATTTTATTTGTGTTGCCTCTACTGTTGGACAATCCTCTTTTTCTCTTCAGATTTTCCTCTAATTAAATGTTTTTTTTAATTGTTTTATAGGCAGCAGGAAAAGTAACAGATGAGTTGCTTACATCCCTTCAAGATCTCTTTTATGACAGGTAATTTTATACATTTTTATGTATAATCTTTCAAATTTTTAATATTTTTTGTTTTACAAAAAAAAATCACTAAAAAAATTTTGCGTTGTGTAATTATCATTCCAGTTTTTTCCAGAGTATCATTATGTAGTGCGGTGCCCAACTTCACATTTGTGTAGGAGACCTTTCTGTGAGGAAATGCTTGGATTATTGGAGTAGGTCTGATTTTAAACGTTCAAAATCTGTAGTGAAACCAGTTAATCACCATTGACTGATCTCAAATTTACAAGATGTATTTTATGATTTTAAAGCAAATTTTTCATTCAACTTTCTAAATAGGTGCATATTCTATTAGTGTTAAATGTCTTTTTTTATATATTATATCCATCATCATGCTAACGAAATTTTATTTGTGCTGGATGAATAATAAAAAAAAAAGTTAATCTAGGGAAACCACTTTTGAAAACAAGTACAACAAAAGAAAAAGTGGCATTGCTTGGTTATTTAAAAATCTGCTTTAGTTTGACTTTATCTGCTTGCGAGAATGAGGATAATTATGTTAATGGACAGCACAAAGAAAAATTAGTGAAGAACATCGTACAAAACAAGACAATATTTTTATATTAAAATGGATTTAATTATATACTCGGCAGAAGGAAAACTATCGCCGTCTGAGAATCGTACTCTATTTTTATATATATATATATATATATATATATTTTTTTTTTTTTTTGAAAGAAATAAGCTTTCACTGATTATCAGCATTTATGATTTTGTCAGAAATTTTCAAATAATTAAATATATAAAATGTTAATTTAGCATTGTTTCTTATTGTTTTAATTTTTTTTTAGGATCTTTAAAGAAATCAAATCTGAAGTTGCAATTTGCATTGGTATTATTGGAAGTATCATGGGATCAAATGCAGACAGGTAAGTAAAAGTTATATATATATACTGTTATGCCCTAACTCAACCCTACTGGGAATGGTAAAGATGGTGATGTAACAAGATATATAAAAAAAAAAGAAATTTTCCCTGGTTTCTTAATGCGCTGATATGGGAAGGGGAAATCCGCCTCGAAGACAACAATAAAATGAATACACTGGGCAGTAAATCACATTGAAATAAAATAAAAGCCATTAAAAACTAACAAAGATTTATTGAAAAAAATAAAATTTGGTTAAGAAAAAGAAAGAAAAATATATTCAAGTTATTGAATAAGTCCTGTGTTAATTAAATTTGTAGAGAGAAAATATATATTATAAACAAAGTCAGTGAAATAGTCCTCTGCTAGTTTGAACTGGAGACATTCATAAATATAGGAGAGAGAGATAAGTTTGATTGGAAAATAACTTATATCCTTTTTTTTAATGTGTCCTTAACTTTCTTTTAGTTTGTTTACATATCAGTCTTTTGGTACGTTTCGAAACAGCCTATTTATCATGTTCAATTTCTTTCCGAAATGTAAACAAGGATTCACGATATAGGCTTTCTCTCTCCTACATATACGAATCCAAATTGTCATTCCTTTCATTAGATGCATGCACACAAGTTTATCAATGATAACACTGCTGCTATATTTTGCTGATAAATTCACCTCCGTCGCTATCTTCGCCGTCTTCATTTTCGCATGGCTTATTGCTTTGAAGCCCAGAGGCCCAACTGACTGCTGATGACCATTGTCAGCCCCCCCTCTCTCTCTATAACTGTCTCTCTTCCTCTCTATCCTTCTCTCTGGCTCATAGGTTCTCTTTATCTTTTCTCTCCCCTCTCTTCTGTCTATAAGCTTTCTTTTCTCTTTTCCATCCTTCTTTCATAGGATCTCTATCTTTTCTCTCCCTTTTCCTTGTTCACTGGTTTCCTCTCTCTGTGCCTCCTTTTTTTTTTTTTTTTTTGTTTACATTTTATTAATGGGCAGACGACATTGGCTTTTTGAGTGCAAAATGGATAAGAATAATAATAGAAAGGGTAGATATCTTCTCTCTCGGTTCGAAATTCAATAAAAATAATTTATTACATATTTTTACAAATGTACAACAATACACACACATACACACGTCATTCCAAAAATAAACCCTATTTTTTTTTTTTTTCCTAACTCAAAATGTTAAATGAAGACGGGAATGGTATTATTAAAACAAGCAACCATTTATATTCTAGAATTTATTTTTCTAAATAGTCACCACCATACTCATTACACTTTTGCAAGGAATTCCATGATGCATCCATGCTTCTGATGCATGTCCATGACAGGGGTTGCTTTCTTAGTCTCACACCATTAATATCTGCAACAGAGAGATGAAACTTTCAAGTCATGAATGTATAAGTTCATTCAACATAACAATGCAATTTGCAATCATCTCTGATCCATTTGGGTAAAATAAAAAATAAAAAAATAGGAGACATTACTTTTGGAACGTCACTCGTATATTAAATGACTAAAATCTATATCGTTTGTAGTTACATCAAGCTTCATAAATAAAAGGTAAAATATAATTGAATAAACATATTTCCCCAGAAACATATACGGTCTTTTCAAAAATTAAATAAAAATACTTTACCAATGTTTGCACTGATATTCATATAATATAAAATTGCCTCAGTAATTTAATTTTTCACGCATAAATTATCATTTCTGATGACTTAAAGAAAAATAACTGTCCATTCTTATTTATTTATTTAGAATGTAGACTTTCTTTCTGAATTCATTTCAGGTGGTAAAATGTCTGGCTTGCTATTTGCTTTTTTTCTTCCTCTGTCCGACATGGTTTTTTATTTTTGTGAAGGGATAATGTGATCGGAAGAAAGTACATGCCTATCATGACCTTCATTCATGGATACCTCCTGTAAGGGTGTCTGCACATGTAATTGTGAAGCAAGTGTTGGGCAATCCCCTACATCTCTCCTGGGTCGGCACTCTTTGATTCCAGTGGCGCGGAGTAATTCAGGATGACTTGAAACAAGGCAGAGATAAGTGGAAAGCATTTGCAGCATTTGATTTATCCAATTGGTCACCATTTTAGTATTGATCAGGCTCAATGTTGCTTAACTTTGATGATCTAACACGAACTGGTGTGTCAACATCATTATATATATAATACACATTGGACTTCATTATTGAAATATTTGTGAGTAAATTGAATAATCACAGTTCTTTTAGAACATGGAAAGTGATTGAAGTGAATCCTTTAAACTAATAATAATAAACCTAATAAACATCAAATTTCTGACTGGATCAGTTCTGATCACTGACCTAGGTGGTAAATATAGGCAACCTGACTAACATGTAGAATAAGAGATGGATTTGCTGAAAGGACAGAGTTGACTGAATGGCCGTCAATTGATATCAAGTGTCTGCTCGACCACAAGATGGCATGATTCACTGTAACAAGTTTTGGGAAAGAATTGGATTAAGCTCACTTTTTATGAACTGCAGTGATCAGAGTTTGACCAGCAATGACACATCAGTCAATAAAACCAATTCTTTTTTTGTCCCCCCCCCCCCCACCCGACAAAAGGAGGGTGGACCTGTAAATTGAGCCTTGTCCGTTTATACTTTTCTCAATAACTACGCCTTGGAATTTTTTGAAATTTGCACAAACATTAAACATGATATGAGTAAAAAAATAACAGAACGGATTTTCCGGGAAAACTCTAGAGTGCCTTTCGGGTTAAAATGGCTAAAATTGACACTTTTGTGCTTATTAAAAAAAATTGATGCCTTGGATTTTTATAAAACTTTCTGAAAAGTTGTAATTAATATATATAATCTGTATAATTTTGTTTGTCTATACTTCGCAATAACTTTTGGGTGTGCCCCAGGGGCTCTTTTAGGGCTAATAAAAACACTCCATTTTTGGGACTATTTTACCATGTTTGTCCAAAATTTTCTGTGTATGTCTATTTAGCAGTTTTGCATGGTGCTGAACTCAAATTTAAATATGTTAAGGCCTTGGGGACTTTTGGGGCTAAATGAGGGGTGGGTTGCAAATGATGGACTTAATCATTTCTTTTTTTGCAAATTTCCATATGTTAAGGCCTAAAACTACAACATTTGTTCATTTTCACCAGGATTTGACGTCCCTTGGGGACTTTTGGGGCTAAATGGGGATGGAGGCAAATGCTGAACTTAGTCATTATTTTTTTTTTATGCCTAGTTCACTGTGCACTCATGGGAGACCATGCATGCTTCACTTGTTAATCAATATTTTAAAGACAACAAACAATTTGATTGCTCACTTGAATAAACATTGAGATTTCTTTAATCAAGAGTAATTAATTGCTCAAAGAATTAGAATATTTGATGGATTTCATGTTTATTCTCATGAAGAATGCATTACATGGAAACTATTGCATTCTTTCAGATAAGATATTTAAAAACAATGTGAGCTTATTGGTATTTGTACTGAAGTGATAAAACAAGAAAAAGTAAAAATAATTATATTTTTATTTATATTACATACTAGCATGGGTGCCCAGTGTTGCCCGGGTGTTTAGAGGTGTGTGTTGAGCAAAAAAAAAAAAAAAAAAAAAGTGGTAGTAGGAAGGCAGGCTCGAACAGGTACCACGAAGGAGGAAAAGAATGTGAAAAAAAAATATGCCGTCTTTGCTGTTACGATCACCGCCAAACCGGAAATGACATAGGTTTAAATTAAGGCTAGACAATCGAAAAGAGGGGATGACATTTTAAAATATAAGTGAAAAAAGCGACCCCTCATTGTAGAAAAGTGCATTTAGCATTTAGGGCAAAGAAATTAATGTTTTTAGCCAATTTTTCGGTATTTGTCGTCTGAAGGATCAAGCTTCAAAACGATGCTGATCTTGTAAAAGTCCGTCTCCTCTGTCGAAAGTTTAATGCAGACATGCAAACATACATACATACATAGATTTATATATTTGTAGCTCAAATTTTCTACCCAAACCGATTCAAAAGCTTGCCCTATCTCTGAATACCTTTTATGTAAAATTTCAAATGTTTAGACCAGAAATTGTCTGAGTAATTTGGTAGAGACCGCAGAGGTCAATTTTTTTTTAACTTTGACCCCTTAACATTTGTTTTGGGCTCAAATCAAGTTATTAAGTTAGATCCATGTCCAAGGAACCTATATCTAAAATTTCAAGTGTTTAGACCCAAAATTGGTGGAGGAGTTTGGTAGAGTTTTCAAAGGTCAAATCGTTGAACTTTGACCCTTAGCAGCCAAATTTCTGTCCGAAAACGGATTACGAAGATTTTCCCAAATCTCACTACCCTGTATATCAAATTTCGAGTCTGTAAACTGAAAATTGACAGTTATTGCATAGGAAAATGTACACATACAGATACGTTCACTTTTATAGATTAAACAAAATATATACGTATACATAAATATACATGGAAACAATTTTGTGTTTACTGTAAACTTTTTACACAAATATTATGCAAGTATAAATCATGTAGAATATCTGCATGAATATAATTACACGTAATAGTTAACTAAAGCTGATCATCCCATAAGAAAACCGAAAAAACTAATAGGGAATTAATTAAAATGAATTTTTAAAAGAATATGCAAATTAGCTAGATCTGCTAGTGAATGCAATTCCACAACCCATATATAAGAAAATTGTATTTTCTTTTTAAATAAATAGAAAAGAGGGTTTTTAATATGAATATCAATACACACAAAAGAAAAATTTTGTAGGTGTATAGATTACTGAAATTGGATTGTACTTTATAAATTTATATTTTATACCAGCGGGACCTGTGGAAAATCCACAGCGGACTCTTTCATATGTAATCTCTTCTCTATCTCTTCTCTATATAAATAAAATGAACTCATTTTTTCCCCTTTGACTTTGACCTTAAAAGGATTAAAAATCATGACATAACATGCAAATGTAATGTGTACAAACGGTAGCACATTATCTGAGGTGTGCTATAGGCCTATTACATCTACAGTTCCTTGACCATGGTACATTCCTATATTTTTTCCGGTAAGAGTCCGCTGCCAAAATCGGTTAGATTCAATGGAAGTTGCAACATGTTTTCTCTCTATTAGATTCCTCCTTTCCCCGCTCCCCATTTACAATGCAGCGGATGCGTTCACAAGGAACAGTACGAGGAAACACCGGTTTGGAATCGTACAAGGTTATTTATGTTGTATTTTGTTGTTTTTTAATCTTTTTTCCATGATTTATGCTTTCTGTTCTTCCCATAGTAAAATGAAAATAAAAAATTTTTTTTTTTAAAAACGCGGAAACGCGATTATTATTATTATTGTTTTCTTTTTGCTTTTTTTTAGTTCGTGTAAGACGCAACCTGTGGGACTAACCGGTTCTTTACTTCCAGTTTTAATGACTCTAACCGTGAAATCTAACTATGACCTTTATTTATTAGTGCTTTCAACTCAACATTTACTTTTACACAAAGAATGCATTCTTTAATATTTATTCTTACAACGCAACAATATCGTGAATTCACTTGCATTACACTTAAATTAAAATTAAAACAAATAGATTCGTTTACAATTCGAGAAAACCAAAAAATTCATTTAGAATTCGAGTGTGATGCGGGACTACTGAAACTAAACCAAAACAAACTTCACTGCGGAATTGATATTTGACCTAATTCACTTTTTAGTTAATCCATCACTTTTTTTTTTTTTTTTTTTTTTTTTGCGATTTCACCTCAATGATTACAGTTCGAGCTCCCCCCTTTTTTTTGGGGGGATTTTTCAAACACCCGGGCACTGCTCTAGCCCAGATCATAAGCTACACTTAAATATGATATTTTAATTCATGCAGATTTCGTATATCCATATGACTTTGGTGCATCAGCTTGAATTGAAACTGAAAACAAAACTTATTAATATATATATGGCAGACGCTATAATTTTTCTAATTTAAAATATTTGGGGAAAAACCGTGATGCGTCACTACAGTTCTATTTTTTGCAATAATATCTACAGTAGTTATTTATTTATTTTTTTTAATTGTTTAATTTTTTTAGATTTTTTTAATTGTTTTGGAGAGAGATAGAAAGAGAGAGAGAGACACCGATGTATGCTGTGTACTTCCTTAAACTATTACTGCTACTACTACATTTTCATTTGTGTATGTGTGTGTACTTACACTCGTGTGTGTGTGTGTGTATGAGAACTTTAGACTTTTATATATTAATATGATTGTGTGTGTGTCTAAATATTGTTGTAACCACCTACATTTTGTAATAAATACTGATACAAAAATTCTTCATAATTTTTGGCTTCGCTTTCAATCATAGCTGAAGGTACTCTAGTCATCTAACTTAAAATCAATTATTTCTTAACAACTTTTGCATTTACCAGAAAGATAAAACCCTAAATTTTATAGAATTAAAAACAAATATAGCGGTGCGGACACGCTAATCGAATGCCGCCTGGAGTGTACATAAATGTGTATTCCAGAATTAAATCTCAACCAATGAAATTTGCCAGAAAGCCTGACACACAAAAGAACACACATGCTATCCTATTAATATATAGATTACCGAACTTGGATTGTATTTTTTTCCGTGTTAGAAGCATTGATTGAATTTGAATTTTAAATTGAAATAAGTATGATATACGTTTGAAAGCCAAATTCAATACACTATTATGAAAATAAACAAGTATTTACTTGTTTAAAATTAATATATTTCGGAGTTATACTCCTTTGTCAAAATTTTATATTTTTTTCTTTTTTTTCTCGCCATGATATTGTTGAAGAAAAAACGGTTAATTAAGAGTCCACGAGCTGTTAACTGCGGTGTTTTTGAAATGCCGGAAGAATGTGTTTGGCAACGCGATTTGAAATTCAGGGTAGTGTTTTCCGTGTTAGAAGCAGGAATTGAATTTGAAATTTCAAATGCCAAACACATTCTTCTAGAACTTCAAAAACAACACCGCTGATAAAAGCATGCAGACCTTCATTAACTTTTTTCTTCAACTTAACATCATAGCAAGGAAAAAAATTTAAAAAAATATAAAATTCTGATGAAGGAAGGTAACTCCGAAATATATTAATTTTAAACAAGTAAATACTTTTTTTTTTTTTTTTTCATAATATTGCGTTGTAATTCGTCTCTCAAATGTATTGCATGCAAATTTCAATTTCAATTTTTTTTTTTTTAATATATTATTGAAATTGGATTGTGCATTTTCTTTCCAACTGATTTTCACAGATGTCCATAGTAACATTAATAAAAATGAAGAAATTTGTGTATTGAGATTTGTATAAACTTACTCGAATTAAATACTTGATAAAAAAAATATTCTGATATGTTAAATGATTTCAAATTTATATTTTAGAAAAAGCATAAACATTTTTTTTTTTTTTTTTAACCTGATTATATTCCCAATTTATAAACTAGACCGTTTTTAGTACCCCAACAAAGGAGGAATTGGACCTAGTAATTCACTTCTGTTCGTTTGAGCGCACGTTTCTTAATAACTACGCTTTGGATTTTTAAAAAATTCTGCACAAACATTAGTCATGGTGAAAGTAAATTTTTGCCAAAATGTATTTTCCGGGATAACTCTGGTTGTCTCCCTGATAGCCATTATAGGGGTAAAATTGTCCCCAAATCATTTATTTGTTTGTTCGCACTTTTCTCAATAACCACTCCTTCAATTTTTTTTAATTTTACAAATATTAGTCATGGTGAAAGTAAATTTTTCACTTGTGAAGAGAGACCTCCCCCCCCCCCCCCCGCATGCTTGGTTTGTTATTAAAATGTTTGCCTTTATACTTTGTCTCATGATGTTTTTTTTTTTTTTAATAAAAATAATCTTTGGCTTTTATTTCTATTGCTTAGATATTTTCAATGGTTATTTGCCCAAATCAACAGTGCTCCTGATGATGACATTAGACAACTTTTTCTCCTCGCATTACTTGAAGTAAGTATACTGATTGGATTTGGCAATAGACTACAGCTTTAGGTGGGGGGGGCCACAATTTGAGACATTTGGGTGAAGAGTACCCCCCCCCCCCACACACACACACACCACCACCACCCACACACATTGCCATAACTCCTTGGGCCCCTATTTTCATTTAAATAGAATGAGGTATTTGATAAGATTTGATAATATATGCATGCATTTATATTCTGAATGGCTTGGAGTCTGAGACTTTTTACCAAAACAACTAATTTGACAAAGGGTTAATATGCCATAAAACAATGATCAACTGTTATGTTTTGGCCAATGTAACCTCTGATGTTCTTCAGATGCATCTTTTAGAGCTTGAGAACCAAATAATCAAACTTAAGAATTTTATGGAATTTAGAACTGAACCCTTTATTTAATCCACAGGAGTAGCTATGACCAGGTACAATATTTAATTTTGTTATTTTTAATTATCACCTGTAGTAAGGATTGAACCTGCAACCTCAAAAGACTTGTTTAGAATTAATGGCTAACCAATGTTTTTGCTTGTTATGCAATGTCTCCATATGGACATTTAGTTCTTGTATACAATTTTTGTAATACTATTCTCCTCAAGTAACATTTTATAAACTAGATTTTTTATTAAATGTTTTCTTTATTTTTAAATTTCAGACGTTAAAATGCGATGAAAAGAAACAGACTCTAACAGATTTCATGCAGGTTTGTGATTAGTATTTTCACTGTAAACATTTTTATTTTTGATTATTTGGACTAGTTTTCCTCTTTAGTACCAATGTAACCTTTGACCTTCTTCATGTGTATCTTGTTGAACTCTGGAATCTTTTCTGAAGAAGAGAACAGTAATCTGAATAATCCAAGTTATCAGTCCTCATTTCCAAAATTCTGAAAGATAGCATTCGTATTTGAATGCTTTATCTTATTTAAAACAAAATAATCTTTTGTTTTGCTTTGCTTCCAGAATGTTATGGCAAATGTCCAAACGCTTTTAGAAAATGCAGACAGTGCAGAAATCCTGATTGCTGTCGTAGATGTCATCCAGCAATTTTCAACAATTTATCCACTTGTGTTCAGTTCCCACTTCAAGGTAAATCCGCTCTGGTCTTTCACACAAATCTTTTAAATTTCAATTTGTCCTTTTAGAAAAAGAATATGAATTTTCATGATTGTCATTTTTAATGTATTGAGTGCTTTTGTTGTTTTGTAATTAAGTCAGAATAAAGTAAACTTTTCTTCAGATAAAACTAGCTGTCTTGAACCTCTTTAACTTTGTTTGGGATGAAATTTTCCAGCTAAAATTTTCCTTATCTGTAGTTTTGTTTTGGTAATTTAAAAAAAATTTAAATTGCAATTTTATGAGAAATGTGTTATAATAATCAAAACAAAATTCATCATTTTAAAAACACTATAAATATCTTCAATAAAGGGAAAAATATTGCTTTGATCTTCATTTTCAATTTCTGCATCAACATTGTTGTTTCTTCTATTTTTGCTTTCGCAATAACTTCCGAATAAAAACAAAAAAAACTAGTTAACGTTTTCTACAGAAAATCTAAATTTTTTTTCATTTTTTTTCTTCTTTTCCCTTTCTCCTTTGTTCCTTTCTCCAATCTTCTTGGCTGCGCTAAGTATTTTTTCATAGACGCTAAAATGAAGTATGTTTTTTATTGCAAAGAACATGATACAACAATAGTAAAAACTATACAAGGTGGAATCAAACATTAGTTTATGAGATGTATAACTTGGAAAATCTGATCAACTTAATTTTATATATAAAAAAATAAATACTACCATTGAGCTTAATGTTTTCATCCTATTTTTTTGTTTTAAACCGATTTTCCATTCAACTCTCCAATTATATATATATATATTTTTTTATTTGTGTTAAATGATCTTTTAGTAATGTTCAGTCTATTATTGTTCTAACAAAACATTATTTGTGTTGTATTTTTTTCATTTGTTGCTAAATACTTCTTTCATAAATTTTAGAACATGAGTGATTTTTTTCAAATTTCTTTGTTAATAAGCATAAATAAGTTTTTTTTGTTGGTTTCATTTCAGGATACTGTGGACATTTTAGTTGGTTGGCACATTGATTTAACTCAAAAGGACAGTTTGACACAATACACATCAGAAGCTTTAATTAGTTTTCATCCATTTTGGATTCGGGATCTCAATTTTTCTATTACACTTCTTGGTCAATTCCTGGAAGACATGGAAGCCTATGCAGATGTAAGTTTCTCTCTATTCTTTACTTTGGATGAGACATGATTTTCATTTTGTTTTAAATTTGGAATTACAAGATATGTCATCAGTGTTATATATTCCTAGTCATGATCATCTTAGTGGGTTGCTTGGTGTAAATAAAACGAATATGGATGACAACTTAGGAACTATTTCAATCGATGCAGGAAGTGAGAACTTCCATCATTTTAAATGTTGTGAATATAAATAACTAAAGTGAGTATAGTACTCCTAATAATACAAATCAACATGTTTGTCAAGATTATTTAGTTTGAAGATATGACTTGACTCTGGAGTTGAGTGAATCCATTGGTTGACAGATATTAGATATGAAAATATCAGTTGCAGTTCTAACAATTAGAGGGAATGAATCTTAATAAAAAGGGGAGGGGTCTTTTCAGTTTTAAGATAATGGATATTTCTTGTAATGGTGCCTGCATGCAGTCTATAATGAAGCAAACATTATGCAATCTCCAATTGCATTTCCACTGAACTGACATAACTTAGAGTAAATCGAAGTCCAGAACATCTACAAACAATGATTTTGGAGTTTTCCTTCTTTACTAGTTGCACATCTAAAAAGTTTGACAGTCTACTTGAGCAGAATTCTCTGGATAATACCTCAAGCAGAATGACAAATAGCAAAGGACTTAATAGCGAGCCTTATTGAGCACCAACATTTACCTCAACTTGATCACTAAAATAATGACACGGACCCTTTCTTCTAGCATTGCTCTCTACAAAGATTAGACAAGACACACATCCATTTTTCTTCTATCAAAGCAAAAGTGAATGTAAGTGATGGTTAAAATATAAAGAACCCCACAAAACATTCCTCATACACTTCATAAACATGAGATTGGACTTAAATTCACATCCTACACCAAACACGTCATATCCTCTAGATAATAAAATGAGTATGTAGTTTCCAATTTTTGCACACGATTCACAAAGAATTTAATACCTTCAATTTGACATCTAATACTAGCACATTTTCCACGGGGAAAATGTTAAGCATCATGATTTTTTTGGCTTATCCTACAGTCTTGCACTGTCTATTATTGTTTTAAATCTTTTTATTTACAGGATCTTCTTGTCCAAGTAAATGGTCAAAATATGACAGAACAAGAACTTCCTGTTGCAGCTGAATGCAACACAAAAATATCTGCTCTATTGAAAGTTTTTACAACTGTTCTGAAAAGTCTTGGAGACAGTTTTTCTCCAAATAAAGGTTCATCTATTTCGCGAGAATATATATCTGAAGTAAGTATAAAATCCCTTTTGGTGCATTTCAATGAACTTCTTTAGGACTGGATTCTTAAAATAGTCTTAGAGTTTATTGTCAATATGTTTATACTAGGTACTATTAGTTTCACTAAAACTAATTCCACTTTTCCATATTCCATTGTTGCTGGTCTTTAGAAAATGAAGGAGGGTGTTGAATGTTATGAAATAAGAAAATTGCTGTTTTTATGAATTGAATTTAGTTTGGTTGCTTCTGCTGTTATCAGATCACTGTCTGAAAATATTGGCTTTCTGACCAAAAATGTATAAAGCATAATTTTTTTTCCCCTTTCTTTTTGCTGTCATATTTTACAAAGTGAAAAACAAAAACATTAATTATTCTCTACAAAACAACCAAACTAAATCAAACGCCATGAATGTTTGAATATATGAAGAGCTTGAAGCATAAAAATTTCCAAAAATTATTGTATTTTGCATTAAATAACCCAAAAATGGTTGATATCTCATAAAACAAAACAATCAAACCTAAATTGGTTACAGTTTGTTGCACTCTGAGTTATCACTCTCCAGTACAATGGGGGCAGTGTACTGTGGCTAACCAAGACCTAACCATAATCGGTGCATTCATAGCCAGTTTTCGATGATCTTCAGCAACATGAAAATAATGTTTCACACCAACCCGTTCTTTGTAATCTGATTCTTCTGTTTATATAAAAAGTTTTAATATTAAAAAAAATTAAATTAAATTTTTTCTCTTTTTCTGATATGAGATGTTTATCTTTAAAAAAAAATATTTTTCAGAATTTTTATTGAAATCTTTTTCAGGTTTTAGAAAAAATCATTCGCAGTGTTGAGCATGCTGGCAGATACGTCTTTTCTGAACGTGTACACATTGTTGGTAAGTATGCATTTGGAGATGTTTTATTTATATACACAAATGTATGTACTTGCAAGGATAAGTAGCATTGTCAGATGAAAGTTTACTTGAAACATTTTTTTTTTTTTTTTTTGAATTTCTATAATTTTCAAGTTAAAATAAAAATTTAATTTTTATTAGTATCAAGCATGAAAATAGACTGACAATAATGCTGCATCTCGTTTGATCAAAATGAAATATACTTATTCAAGTGCACTAAATAATGTAGTTTTAGAATATATATGGCTTTTGGGTCTATCTTTAAAACTTCACAAGCAGATTATTATCAGACAGGAACTACAATTTTATAGGTACAAGGGTTGTTTCAAAAGTAAAGCCTCCTACTTTTTTTTTTTTTTAACTGAAGAAGTTGGAGTTATGAAAACTGGCTACCATTAAAGCAAGCGATCTCTTGCACTTCAGAATTTCTTTTTTTTTTTTTTTTTTCATAGTTACCACCATTCTCAATGCACTTTTGCCAGGAATTCAGTGACACATCTCTGCTTCTGACAGGGGTTGCTTATCTGCAACAGAAAAATGAAACTTTCAGGTCATGAATGCATAAGTTCAGTCATCATAACAATGCAATTTGCAATCCCCTCTGATCCATTCAGGCAGAATAAAAAAAAAATAGGATTATTTTGTAACATTCCTCATATAATAACTGGAAAACCTGACGTTACTCAAGAATTAATGAGGATTATTTCGCTTTTTTTTTTTTTTTTTTTTTTCTGCTTTGCTCTTTAATACCCCCCCCCAAAAAAAAATTTAAATTCTGAATAAATATTATTATTGGAGATGCACCCTTATTACTGTGAATAATGAACTATTCCAGCAAAAACCGTCCTCTCGTGACGAAATCGGTTCTACGCATGCGTCAGACGACGTCATAATCTGATTTAGTTTAAATATTTGAAAAACTGGCACAATTTCATGTACGTCATGTTAGCTCAGTTGGTTAGAGCATTGGGTCATAATCTAAACATTTTGGGTTCAAATCGTGGTGTGAGATGCCTATTGAAGCAGGCTTATTTAAGCCATTTTTTACGTAACGTTCGTTTTTCTGTTTTTTTCTTTTTTTACTTTGCTTATTCTTAGGTTTTCATTAATACCCCCTCCCCACCCACTCCCGGCCGATCACACACACACAAAAATACCCGGGTAACCACCGATTTTTTAAAATTTTAAGATTGAAAAAGGCTTATTTAAGCCATTTTTCACATTTTTGGTTTTTATTTTTCAGAAGTTTTAACATTCGTTCTTTGTTTTCTTTTTTGTTTTTCAGATTTTTACATTTTAACATCGTTCGTTTGCTTTACATTAGTTTTTTCTGTGATTTTTGTTTTGATTCCCCCCCCCCCCTGGGCATCCCCCCCCCCCTGGGCATTCCCCCCCCCCGGGCATCCCCCCCCCCCCCCCGATAAGTTTTAACGTTCGTTTTTCAGTTTTCTTTTTTACTTTGCTTATTCTTAGGTTTTCATTAACACCCCCCACCCCCGCCTGACCACACACACCTTCAAACACTCGGGCAATGCTGTGTACCCCCCCCCCTCCCCCCGCTAGTTTGAAATGAATCTTATATGAATTGTCAAGCTTAAGCTTCTGTGTTATTTTAAATATTTTATAAGAATAATAGGATGTTCTCAATATTAAGAATGAAATGTATTCTTTCTGAATTCTAACATTTTTCTTACTTTCAGCCAATAACTGCTTGACTTTACTAGTAAATCAATTGCAGACAAGTTTGATCCATAACATGGATTCTATCCTGCCATATATCACAACTCAGATTACAACTGAAAATTTGGTCAGTGATAATTTTGTCCTTTCTCTCTTGGGTATTGTCCAGAAAGTAAGTATCTAAAATAGTTTTGTCTTTTTATGTATTTAGCAAATCTGATTTTTAATTTTTATGTATTTAGCAAATTTGATTTTTAATTTTTATGTATTTAGCAAATATGATTTTTAATTTTTATGTATTTAGCAAATATGATTTTTAATTTTTATGTATTTAGCAAATATGATTTTTAATTTTTATGTATTTAGCAAATATGATTTTTAATTTTTATGTATTTAGCAAGTATGATTTTTAATTTTTATCTATTTAGCAAATATGATTTTTAAATTTTTATCTATTTAGCAAATATGATTTTTAAATTTTTATCTATTTAGCAAATATGATTTTTAAATTTTTATCTATTTAGCAAATATGATTTTTAATTTTTATGTATTTAGCAAATATGATTTTTAATTTTTATGTATTTAGCAAGTATGATTTTTAATTTTTATCTATTTAGCAAATATGATTTTAAAATTTTTATCTATTTAGCAAATATGATTTTTAAATTTTTATCTATTTAGCAAATTTGATTTTTAAATTTTATCTATTTAGCAAATATGATTTTTAAATTTTTATCTATTTAGCAAATATGATTTTTAATTTTTATCTATTTAGCAAATATGATTTTTAAATTTTTATCTATTTAGCAAATATGATTTTTAAATTTTTATCTATTTAGCAAATATGATTTTTAAATTTTTATCTATTTAGCAAATATGATTTTTAAATTTTATCTATTTAGCAAATATGATTTTTAAATTTTTATCTATTTAGCAAATATGATTTTTAATTTTTATCTATTTAGCAAATATGATTTTTAAATTTTTATCTATTTAGCAAATATGATTTTTAATTTTTATGTATTTAGCAAATATGATTTTTAATTTTTATCTATTTAGCAAATATGATTTTTAAATTTTATCTATTTAGCAAATATGATTTTTAATTTTTATCTATTTAGCAAATATGATTTTTAAATTTTTATCTATTTAGCAAATATGATTTTTAAATTTTATCTATTTAGCAAATATGATTTTTAATTTTTATGTATTTAGCAAATATGATTTTTAATTTTTATCTATTTAGCAAATATGATTTTTAAATTTTTATCTATTTAGCAAATATTTTTAAATTTTATCTATTTAGCAAATATGATTTTTAATTTTTATGTATTTAGCAAATATGATTTTTAAATTTTATCTATTTAGCAAATATGATTTTTAATTTTTATGTATTTAGCAAATATGATTTTTAATTTTTATCTATTTAGCAAATATGATTTTTAAATTTTATCTATTTAGCAAATATGATTTTTAAATTTTATCTATTTAGCAAATATGATTTTTAAATTTTATCTATTTAGCAAATATGATTTTTAATTTTTATGTTGGTGCAACCAGATCAGGCTTTCGGAAGATGACTCTCTGGCACAAATGCACCTACATTAACACCTTTCTGTTTTTGTTTTTCCTTTTAATTATTTGCACAACTAAGGCATGTTCTGCAAAACCCAAAACAAAAACAACGCCCCCCCCCCACTTCCTTACTGGCTTCTTAAATCAAAACAGTCCAGCCAATAATACTACAACCTTGGCCTTTGTAAAACTCAATTATTTTCTGCAAGGTCAAGAATCAAAACAACAATCCACCAAGAACACCAAACCAAGCATCATGATTAAGAAAGGAAATAATAAAAACAACCAAACTAAAATCCATTGGAAAGCTTGTATGTAGAAACAGATGAACCCTCATTGTCACTTAGAAGAGAAAAACTAGGATAACAATATACAAAATTGGCTTCATGTCCAACTAATCCTGCCCATAAATGTGTCTTCCACCCCCAATATAAAAACCTCTTTGATAGAAAAGAAAATGCTATAAAGCCATTTAGCCTACGTATGGAAGAATCTATAAATAAAGCCCAGATAGATATTGCAACAATACACGAATCTGTAAAACTTAAATATCCCCCCCTGGCTGACAAAACAACCAAAAATAATATCAGACCTAATTAAGTATCCTAAAACAAAAACCAATCCAATCATATATCAAGAAAAATTCCAAATAATTAAAGAATTATTCCAAACACTCAACAATTTATACAGATGGTTCAAAAGATGGCGACAACGTTGGATATGCAGCCATACACAATAAAACAATCCTAATCAAAAGATTACCAGACAAAGCATCAATCTACAGTGCCGAAGTATCGGCCATTGGTATGGCATTTGATCTGATAGAATCCTCTAAAGATAAACAATTCATTATCTGGTCAGATGCCAAATCAGTACTCAAAACACTGGAAAACAGGAAACCAACGAACGCAATAATCACAAAAACTCTAAATAGATTTGATGATATTCCTAACGATAAAAACATTCTCTTTTGTTGGATACGCAGTCATATCAACATAAAGGGTAATGATAGAGCTGACAAAGCAGCAAAAGCAGCACTAAATTTAACCAATGATAAGATCCTTCATGCCGATCTAAAAAAAATCATTAACAAATTATATTAGAAACACATGGCAAGAGTCGTGGAACTCCTGCACTAGAAACAAGCTATACACAATCAAGGAAACCATAGGAAAACAGAAACTAAACAAAAGAATGATCAGAAAGGGGGAAGTTATAATAACAACACTCTGAATAGGTCATACCTGTATAACACACTCCTACCTACTCAAAAAAGAAGCCCCACTCTGCATACTCTGCCAGGAACCATACACAGTAAATCACATATTAACAAGATGCGAAGACTTGAAAACAAACCGACTGAATCTATATAATGAAAAAACTGTAAAAGACATATTCACTCATGTAGACCCAACTACTCTTCTCAAATATGTGAAGATAACAGAGTTACTCAACAAAATTAAGAAAAAACAAAAAACATAAAAACAATACCTTATCTAACTATATAAACATAGACACTGAACACCAGATACATACATAAAACTTATAACTATTAATGTATATAAAAAAGACTCTGGCATTAAATGACCACATAGGTTAATATGCCGTAAAACCGATCTGTAGTGGAATGGGGACATAAATGGATGGTCACATTCAATGCTGCTAAGACTAAACTCATTTCCTCCAATAATTACAAGAAACCTTCTCTACCACCAATAGCAATGGCCAATGACTCTTTATCTGAAAGTACATCCTTTAAACTCCTCGGCCTAACGCTCTCAGGAAACATGAGTTGGAACAATTACATCGAGAGTATCGCCAGGACTGCTGCGAAGAAGGTAGGTTCTCTCTACCGTGCTAGAAAGATGCTAACGCCCGAAAGTATCCTATACCTCTATAAGGCCACCATTCGCCCATGTATGGAGTATTGTTGTCATATTTGGGCTGGTGCATCTACCACTAGTCTCTCGCTCCTAGACAAGGTTTAAAAGAGAGTCGCCAATCTGATAGGTCCTGAACTGTCATCTAAACTTCAGCCCCTGTCCCATCGACGAAATATTGCATCCCTCTGCCTTTTCTACAAGTACTTTAATGGTGAATGGTCTGACGAACTGCAAGCACTTGTGCCCCCCTCAACGTAAATACCCTCAACAAACCCGACAAGCAACTAAATCCCACCCCTTCACAGTAGTTTCTTCTCCAGGACAGCTAGACTTTGGAATTCTCTGCCGGGTCCCTGCTTCCCCAACTGTACTGACATGCAGAAGTTCAAGTGCAACGTGAACTGACATCTTGCTGCCCAACTCCCTACACAGTAACCCTGATGCCTATGTCCCTGATAGTAGCCCCCTACAACAAAGTGGCAATATGCCTTGTTTGGGGTGAAAATGTAATAAAAAAAAATTAAAAAAAAAACAATCAATAATTTTTACGTATTTAGCAAATATGATTTTTGATTGATTGAGATTGTCGGACTGACTTCCTCATCTTGGTTGTTATTGTCACAACGTTTCGGCCTTCGTCAGGTGTTTTGTATCGAACTGGGGAACCATTTGTTAGGAGTCTCAAACCCAACCCTTTATTATTATTACGGGGGTACCGTGTTCGGACTCCAGCTAGGCTTTGGGACATAGTTGCTGATTCTCTGTTTTGAGTGTTACTTTTTCACTGCCTTCGTTCAGGATTGAACTCAGCACCTTTGGGTAACTGTAAACTTTGATACAACGTCTAGGATCACTCAGCCATATGTCACTAGTGTATCAAAGTTTACAGTTACCCAAAGGTGCTGAGTTCAATCCTGAACGAAGGCAGTGAAAAAGTAACACTCAGAACAGAGAATCAGCAACTATGTCCCAAAGCCTAGCTGGAGTCCGAACACGGTACCCCCGTAATAATAATAAAGGGTTGGGTTTGAGACTCCTAACAAACGGTTCCCCAGTTCGATACAAAACACCTGACAAAGGCCGGAGGGCAAAACGGCCGAAACGTTGTGACAATAACAACCAAGATGAGGAAGTCAGTCCGACAATCTCAATCAATGAAAACACCTCATCTCAAAAATACAGACAATTGCTATGATTTTTGATTTTTATGTATTTAGCAAATATGATTTTTCATCAAATTTGTTTTTCATTAAAATTTTTATTTTATTGTGATATTACATTTATTTAAAAAAAAATGAAAAAAAAACTGGTAGAATGTTACAGAATTTTTTAGATGAGAATTGATAATTTCTATTCAAACAACTATTTCTGTCTTAGTTGTTATTTTCACAATATTTCAGTCAATGTAAACTTGAGCCTTCTTCAGGTACATTTTTCAGAATGCATCACAATCAAAAATTGTGTATGCAATTTCATGTAAGTGTGGAAAAATGTGCAAAGGTGATATGCTGCTCACTAAATCTAAGTTTAGAAGAACATTGGGAAGTCGTATTAACTGGCTATATTTAAAAGTCAATATGGCTGGCCATATATGTAGGGAAAAGGGAAACCACTTGCCATTGCAATATGAAATAAAACTTATAGACAGAAGAACAATGAAAGGTAATGTTTAAAACAATCAGTGCATATATTTGGCAGTAATCTAGGATAGAATTAAATACAGTATGGAAACCAATAATTATAAATAATAGATTAGAACTCTAGTAAGAAAATTGCAATATGAGTAATTGTGTGCGTGTGTATATATATATATATATATATATATATAAAAGGAAAAGGGAAACCACTTGCCTTATTATTTATTTAAAAAAACCTTTTTCTATTTATTTAAAAAGAAAATACAACTTTGTTATATATGGGTTGTGGAATTACATTCATCTGCAAAAGATCTAGGTAATTTGCATATTCTTTTAAACATTCATTTTAATTAATTCCCTATTAGTTTTTTTGGTTTTCTTATAGAATGATCATCATTAGTTATAATTATATTTATGCAGATATTCTACATGATTTATACTTGCATAATATTTGCGTAAAATGTTATAGTAAACACACACCCCTTTATATATTTATGTATGCATATACATATTTGTTTAAAAATTTTTCTCATCAAACTCCTGTCGGTTTTTTGTCTACAGCCATGAAACTTAATATATAGGGTATTCGAACCCATGCAAAACTTTGTATTTTGGTTTTAACTGGGGAAAATCTATGCAAAAGAGTGAAAATAAAAAAAAATGGAATTTAGCAGGTGAAGGTCGAACGACGGCATTATGAATATGCTTGCGTAATGTAATAGCTATATTTTAATTTTTAGCCTTGCAGCAAATATCAAATTGAAAAAAGAAAAGGATAAAATAACACTATATCATGCAGTGTAATGGAGACAAAATGTATGCAATACAAGGAAGAAATGAAACCAGGGAGTGTTGTTCAGCTCTTGTTGAATTTCTTTCGTTGTTTAATTCTTTTTCTTTTGTCTATCATATATAGAAATAAAACTTAAATATAAATTTTATTATAACAAAGATTTTTATCTATAAGAGCTCAATCGTATTCAATGGGGAAAAAAGTATTTTTGTATCCAGATGTATGAATTGTGGTATATTCATATGATGTGCGTTAATCCAGTGTCATTTAATCGTTAATCATCAATAAAAACATTTGCTCAAAGTTCACTCAAATAAATGAATATTTTTCACTAACCACAGATTTTGACCGTTTTTTTTCTACCCATTATTCTTTCAGTTTAGCTACTTTTTTCATTTTTCTTCAGAGTTCTTCACTTAAATTTTATTTTAGTATATTTTGGAAATATAAGTATAGCCGAAAAGTTCTGTTTAAGAGATTTTCAAAAAATGGTTTCCACACTCTCAAAGTGCTTCACTTTGACACTCAACATTAAATCAATATTGAATGAAAACAAAGTGAGTGTTGTTCAGCTCATCACACATTAAACTTGTGCCATTCTCTTTAAACTTCTTAAAGGCTTCTGGATTGCTACTCATGAAACTCTTAGGCCTTTGATGTGCCTCAAAACCAGAAGTCAATCAGAATGAGACAAGCAACTTTTCTTGCATTCATAAGTAATCATAAAATGGAACAAATCAAACCAATTTTTAAATAAAACTAATTGATTTAGCCTTTTGATACTTCAGCTGTCAGTCACAAAAATGAATTTATCATTTGGATGCTTCTATATTCATAAAAGATAAAACTAATTGAATTAATTTGGAGAATTATAATTTTTCTTAGAATCTCTATTCGTTTACCATCGGTTTTCCTTTGTCCGGGAGTATTGGACTTTTTTGATATTTTGCAAGTTCACTTATCTGTCCTCAGATTTTACTAGGTCAGGTACCTGCAAACTTCACACTGTCTGATCTTGTCGAATCACTTGCTTCCTAATTGTCTCTGACCAGCCAACCTTCTTGTAATTCAAGACCTCCATGCTTCTGCAATAGTTTATCCAGGAAGACGAATGCCCTGCATAGCCATACCAATGTAACTGATTCATCGTTAGGATACTCTTGAAACTGAGCAAATCTAGTGATTTCAGGAAATCCTCCAACCTAATGTGTTTGGTTTGGTTTGGTCGGATTTCACATTGCAGATCCGTCTGATCATGAATCTGTTATTGTGTTGTAGTTAAGTGATGACCTAGCATTCTCTTCTGACACAGCTTCTATACAACTTATTCCAAATGTAGAGAATAGGACGTAAAAATTGATTTGATATTTGCATTTTATTAAAACATTTAAAGTATTTTAACTTCGTGTGATTACATTTTAATTTTAGGTGGTGGAATATATAAATTTCAACCTTCCTGTGACTTTCATCTCCACACTTCTTGGATCAAACTCATTGCTTTTAGCTGCCCGAGCTTCTCATAATGAACAAGTAAGTATTTTATCTGTTCAATTTTGTATTTAAAAAAATAAAATATTTATTTGAACAATATTTTTAAAAAAATCATACTTAAATCTTCTTTTATTCATTTATTTATTTAATTTTTTTTAGATCTTAGTTCAATTGATGTCCGTCTACAATGGTGTTATGAGTTTGAAAAATGTACCATTGTTAGAAGAAGCCTACAGGTAATTATAAACAGTTTTGTTAAGCTTGATCTATGCCTGATCTGTGAACAATAGAAAATCTAAATGGAGAACTGTTTATGATAACTTATTAAGAGTTTCATCTTATGGATGTATATTTGTCAATGTCACATTTGATAAATATACAAGAGGTGATTAAAACATTATTTATATTATGATCTATTTATTCAACAATTAGTAAGAATACTTTGCATTTCCTAAGAGCATGGTTAACTAAATAAAAATGTTAGTGTCTCATCTTCCTTTCAAAATCTTTTTCTTTCTCTACATCTTTAGTTACATTAATTTTTTAGCACACTTCTTTCCTTGACTACACCCTCTCTCTCTCTTTCTCTCTCTGACAACTTGTTCAACATAAAAAGAAAAGCAGAAAGCTAATTGACTGAATCCAATGTTGTACTGTTTGTAAATGTATCATGTGTAGTTTCTGACTTTTAGCCGACAAGCAAAATTATGGCTTTTCTTTATGTAAAAGATCATAATTGTTTAACATTAAGATTTCTGTAACAAAAACACAAAAATATCATATGTACGCATTGTGAGGATTTCCTGTCATGTAAATTGAAAGAATTCATTGTTTTTAGAGAAGATGCAATTTTAGATTTTGTTTTTTACAAAATTGAACCTCAACTTCCTTCCAAACTGTTCAGAGATATTGGTGTAAACTTCATTGTGTGCTCTCAATTTAAACTATAAGTCTATAAGAAATATAATGGTCTTATTGGGAAGCTGGTAGTTGACCCAGATTATGTCTGTTATATATGTCATGGTGTTGCCTCCCCAGTTGATTGTTGAGCTGAGGGTCATGTGGGTGGAGATAGCATGCTGATATTAAAGCCACCTTCTGCTACTTAAATGACATGTCGAATGCTGGTGATTTTGGAACGCAACATCATTGTTATTGTGTTGCATGGGCAAGGTTTTTTACATCTAGGCAAATTTCTTTCAAGATTTGAAACAGTCTTTTTAATCTGTATTCATTCAGCCACGTTTTATGATAGCAAAACGTCGGCCCAAAACGCTTCTGATCTGCAACGACTATGGTGTGATAATCCTACCATGATTGGGTGGATGTGTGGCTACAAACAGGAAGAAAAAATCCGATCGATTGTGCTTTATGAGAAACTTGGTATAGGTCAGATCACAAATATCTTGCGTGCTTGTTAAGTGGTTTGGTCATGTACAACAGACCACCTCTTGCATCCATTCCATAACACATTTGGATATCCTGCACTCTTGAATGTGTGGTAGCTCAGTGATGACATGGTTCAAATTCATATGAAGTGGTATAATTGCTTGCATCATAACTGATGTTAACCAAAGGGACCAGACTGCATGGAGAATATAAAACTGTTGCTCATCTAAGAGTTTGGAACATTCACAGCACCGTAAAAAAAAAAGTTTTTTTTCCCCTTGATTAAGGAATTCTGGAATCGCTTATTTGTAAGAATATTAAAAGCATTAAAATGATGTAATAGGCAAACTTGTAATTAGATCAATATTGATAATATCAATATGTAATAGCAAGTTGAATTTATTGAAATTAGCATATGTATCAAGAATGCCAAACCAGAGAGCTTTAAATGAGTAAGATGACTTTTTTCCTGTTGGGTCAGTATTAGTACATTTCATTTTTTTTTTTTTTTTTCATTTTACTTCAGTTTAAAGTCTCAGAAATCAAGAGGCCCTTTCTTGGGGCTAACACTTTATCTATATGATACATATTTTTCTGTGTGTTCAACCAAAGTTATCTTTTACCTTTCAAACATTGAGTTAGTAAAGAACATTAATTTTCCTCTCTGCAATTGACTAGTAAACTATATTACAGTAGATCTTTCTCTTAGTCTTACTGGATTTCAGGACGTGATATCATCTAGTCTGGTGGAGTATTCAGCTGTGCTGTTCTTGAGATAACATCACTCGGAGAAGGTGCACCATTCCTTGTATGAGCCAGTGTATATCCATGTTGAGGGCATCATATTTGGGCTGCGAATACTATTGTTATTTTGGATATTTAGTCATGGTTTATTTGTAGGGTGAAGTATCCTCATATCGGGTTGTCCTGACAAATCTTTGTACAAAAAGACCACTTGAGGATCATGTCTAATGGGTAATTCAGGCTTACCATTAGTTTGTACATTTGTGTCGTTTGCCAAAAGAAAAAGATATTACTATGTATGTAAAGTTATAAATTTATATATTTGCATGTACAAGATTCATTCCTAAACTAATTAAGAAATAATTATGGATTTTAGAACATGATTTAGTTTCTTGGTCCCTTTTTGTATACTGCCATTGGTGGCCAGGGATTGGTTGTTTTTTTATATGCCCTTGTCTAATTGTTTTTACTACTTTATGACTGCCACTCCAACTTTGTTTCATTTTTACTTATTTCTTTTTCCCCTGCAGAATTGTTGTTGGAGATATTGAAACCGCATATAATGTCTTATTAAAAGAATGCAAAGAAGAGACAGTGTCTATAGTCGTCTCAAATTCCTTTGAAAACCAAGTGTACACCATTAAACAAGCAGAAACTGTGCTAATATTTAACCTTTCAGCTTTGGCCGAGATATATAACACCAAGAATAATCTGATTGTGGTAGGTCATTTATTATTTTTTAATTTCATCCAATAACATTATTTTGTCTCCAAATTTTTTAAAATGTTTCTTTCTTGGATAATGCTTTAGGAGACTCTTTAAAAAAAATGATACTCAGCTCTATTTCAAACAACTTATTGAAGAAAATCATTATATATGTATATATATATATATATATATATATATATATATATTGAAAAAATTGAAGTTATGCTAAAAAAAAAACCCTGGAATTTTCAATATATAATCAAATCAAATCAAACAAGATGCAAAAGGAAATTGCTCTTGTATTATACATTAAGTGATAACTCCTGTAGTTAATAAAAGTGCAAATAAAAACGTTTTCTTCCTCTTTCCATTTATAAAAATGTTAGTTAACAAATGTTATTTTCCTTGTGGTATAGTGCAAAGATTTCTTTACCTTCTCATCTTGTTTGATTGCGGAAAAATGAAATATATTGATTTTATGCAATAACAAGGCATTTTGAAATGGTGCCGAGCAGCATTTATTTTTTATTTTTTTTTTTTTTTAGGATACCTCTAAAGTTAATGTAAATTATAAGTCGTCTCCAAAATGTGCTGTAATGTTTGTGAATCATTTGGGGTATGTTATCAGCATTGTCTAGACAATAATGGTCATCAATTAGAACATTTGTGAACATCATTCTTCAGTTAAAATTGTCTTCTGTATTTAAAGCTATTCCATTTCGCTCTATGTTCATAAATAAAGGTTTTATCATTCGAAGTATGAGTACATTTTCTGAGACGTTCTGTAGTTTGTTTCTTGGTACATATATTTTTTCCATTAGATGGGCATTTTACACTTACAATTAATAGCATAATTAATTTTAAAGTTAAATATCTTTTTCTCTTCAATTTTTTTCTTTCATTTGTTTGTGAAAAATATTTAAATTACCACATCAAAATTACATTTTACAAATTTCTAACGAGGAAGAAATTACTCTTGTGTATAAAGAATAAAAAGTATCATAAATGATACTGAAAATTACAATTATTTAATGAGTAAAGGATAAGTACTTCTAAAGGATTGAATATATTTGAAAAATTACTGTCATGAAAAAAATAATATAGTAGTTTAATTTTTAGAGATTTATTCATCAACTTTGGATCTTCACATCTTGTTCTATCGATTTCAAGCAATGAACCCACCTGCAGCTTTGACGGTTTCAAAATGATTTCTGAAACTTTTGTACCGGTTTCCTGACTTTGGTGCCTAAAAGCTTTGCTGATCCTGGCCTTTTAGCTCGTTTTTCATATTCCAGCTGGATCTGTTAGTGATTCATTCGGGAGAGCTACAGCTAGGCAAGTTGAGTGGTCAGGTGTTTGGTGAAATGTGGGTGACAATGTTCCTTGATAGCCAGACTTGGATCTTCCAGCTGGTATGACAGGTCACTGAGTCTCATCCATGGCCTACCTGCAGCTACCTGGTCAATCCAGAGCTTTACTACCGCTTTCAGAATGTGTATAAGCCATTAGTGTTCAGTGTGCAGCATTACGTAAGTAGCGTAGGTAGTAGTAGTAGTAGAGTGTAATGACTTCACTGCTCACAACGCCAAAAACGATGGTTGTCACTTGAAACTTTATCTACGCATGTCTTTGGATGTAGCAACAAGCCACCTGTCACTCTAGGAATTGATCTTAAGTTTTTCTTGTCGGAGAAGAAACACAGCAGGTCAGGTCTCAGTGGATATTTTAGCTTTTTAATCAGTTTCTTTGAGTGCGTGAATCACTTTGCTTGCATTGCTTTTTCTCATCTTGTCTGAAATTGTCAACCTAATGAGCTTTTCATCTATGCCATTCTTCCATGCAATGCCATGTATTAACTTGCTGGATCCATTATCAAATTTCAACAATAAATCCTGACCTAATGTTGTCAGATTGCCTTTTTGTCTCTTTCTACCATCCTCTTGAAGAAGTTTGAAATTTCTTCATTTGCCCTTTTAGCGTAGATTCCAAAGAGAACTCTGCGTCTCTTCAACAAATATGGAACTTTGAAATTGTTCACAATCAATTATTCTGTAAAAGAAAGGAATGGAAATATAGTCCCTATTTTCATGAAAACAAAACTGACGATGAAAGTAAAAAAAAAAAAATGCATAAAAGTAAGTTTAAAATTACAAACAAATATCATCCGCACTCTGTAAATACTAGAAATGAGTTATCCTATCATAATCATTGTAAGTTTCTAAAAAGATACTTTCTTAAAATTTAATTTAGTCGTTATTTTAAGAATCAAAAATAGAAAATTGATTTTTTATATGATACTCTGTTATGTAAACATAATTGAAAATGACTTGTTTCAATCTGATCTTGTTTTTTTTTTCTTTTTTTTTGTAAGAATTTTGATACCCCCCCCCCCCCCCCCCCCCGGCCAATTTTTCCTGACTAAACATTTGATTTATAATTGCCTCTTTGGTTTAAAAATGGGCATTTTTATTTAAAAAAAAATAACCAAATAACTCTCTCTTTATTCATTGTAGATGTGGGCACTTTCTCCAAGTATATTTGATTTGCTCATCAAACATCTGAATCCTTTGAATGTGGCCATTGCAGAGCGATTCCCAGCCGTACAATATGCCACAATTCATTCTTTATATTCGCACAGCACAAGGTTTTTATTATCAATATTTTTTCAACACTATTTTCCCTGTGTAAAACTATTTGATCAAGTGTATGTATAAGTGCAACAGAGCGTGATTTGTAACATTTAAAAGTGAAAATTGATTAATTAATAATTTATTTAAAATAGTTAAAAAAATAGGTGCCTATTGATGATTTTTTTTTTTTTTTTTTTAAACCAATGTATTTCAGGTTAAAACATTATTACATATTTATGTGTTATAGTGAAATTAGTATAAGTTAAAAAATTAAGAAATGTGATTTTGGAGTGCCGACATAAATGTGATTGACAAAGCATGTTCCAAACTTTCATGATCAAAGCATCGTTTATCACTAGCAAAAGTGTATTGAGAATGGTGATGACTATGTTGAAAAATAAATTCTGGAGCACAAAAGGTTGCTTGTTTTAATGGTACCACTCCTGTCTTTGTAGTTCTTCAACGTTTTAGTTTTTTTAGTTTAAAAATAGGAACCCTTACTTTTGGAATGACCTTCATAATTTATTAATACATTTAAGAAAAAAAGCTCTACAATGTTTGATTTAAATTATTTAAAATGTCTAATTGTTGTTATTGCAAAACAAATTATTTTATGTTTGGAATTTTTGAGATGCTGATTGATAAGGTTGATTATTTAATTGACTATGAGAATAACATCCGAAATGAGAATAGTAATCTGAACAATTCAAGCAATACATTAGTTTTTGATCGATTTACTATTAAAAGAAAAATCTAGCTTGATCTCTAATATGAATCTTAAGAAAATTCAATGTGTTAACTGTTGAAATTAATTTTATATGAGCAGTTAATGCTGTGCTTCTATGCCGTTTTTACATGTTTTCTTTTTTCTTCTTACGTTGTGATTTTACATTTTTCTTTTTAGGTTGTGATTTACCCACTGTTTAGACTGGTTTAATCTTATAATTGTTTCCATTATGATTAACTTGCAATTAATTTCACAATTACAATTGTAAAGACTTTTCACTTCTTCGAATCATTTTTAATTAGACATTTGAAAATTGACTTCTTAATAGCATATAGATGGCAAATTTTCAAGAAAATTTGAACGGTCATAATTTGGTAGCTAATCGCAATACCAAAATATAATAGGTACCATTGTTTACGTATCTGTGTGCCGACATTAAAAGTTTTTAAATATAATGAAAATATAAGTTTGGTTTTCGATACCTATTAGCAAATATGTCTATCTAACCTACCCACTTTAATATTTAACATAACAATCAAGATGGGAACAGTAGTTTGAATAATGCAAATAGATTTTGATGGTTTTCATTCATCCAGTTTTATAATTATCAATTTTGAGTCAGAGTTGGTCAAATTTAACCGACCTTGACTTCTTCAGTTTGAAAAACGTCTGACTCTGACCAACAAAATAATGGATTTATGACTTCACAGTCAGGATTAGAATGTCTTTTTTTTTTTTTTCTTTTTCTTTTAATTTGTTTTCTAACTTTTAATGTTAACTCTTTAATTGTTTTAATAGGCACAGTAATTTCATCTCGAGTAGTAACTTGTTAACTCAAAATACTGCTCTGGAGGGGTCAGTTCTAGCAGGAGTGAGCCCTGCTACGAGTGGGCATTTTGGTGCTATACTTGGACTTCTTGTGGATATTCTTTCTCTTAACATGGTCACCTACGATTGCAAGTAAGTAACAACTTATTTCTCTTTTGAACCACCTCAACTCAACCAATGAACAAATAATGATAATTCTTTCTTTTTTTCTCTAATGTTGTGCTTCTTAAAGCCAATCTCCCTTTTAAGTTTTCTCAACATAATTGTTGGCAAAAATTGAACAGAACATTTGATATTAATTATATATACACTGCGTGTCAAATTATTAACGAGATAACATTTTTTTTACCAGTTTCAGAAACTTACTGGTAGTTTCGTATCAAAAGCTTCAGAAACATTGGCAATGTTGAGCTGCGCATACTGTGAGATTTTCGTACTGTTAACTTGTCATCGTAATTGCTGAATCCACGGTATTTGAGGTGTATCAAATTAACAAGGCAGTTTGTTTCGTCAATAAAATGGGTCGTAAAGGTGGCTTGAGTAGTTCTGAAAAGAGTACTATTATAGAACAGCTAGCAAAAGGTAAATCTACCCTTGAAATATCGAAAATTATAGGAAGGTACCATCAAACTGTGAAGAACTTTGTCAAGGACGCTACAAAGGTACATAAGAGAGCTGGAGAGCTGATAAAAGTAAATCTAAAGTTGTTTCCTGCCATTCTCTACTCCAAATTAAATGTGAAGTTGTTAAGAACCCTGGGCAGACAAGTCAAGAAGTCTTTGACCAAGTTGGATTGAAGAATGTCTCAAAAAGTATTCGATGTCGCCTTTTGAAAGAAGTGGCAAAGTCTGTTAAGCCTGTGACAAAGCCTCCATTAAAGCAACATTACATACAAAACCGATTGAAATGGACAGAGGACAACATGAAAATGGATTTTTCCAAAGTTTTGTTCACGGATGAAGTGCGTGTCACTCTTGATGGCCCAGATGGCTGGAACAAGGGATGGGTCCTAGATGGACGACATCGTCATCAGCATTTAAGGCACCAATAAGGGGTAGTGGGATAATGATATGGGCGGGGATTATCGGAGGTACTTTAGTTGGCCAATGGAGAGTCTCAGAAGGCGAAATAATGACGTCAAATGCTTACATAGGTTTTCTGAAGGAGCACTTTGAACCATGATTGAAGAAGCAAAGGTTGACGTTCAGAGGAACCATTATTTTTATGCAGGATAATGCTCCCTCGCATACAGCAAACAAAAGCAAAGAGGATTTGCAACAACTGGTGTTCTCTGGGCTACGGAAGATGGAGTGGCCTGTGAATTCACCAAGTTTGAACCCAATTGAGAACCTTTGGAGTATCATGGAGCGACACATCTATGCAAGTGGACAACAATTTAAGAGCAAAGATGGGATGCTCTCCAAGAGGTATCGCGAGAAATAACTGTTGACGAAATCACAAATTTGACTAATTCTGTGGACCAACGTCTTTTACAAGTCATTCATAAAAAAGGATCGCATATCTCCTACTAATTATGTCAATGTAGAAATTGCTATGTAGTTATTGTGTTCTAAGCATTTTTCCTAGTTCATTTAATGTTTGAAAATTATTTCATTAAACAAATTATGGGTATATTGTGTTTTTTTCTCAACCTCGTTAATAACTTGACACACTGAAATCAACAGATATTCCTGTCTTCTGCCATAGTTTCACTAATACTGCTTTAAATACTTTTATTTTCTGACTGAAGTAGCTCAATAGTATTGTAAGCACTTTCTAAAAGTTTAATGGATTTTTATTCACTTGTTCCTTAAATATTTTAAAAAAATGTAAACTCGTTAATAATTTGATAGGCAGTGTATATATCTCAAATTCTGTTAAATACTCCACCTAACCCCCAAAATTTCTATTTTTTTTCTTCATGTTCTTTTCTTTCTTTTAATTCTTTTTATTTACTCTCATTTCTATAGTCATCCAATTCGATCTTTAAGAAGTAATAAAATGTAAAATTTAATCTGATTCGTCTAGAAATAAATGAAGACAAAAAATCATGACAAACAAAACTATCTGGAAAAAAAATCAATATTTTCACTTGAGTTTCTTGGAAGGTTATTTATGAATGCTGTCGTTTTTGTCTTATATTTGTTATTTTTTCATTTATTTTTCTTATGTCATCATCATGATCAGGTTTGGGGATTTAAGGTGCTTTGAAAGTTCCATATTGCAGGGTAGCCAGCACCAGCCAATGTTTTGCACCTTCTCTTCATGTGGTCTTATTCAAATGATTACTATCAGTTATGCTGCATGCATTCAAATCACTTCTGACTCAAACAAGGTCTTTTTTGGTCTATGACAAGGTCTTTTTTGGTCTATGACACTAGTGCTTGGAATATTCAGGCATGTTATGGAGTTGATGTAAGAGGTAGCACACTGTTCATGGCCAAACCATTTGAGATGCAGAGTGTGTAAGGCATCTAAAATCTTGCCAATACGAAGCCTCTGATGTATGGTTGAAAAGATCCTTTTCCTCCAGTTTGCTGTTGTACATCCACTGATCATGTCAGTCATTACACTGAAGCTGTTGTAAACTAGAAGTGCTTGTAGCCCATAATCTCCCTGCCATGCAAGATGGCAGAGTGAACACAGGCTGAAAAAACTTTTCCTTGAACTTTGAAAAAAATGTGCATAGATATAAGGATTAGCAGCAGCCTCTTGGACCTTCTCCATGCAATGCAACAGCAAGCAGTGGTAGCATGTTTGCAATCACCACCAGCATTCAACATGTCATCCTGCTAACAGAAGGTTGCTTCAATATTGAGTTGCCATTGGCATCTACGTGTGCTATAGTTCAATCATCATCGATTTGGCAGACACCATCTAGACATCTACAGCAAATATAATTCAGATAAATTATCAGCCTCCCAGTAAAACCACCATACTTCTTGTGGATCCATAGTTTCCACTTAGAGTATTCAGTGATGTTTACACCTGCGACAGACAGCACAGGGAAATATGTCTGCATTTTGCACTAGATCTAGTTCAAGACCAATACTGTGTGTGATAGTCAATATGTACATCTGACTCAATAAACCAAGATGTGTGCATGTATAATATATGTACCTGAAGAATATCTGAGGCTATATTGATGAAAGATTATGCAAACAACATTCAAGATGAGAATATAGTTTAATTAATCCAAATAATACAATCCTCCCCGATCTAAAAAATTCAGAACTGTAATTACGGATCAGTTTCATTCACAGAACAATCAATATTTGTATGTCAGATCTTTTATTCCATAGATTCATCAGAAAACAGAAAGTATATAATGTCATATATATACATATATATATATATATATATATATATATATATATATATATATATATATATACTAGCAAAGATACCTGTACTACACACAGGACTTTGCTATACACTTGGGCACCCACTTTATGAGCACCCCTTCCAGTAAGTGAATGTTGTAAGAGCAACTATTGGCTAATTTTTTATCTACCCCTTGAAGTGACTGAAATCCAACCATGAACTTTAAAGCAAATGAATTATGTCAAAGTTGACACTGATATTGCTACACATAAAAATTGAAACTATTACAAAGAAACACAATAGTTAAAATTTGTTTAGTATCACAAACACATTTTTATCAAAGATGAAGGTTACTTTATGACATCACATAGTAAATTTTTTATGGACGTAAATTTGAACTCATTGCTTAAATTTTCTCTAACACATTCAATACTTAAAACTTAATTGTGAACAGACCATATCTTGAAAGTGTAGTATTTGTTCTATTTTAGGTCAGTAAATAAGAAATCCTTTTAGGCTGAGGCACTTTAAATTTTTGTCCCAATCCAGAGTATTCTTTTGGAAAGCTAGATTTTACTCACATTAAAAACCAAACTTGTCTCTGACTAACTCTGCTTTCTTTGGGATGCAAGTAAATGAGGATAGTATTTAAAATTATTTTTCTCTATCCTCATACCACCCCTGGCAACAGTGTTTAAGATATAAAAAAATTATTTTGGAGTATAAATCATAAATTTATCAATTTATAAAAAGCTTTTGTATTTGTTTAGGCCAGATATGAAGTTTGGAGTTTTTTACTTACTTTTTCGTAAAGAATGTTTTTGAAAAAAACTTATGAATTACATCGTCGTAGCAAATTTCTGTTTTTGCTTCAAACGTGTTGACCTTTTGTTCTAAAGAAAGAAAACCCTAAATTTCTTTAATAAAAGAAAGTTATTAAATATATTGTTTTAAAACAGAAAGAAACAGATCACCACAAAAAAAAATTTTCTTAAAAATTAAAATAGTTGAAAATAAATTTTTTAAAATTACCTCTGGTTTTAAACACAAAATAATAAAATTAAAAATAATAAATCAGCCTTAAAGAATATTTCTAAATTAAAACAAATCTATTACAGCAAACAGTTAATAACGTCGAACTTATTGTAACTCTGAGTTTAAATAAAAAGATTACTCCTGGATTTCAAACAATTAAACTATGAGAGTTATTCTCCTTGAAAGTATTAGCTTAAAGGGAAATAACTCTCATAGTTTAATATGAGACTCTGTTTTAAATGCAACTGTATTATTAATAATTAAAAATAAATCAAATATAAATTGAATGAAAAATAAACTAAATAAATGAATTTTAAATAATATTTCTAAATAGCACAAATGAAACGATTCTATTACAGGAAATAAGATAGAGCTAATTATTAAAACAGATTTTCTTGTATGTAATATGCAAATGAGGTTGCACATTCAGTGCAGATTTCATTTGTAAAATACTATATATAGAAATCCCTCATAAATATCAATCTCCTTTAATAGAAATAGCCTATAACGGATTTATATATTTCTTGACCAGAAGTGTACACACATCTCCTTTGCAAGAAATAGCCTAAAACGGATTTATATATTTCTTTGACCATGTGGAGTTGTACACACAGACATACACAAACGCTACTACTTATATATATATATAGACAATTTTTCCTGTCTTGAGAAAAACATAGCAATACACAGATGCCAGATAAGTTCAATATAGTCACACTACCTGATGTAAGTTTTCCGAATATTATCAGTTGATTTTATTCAATATCACAAATTCCTATAATATTTCCAAGGAGAGTCACTTTTGCAAACAAGTCATATTTACAGGTGATAGCAGGATACTTACTCAGTCATTATTTTCTCATCTCACACTCCCAGATAACACTGGAAACTTTTGATATATTTGACATATTTTTTGCAGTTGTGCCGTCAATGTATATTTTTTTATTCTGTACATTTAACATTCGCTCATTGTGGATACTCTACAGAAATACAAATTCCTACCTTCAGAATTCATTATTAAGTTCTGGTCAATTTGATTGACTGTTCATACAGTTATCGGATTTAGGGAATTACAAACAATTACAAATAACTAAAATAACATGGCATCATTTTACAAAACAACAATTGAATAACAAAAACTAAAATAATATTTACCTTCATATGCTTACTTCTGCCTCAATGAAGGAATTGGATATCATAACTGACATTCCCCCCCCCCCCCAAAAGACTTATCTTTTTTTCTTCTCATCATTGTCACTGTTATTTGTCACAAATTTTATGCAAACATTATATATAAAAAAAATTTGGCAAAATACAAAACATACTAAAATAATATTTTTCATTTAGAAACCTATTCTTAACATGACAGGTTAAAGTTTTTTTTGTAACTTACTGTACTTTCACATAACATTTTAATAAACAAAGATGAAATATAATTAGAAAAAAAAAAAATCATATTTCCACAGAAATAAGAATAATACCCGGATGGGTAAAGTTGATTCCCTGAACAGAACAGTTTTGCATCACTTCTATACCCCTTACAAAGATTAAAAATATGATACTAAACCTTGTTTTGCATTTTAATTCAAATCTTGACCAAAATCCATTACATGATTTTGATTCTAGAAAATGTCTAAAATTTAAGTCTTAAAATTTAAGGGTCTTAAAAGATTGAAATTCAGGGATTGTTGCTTAATTGATATCTAATGACTATGAATAAAATTTAATGCAAAGCTGAAATATTTGAATGTTCAAATGGGAGGTTGTAACATCCTCTAAAATGCTCTAAAGAAACTGAAATTTGAAGAATATTTATTAATTTATGTCTATGACTTACTGTTAAAATTTCACAAAAATTTGAGGTATCAAAATTTTTATAAAAGGCTCCTACCTCTTCTTGCATAAAACTAAATGTAGCCCACATTACCAACCCTTATGTTTAACAGCTACGTTCCAAAATTCATGATGATTAGTCAGAAGTGAATTCATAATGATCAGTTTATACATAAAAAATATATAAACTTATATATTCATAATGATCAGTCTTATACATAAAAATATATAAACATGTACACCATACTTAACTGAATATTTATATATAAATTAAATTTGCCATATGTCTCTTGGGATTGTTTTTCAGATGCCTTTGCCTCAAATGGTGTTCCGAAATAGCAAACACATTGCAGACCAGTCAGCATGTTTACCTTACCAATGAATTTGGAGAGTTGTTCAAGGCTCTAATTTGGCTTGGTAAGACTCTTTTTTATTCTTCACATGAAATATTCAATATTGCATAAGTTACTTGTGTGTTTTTTAATTCCTTGCATTTTTATGACGTATGACCTGTTGAATTTTTCTTTCTCAAATCCTCTGTTAAAAAAAAACTTTCTTCACATTGTTTTTTGTGTATTTTTGTTTTGAAACTTGCTTAACTAGTTATCCATTTAGAAAAATAACTTTGCGAAAATTATTCAAATGTTGCTATCAGTCACAGATCAACTATTTTTTATTACTGTTCTGGATCAATTTTAAGTTGTTTTAAAAGCAAGTTTTTTTTATTATTACTTTATTTCTGTCACGATTTATAATTGTTAATCATCATAATAAAACTGTCAAACAAGTTATTATCTGTTGCAGTCTATATTCAAACTTTACTTCGATAAGCTGCTAAGACTGACCTGTTCATTCCAAACTTGAAATGATAGACTTGCATCAAATCTATTGCTAAGGTTGCAGGAAAAATTGTTATACTTTTTACCTCTCTTATGCAATCCTCTATCTACAAGTGCTAGATATATCCTAAGGAGTACTGTTACCACATCTAGGGAAGTGCCATTTAGAGCCCTTTCTCTCCCTGGATAGTACAAAATAAATGTTGAAATCTAGTGGAGAATGATCTTATCTCTTTCTTGCAGCTCCTTTCTCACAAGAGATATTACTAATTTTTCTCTATTCTATCATTATTTTCCTGGCCTTGTGTTAAATCTTCCTGTCATCAAAGGGAGGTAAATAGGAACTCCATATTATTAAGTGCTCATAAATTATTACTGAAATTCTTATGATAAATGAATATCAGAAAATTTATGGAATAGGGTTTTATTTACAGTTCAGTATGGGTGCCAGCATTTGCAACTAGCTTCTCAAGCTGCTTGGTAACTGTATTGACTAATTTCACAAGGAACTTTTCTTTTACTAACGAGTCATCATGTATCAGGGCTGAAAAAGAAATTTAACTTTTCATTTTTGTATCTCGTATTGAAGTTGTTTTCCAGTTTATCCTGTTTATTATTTCGCTTGTATCAACCACTAGAAATAGTTCGTCATAAACTGACTCTTTCTATATCTTAAGTGATTTACTGTGTGTTAACATAAATGTGGGACACACTTTGGTCCATTTTAGACGACTGACAGCAAGCAACATGACCATATCTCTTAATACATAGTTGTGTAACACAATTTTATCATACAATGATGATGAGTATAAGAGGATTGAAAATGTCCACATAATATTCATTCAAAACAGCTAGCCCAGAACACAATGCCTTCATATTCCATGAACAATGTTTCTGACAAAGGAAGAAGAATTGCTGTTTTCAACTGTCAATCTATTCATTTTGTTAACCCTAAGAGTGGATTCCTTAGTTAAAACAAAACCCAAAGGTTTCTTGTGAAATCAGTTGATGTAGTTTCTGGAAGCTGATAACAATTGCTTGGCCATATCAAATTTTAATGTATTGTGTTCATAGACTTTGAACATTGAAAATCTTTTGAGTTTTGATGAAACGTCCAGCTTGGTAATGTGGATCCTAACTTTTTTTCTTTCTCAGGTTATGACAAGGAGCATCAAATTTGTTTGAGTGCATGCCAGTGTCTCCATAATGTACTCAAGTCCAGCCCTTCCATCTCAGATGCTATCTTGATAAGGTAGATATGTGTCTTCTTTCCTTCATCAAATTTTCAAAATATTTTTTATGTAACATATACATTAGACTAATGAGACTCCATGGAAATTGTATGGTGGCTTGCTACGTCTATTGGTATAATTTATTGTTAATAATATTTATTTTTAAATTAATAAATGTGTGTAAAGTTCAATGATCGTGAGAAAAAAATTATCTCTGTATTTCTCCATAATTAAAAATTGTAACAATTTAATTCTTTTTAAAATAATATTCTTTTTTCTTACCATAAAAAAATAATTGTTCACTAAATAAAACAAATTTTCACTATTTAAAATTTTTTATTTAAAATTATTAAAATTGTTAAAATAAGAAGAACGCAAAGTGTAGGCATTTACTGAGTTTTAGACAATGTCAATAGGAATTTTTTGAAAATATTAAATCATGAAAAAATTTTGGTCACCTCCCTCTTTTTAAATATACACATTTTTCTTAATGGATGGATACACACACACACACACACACACACACACACACACACACACACACACACATTGGCATATATTTAGGCAGCATTCTCTCATTTAATCCTTTACCACTAAAATTTTCTTATGCAATAAATAAATTTTTTCATCATGAAACCCACACGTGACGGAAGTCAGCATGCAACTGATGCACAAACATAAACTCTTCATTCACTTGTTGAACCATACATAGACCTGTACTTTGAAAACCAGTTGAAGCCATAAGAGTAAGAAATATTGTTTCTTTGAAAGGCGACTTAAAAGTACAATTTGGTTGTAAAAACTTCGGAAAACACTGCTGAATGTGACGAAAACAACGAAGATGAGGAAGTCAGTCTGACAATCTCAATCAATGAAAACACCTCATCTCAAAAAGAAAATACAGACAATTACTAGTTTAATTGATATTAAAACTTTTCACGTTGAATTGACTTTTATGTATCATGTTAAAAAAAAGTTGCATGCTATTTTGTCAGTGTATACATCAAAATGTTTCCTTTGGCAAAATTCTACAACACAAATTCCTGTTTTACAAATATATTTCATATTCTTTTCAGGTGTCTTGAACTCTGCATCTACAGAGTGTCGGATCACCAGAAGACGGTGAAAGATTCTTTTAGCGCTTTGCTGAAAGCAATCCCTCTAAATTTGACAGCAAGGTAAGTGTTTTTGTTGATGACCATTATCCGTGAGTTATTATGCATCAATGACTCTTCAGACAGCAGATGATATGTGCTAAGTAATTTGGAGCGCAAAGGTTCAAATCAGGCTCAGTACAAGTGATACTAAGAATACACATTTTTTTCTTTTTTAAACTCCTATTTACTCCAAACAAGCCATATTGCCACTTGGACGTAAGGGCTATTATTTAAGACTATTTCTACAGAAACACTACAATGGGAGTTGAGCAAGATATCTATTCACATTACTTTTAAATTTCTGAATGTTAGTACTGTCGGAAGCGGGGAAACAGGAAGGAAATTCAAAAGTCTAGCAGCATCGTTTATAGAATCGCCCGACTGTGTGGAATCATACCCCATTACTAAATCAAAAATATTGTAACATTTTATACAAATTGTGGTTATGTTTTCAAGTGCATTAAACTATGCCACATCATTAAAAATTGCGGTATTGTATTTTCACTTTTATATATGACTTTAAAGGGAACATCATGACTGAAGAATTTAAGGTTTGAACCATTATCAAATACTTCAGGGGGTCTAGCGAGCATACTCTAAAAGTAGTGGGATTTCTAGGAATCAGAGGTTTTGCAGCGCATTGTACAATGAATTCCTGTTTTTCTAGTTTTTCAATTTTAGCAAGATTTTTTAATTTTGCTCTTTTTTTTTTTTTTTTTTTTTTTTGGAATTAGTTTATGAACTTTGACTCTCAATGTATTCAGTTGTTGAACAGAATATGAAATTTCCAGTACATTGAAAATTTTTGAAACTGAATAATTTGTGGCAAATTTTCCCATTAATTGAAGAATTTATCCATTTGACAACTTCCTGATATCCATATCCATGGATAAGTCAGTTCACTGTGAAAAATTTCAACCAGTTAATGCTAATATTTAGAATTTGAGAATTACCAGAATGCAAGATTTCACTTGCAACAAAATAACTTAAGATATTTGATTTTTATTCTTAGTGTCATTATTTGAAAACATTTATTTTAAAGTCGGGGTATACATCATTTGGCACTCCAGCAGTCTAATAATATAAATACATTTCACAAAAACTTTCCTATATTTTTAAAACTAGAGGTAAAAAAAAAGAATAATGATTTAAAAAAAAAAATTAAAAAGGCTTTAGATATATCAAGGACTAGGGCCCTAGCTTTCCCTGCCTTATCTAGTGCATGGTATATGCATTCGATGACCATTAAGATATTTGCAATAGAACAAACTCTTGGTCAAAAAGAGGTTTAATATTTACAAGGTAGTGGACTAGCGCTTGATTGATTAATGACTCAAATATTTTAGTGAAGAGTAACGAGACTAATGTGGCAATAATTGTGTGGGTCAGTTCTTTCACCTAAATTCTTGGATACCATTACTGCTGTCAACCAAGATCAGTCTGGTGCTACCAGGTCAGGCTATCTATTAGCTTCCTGAGATAAAATGCACCTACATTGATGCTCTTTTTTGTTTTTCTATCCTCTTTTGTAAAACTTAATTATGTTCTGCAAAACCAAAAACAACAGCCCTCTTCCCCTCCCCTACTTCCCAACCCTGTCGGTGGAGCATTAGAATATACTGACTGCCCCCCAGCAGAAGGTAAAAGTCCCTCAATGGAGCCACCTATTTGCCGTAAGTGGCGACCTGTGACACCTTGGAATGGAATCCTGGTGGTTGAGGGTTGTAGAGGATAGAAATGAGTTTTCTCCTTCCCAACTTTGGTCCTTACCTCGGCTAGACAGGCAGTTGGAGAGGCCCGCTCCAATCAATCAGCTGGTTACATCCAGTTCTAAATCTAACAAACATAACAAGAAAATACACTCACGCTCCCCACATTATACAATAAACGGTTTTAATAAGCGGTGGCTCATGGGTCAATCAACTTGCTGGACAAAAGGATTTAACAAGACTGGAGAACTGATATTCTTACTAAAAAGAGGCTCTAAATAAACTTTTAGTGAAAATGGCTGAAATACAAGTGCTTGGATCCACCAGCGAGAAGAGTATACCCCTGTTGTTGGTGGGGCAAACGGGTTTCCCGCCCAACACCTTTCATATAGGGCTCCAGGGAGGGTGGGGAGTACGAAAGATGAAAAATCAATGAACTTCCAAAATGGCCTACAACAAGCCTCAACAAAAAATGAATTATAGTGAAATCACTAACTTTACAAGCTCAGACTCGGAAGCCGAAAACAAAAACCAAACTTTCCCTACATACATTGTTATAGAAGCAATTGAAGGAGAGCCAATGTCTCCATTCAAAATAGAAATAATCCTATCAGACAAAAGCAAACCAAAAACAGTAAAAAAAAAAACTAAGAAATGGCACATTACTGATAGAAATAACAAAACAGAAATCTCCAAATGGAAACACTTTGATGATTGAAAAATCAAAATCTACCCTCATAAAACATTGAATACTAGCAAAACCGTGATCAGGAGTCCTCGACTATCACTGTGCCCCTTAGAAGAAATCAAAAACAATCTAAAAACCAAAATGTCATTGACGTCAAAACAATTCACATAATAAAAAAAAAAGAACCGGTGAAACCATCAACACAAATGCATACATCCTAACATTTGACATTCACCAAATCCCTAACAATGTAAAAAAAAAAAATAAAAAAATAAATAATGAAGTTTACATCTCAAATCCACTCGGTGTCATAATTGCCAATGATACGGACACCATAGAGACCGGTGTACACTACCCCCAATCTGCATGAGATGTGGAGATAATTAGATACACAATGACTGTCAAAAGGAACCAAAATGCATTAACTGTCATCGAGACCATAGCGCAAATTCAACGGGATGCTAACAATAGAAAAAAGAAAAAAAAATTCTTAAAATAAAACACACAAAACATAACTTTTCAAGAAGCTTGTAACCTTGCAGAAAACACAAAATATACTAATATAACAAAAATAAATATACAGTCTACCTCTGAACTAAATGATAATATAACAAAAACAAACTCTTCTAACATCAAAATCGAAGTCTTCACAAAACTACTCAATGAAATGAAAGAACTAATGAAAGATTTAAAAAAAACAAACTATGAAACAAATCACAGAAAGCAAAGATTATAACCAAAACAGAACAAAGCTCCCAAACTAAAACCCAACCCAAAAAAAACATAAAATCTCAAGAAACGACACCACCTATAGAAACAGCCCCTCTACAGAAAAAAAAAAAAACAGGTTCCAAAAGAATCCCATAAAACCTTGCCCAATAAGGAAATAAATCAAGAGTCACAACACAAAACAAATTTGAGGGAATGGATGTGGAGGAACAAAGATCAGACACGTACGACTAAAAAACAACGACGTATGTCATTTAAGCATACATACATATATATATATATATATATGTGTGTGTGTGTGTGTATGTATATATAAACAAACCAAACCACTTCTCCCTGTTCTAGAATCTCTGTTCTTACTAGAGAAACAAACAAAAACTATTATAGGACAAGGCTTAAAATCAAACTAACAACCATGGGTAAAAAAATAATCCAATAGAACTGTCATGTTTTGAAAGCAAATATGAATGAACTACAACTATTAATAACACAAAACAACCTACAATAATCTGCCTTCAAGAAACCTTTTTGAAACATGACAGCATCAACATCAAGAACTTCCAAAACATTCAATTACACTCATAATTCCTGTTAGGTGACTTTAATAGTCATAATATACTATGGAGTGTAAAGACACCATTAAAAAAGGTAGCACAATGGAAGAGATCATCAACGAAAATGATATATGCCTGCTTAATGACAGTTCACCTACATATGTCAATCCATCTAATGGAAATCACTCCGCCATCGACATAAACATGTGTGACCCCACAATATATCTGGACTTCGTTTGGAATGTACATGACAATGGCCACTTTCCAATCCTAATTGAAACCCATGAACCTAAAAGCCAAAAACATCCACAATGGAACCTAAACAAGGCCAATTGGCAAATATTCAAGGAAAAATGCAAAACTAGGTTGAACCACATTGAAACTAATCATGACACAGTAGAATCTTTTACCAAAACACTAATAGAAATAGCAAATGAGTGCATCCCAAAAACCTCAACAACCAATAAACAACAGACCCTGGTTTGACACTAAATGCCAAAAAGCTATCAAACTATGCAAAGCTTCCCTAAAAAAATTCCAGAAACAACCTACTACTCCAAATCTTATAGCATACAACCAAAAGAGCTAAAGCCCGTAGAGTTATAAGAACAGCAAAAAAAGAATGTTGGCAAAATTACGTCGGCAAACTGAATTCCTCCACTGAACAAAGAGTAATATGGGAGATGATTCGGAAAATTACAGATAAACAGCAAACCACACCAATTAAACTCCTCGCCAAAAATAACTCTAGCATAACTGATAAAAAGAATATAGCAGACTTACTAGTTGAAACCTTTTCCCAAAACTCATCTAACCAAAACTACAGTACAAAATTTACAACAATTAAAAAAAATGCAGAGGAATATAAACTCAACTTCAAATCAAAATATCTTGAAAACTATAATAAACTCTTTTCACTAGCTGAACTAAAAGATCCCATAATGCCGCTGTAGGACCAGATAAAATTCACTACGAATTCCTGAGATAACTACCTACTGAAACACTAAAACTCCTATTAAGAATCTTAAACAAAATATGGATAGAAGGCGAATTCCCAGATATATAGAGATTGACCACAATAATAGCAATCCCCAAACCAGGAAAAGAAAACTCAAACCTGCAAAACTATAGACCAATCTCACTAACCAATTGCTTGTATAAAATAATGGAGAGAATAGTTAATGACAGACTAATTTGGTATTTAGAATCCAACAACATTATCTCTAACCTACAATGCGGCTTCCGTAACGAAAAAAGCACAATCTATCACCTGATTCACCTAGAAACAGTTGTAAGAGAAGCATTTATAAGGAACGAACACCACTCAGCAATTTTCTTTGACTTAGACAAAGCCTACGATTCTACCTGGAAATTTGGAATAATGAGAGATCTTAACGACCTCAATCTAAAAGGCAGACTACTACAGTTCATAAAGGGCTTCTTATCAGATCACAAATTTAAAGTCCGCATTGGATCAACCTACTCAGACACCAACATCCAACCTTGTTTAGTGTTAAAATAAACAACATAACAAAATGCCTCACTCCCAGTGTTGACGGATCTCTATACGTGGATGACCTAATATATTGCAGGTCAAAATATATACATATTATAGAGCGTAAACTCCAACATTGCAGAAATAAATTAAACAAGTGGACAATAGAAAATGCATATAAATTCTCTAAAACAAAAACCATATGCGTGCACTTCTGCCACGTGAGGAAACTCCATAATGACTCTTGTTTGAAACTTGAAAATACAGAAATTCCCATTGTAGATCAATATAAATTCCTAGATTGGACATTTGATGAAAAACTGACATTCTTCCTCCACCTGAAGAACCTGAAAACAAACTGCAATAAAAGACGGCAGCTGCTGCGCGTTATAGCCCACACAGAATGGAGTGCAGACCAAAAAACCCTTCTGAAACTATACAGGTCATTGATCAGATCAAAACTTGACTATGGATGTTTTATTTATCGGTCGGCTAGGACTTAAAGACACTAAACTCGATCTGCAATGGAGGGCTGAGACTAGCACTCGGAGCCTTCAGGACGTCCCCAGTGTAAAGTCTACACGTAGAGGCTAATGAGATAACAGCAGATATAAGAAGCCACACATTAGCTATCCAATACTACACTAAACTAAAATCATGTCCAAACAATCCTGCTACAGTGAACTATTCAAAGCAAAAGAAAAAACTATAAAACCCTTCAGCCTACGAATGAAAACAATTCTATAAGAATCAGAGATAACGACCAAAAATATCCACAAACATATCCTGTCTGAAATTCCACCTTGGATACTCAAAAAAACCCAAAGTGATCCTCAAACTAAGTAAACTCCCCAAAGCAAAAACCCACCCCAACACCTACCAAGAAAAATTCCACGGCACACTTTTAGACTACCCCAATCATCTGCACAGATGGCTCTAAGGACCACAACAGGACAGCATGTGCAGCTGTTCTAAATGGAACAATCCACCAGAAGGCACTACCAACTAAAATCTCCATTTTCACCGCACGAGTCTCTGCTATCGACCTTCCTCTCAACATCCTAACAAACAAAAAACACAAATTTATATTTTATTTTCAGATTCGCTCTCTGTTCTATCGTTATTGAATAATATAAAGCTTGAGAACCTACTAATCACCAAACTATTGAACAGATTAAACTCAACGACTACCCACAAAGAGGTAGTCATGTGTTGGATTCCAAGCCACATCAGAGTGAAAGGAAATGAAAGAGCAAACTTAGCAGCCAAATCAGCTTTAAACCTAAACCCTGAAACCATCAATATTCTTTACACAAATACAAAACCAATAAACTGTTTTATGCAAAATGGCAACAATACTGGAATAACAAGCTCTTCCAAATTAAATCCACGCTGGGAGAATGGGGACCATCCCCACAAAAATCAAGAAAAGAACAAGTTGTTCTATCCAGAACACACATTGGCCACACAAACCTTACTCACTCCTACATGCTCAGGCAAGAGCAACCACTGCAATGCCTAACATGCCAGAAGACCTGCATAATAAAACATATCTTTGTGGAATGTGGAGCCTATACTACCGCGAGAAAACACCACCTAAAATACAACAATATGAAAGACGTTTTTAAAAACACCTGCACAGACAACATTCTCATTTCTGAGAGAGATCAAACTATACCTAAAAATATAACGTCAAGCCCTTACAAAAACTTTCAATTAAAACAGATAACCTTGTGCCCCCCCCCCCCAAAAAAAAATCTTCAGCATTAAATGACCCAAGGAAGGTCAATGTGCTGGTTAAATAAAGCCACCAACCAACCAAGGTAAGTCTGGGTTGAGGACATGCATTGCATGAAAGAAATGATATGAGAATGATACGATGAATGTATAATGTGAGTCTTAAAAGGCAATCTTATTCTGATTACATGAGATGAAGATTAAATCTGGTCAGTATCGAGACATGTGTGCACAACAAGTGACTTTGTTGGTTTGGTCACATGGAAAGAATGGATGAGAGTTCTTTGATTAGTAGATATAAAACAGTTTAGGTTGGACAATCAGTTGGCAGTGAGAGGCTGAGGAAAAAATGGAAATGATAAGAATGTTTTTGAGAGAAAGAAGAATAAATAAAATCCTGTCCAGAGATAGATTTGTTTGAAAATCGTCAAATATATATCAACATGTAAAATAGACGTTAAGCTGCATATGATGATGTTTAAAAGGCAATTTTCTTTTCTATTCAAGAATTATGTATTTTGAATTTTTTTCTATTTTTATTCTAGTCTTTCCACTCTTGTCAGTTTGGAAGATGGACTACAAACAAAACACAGTTGCAAAGTCCGTGGATTAAGAGCTGCATGGTTGGCTAGACGACACCATATTTGCCGCTCACTACCAGGCAATTTTCACTCGCACAATTTTAGACAGATTATGGCGTACATATTGCAGAATAATATGCCAAGGTAAAATCTTTTGCTTTTTTACAAATTTCTCGATTTAAAATATTTTTTATGTAATTTCATGAATAAATTATGAGATAATAATTTCTATTTATTTAAAATCTCTCTTGATCAAATTATGTGACCACTTTGTATTTGTGTTTCTCATCTCTACAAGACTTATGAATTAATATTTTTTTTATCATTTACTACTAATCAATTTATTGAAATCAAAAATAGTGGAAAGTACTAAAACAAAATTGAAAAAAAATATGAACTTAATTAAACCAGAATGCATTTCGATTTTTTTTTTTTTTTTTTTGTATAGAAATCAGCCATTTTTATTTTTAATAGTTGAAAATAAAAAAAGAATTATTTTGACCATTGGAAATTTAAAAGGAGTAGGGAAGCATTTAAACTGTCAAATAGTCATTTCTAAAGCTTAAGAATTCTTAGCAAAAGTTCATTTATTAAAAGATTTATTTTAAAAAATGCGTGTGGTGTCTAGAACTACTTATATTATTAAATCAAATTGGGTGTGTCATGTATTTTTTAATTTTAAATTGTGCTTAGAACTTTTAACAATGCATTAACAGGAGGATCTACTTTTATCTTTGTTTTGTTCATATAACTTCATTATCAGAAAGTGACCCCACCCCCTTCTCTTATTTCCTTTTACAGCACCTTTGGTTCTTTAAATTGGCTCGAAAGTATGTTTTATTGTGCCCAAAGACAAGATAAGGAAGATGAGAAGAAAGATGATGCCATATCCTTAGCTTCTTTGGTAAGTCATTTTCCGGTTTTATTTATTGGTGCTTGTTAGTGTTGAGATAATCGAAGATTTTTGGGGTATCAGAATCGGAACAATTTTAGCCGATTTCTCAATGTCAGAACCGATTCCTTAAATTATCATTTTTATTTGATTTTGGTTTAAGGAATATCATCCACTGCTTGTAGTAAAAATAAAATAATAAATATTTATTGATTTTTAAACTTCCAGTAAGGCTAAAATCTCTATATCTCCCCCTCGCAAATGTGTTTTTACGTTTGAGAAAATGTAGGCACATTTAAGATGTGTTTTTTACAGTTAAATATTTAGAGATTTACCAAGAATCGGAATCAGGAATTTAGTACGGAATCGGTAATTGTAGTGGAATCAGGGAAATATTTTGGAATCGTCCCATCACTAGTGATTGTATAGATAACTGACAAGATAGACTTACTAAATTCCTGTAGCAACCATGAGACAGCCAAAAAACAATATAAGATGGAAACAAGGTTTAAGAAATAAAAAACAAAACATATACTGCTTTATTTACATACTATTACTATTGCATGTTTATTATCGCTTGTTCCTCGAGTTTGTGATGTTTTATTTGCCGACTTGGTCGAATGGCTTCTCTCCACGGTTCTCTATATTGCCAATGCTTTTGTGAACCTATGATGTTTCAGGTCCTGCTTGACCTCTTCCTAAGTCGACCTCTTGAACAGGCTCCATGGAATGTCAAAGTTAATGATTCTTCTTGGCTACTTATCGACTGCCATGCACTGGATATGGCCAAGCCATCTCAGTCTATTCCAACAGAGCGTCTCATCTATTGAATTTAGGTCAAGCTTAGATCTCAGCTCATTGAGTTATATGAGCAATCTTTGGTATGTATATATATATATGTACATATTGAAGCTTACTGAATATTTGCAACCTCACTTATTGGATTTTGCTGAGTATCCCTTTCTATTTTTTCTTTAAACTTTATTTTGCTTTCAACTTTTCTTTCTCGACTGTTTTACAAAATTGAGCTAACTAGGAAAAATATATATCTATACTAAGTAATATATCTTTTGCTAGCGTTTTTTTCCTCTGAGGAGAAGAGCCTATCTTTGAAACTTCATGGAATAATGAACCTTTCACCTTTTCATATTCTTTGTTTTGAATAAAATATTGTAAATTCAATTCTACAATATCTTGACTTTTTCTACTTATATATGCACACACACATGTAATCATCTTGGCACACTAGCTCCCAGTATTGTGCCTGATCACTACTAAATAATAATAAATAAATAATAATAAATAAATAAACTATTTGGGAAGACCATGGACTACATGCTGCATGTAACCTAAATCTCTTAAAAATTAATCAACCAAATGTAAAAACCTGTATGGCTTTGGCATAAGAGGACAAAACAATATTTAAAACATTTTAAAACCTAACAGCCATAATTTATGTACATTTTCACATTTTATTTTGTTTTTTTTTAAATTTAACTAGCATAGGTGCCCCGCGTTGCCTGGGTGTTAGGGGGTGTGTTGAGCCAAAAAAAAAAAAAGTGGTAGTAGGAGGGCAGGCTTGAACCCGTACCGCGAAAGGGGGAAAAGAACAGGGAAAAAAACGTGACGTCTTTGCTGCTACAACCATCCGCAAACCGGAAGTGACGTAGGTTTAAATTAAGGCTAGAAAATCAAAAAGAGGGGATGACCTTCGAAAATATCTGCGAAAAAAGTGACCCCTCCCTGTTTAAAAGTGCCCGGTTGAGGGTGAAGAAATTAATGTTTTTAGCCAATTTTTTGGTATTTGTCGTCTGAAGGGTCGAGCTTCAAAATGATACTGATCTTGTGAAAATCCGTCGCCTCTGTCGAAAGTTTTAGGCAGACATGCAAACATACATACATTTATATATTGGTAGCTCAAATTTTCACCCCAAACTGATTAAAAAGCTTGCCCTATCTCTGAATACCCTTTATGTCAAATTTCAAATGTTTAGTCCAGAAATTATTTGAGTAATTTGGTAGAGATCACAGAGGTCAAATTTTTTTAAACTTTGACCCCTATTATGACCCCTTAACATTTATTGTTTTAGGCTCAAATCAAGTTAATAAGTTAGATCCATGTCCAAGGAACCTATATCTAAAATTTCAAGTGTTTAGACCCAAAATTGGTGGAGGAGTTTGGTAGAGTTCTCAAAAGTCAAATTGAACTTTGACCCCTTAACAGCCAAATTTCTGGCTGAAAACAGATTACAAAGATTTTCCCAAATCTCAGTACCCTGTATATCAAATTTCGAGTCTGTAGACTGAAACTTGACAGTTATTGCATAGGGAAATGTACACAGACAGGCAGACAGACAGACAGACTTTCACTTTTATAGATATATAGATTTTCAGTATTTTGTTACGTTTTGGTTTAGTTGATACATTTGCAATCATCTTTTTTATTGTTGCATTTTATTTTTACTTCAAAAAAACAAACATTCATTAAAGTAGCTGTTTGATTTTTAAAAAAGATATGTAGATAAAATGAAGATGAAAGAAGAACTGTCTCAAATATCTACCACCATATAAATTTCGTAAACTGAAAACTGAAGCTAAAATTGTATAAAGAATTGTAATGAGCATGTGGTTTAACAGTCAAAGGAGTTGATTAATAATCAACTCAAAGTGACAGTCTTCTGGAAGTTAATGGTTCAATTCTCATTACTAGTGATAATGAAGAATAATGTAACCATCAATTAACACTTCTAACCGATCATAGCTGATTGAACAAGAGCTAACTTCATTGATTAAACAGAGGATTCGGTTCAAAATTCCGTATAGATTTTAAAGTTCAGCATAAGGATTCCCAAGTTAGAAAAGATGGTTCTGAAGAAGATCGGAGGTTACATTGACTGAAGCATAAAAATAATAAGAATTTGAATAATCCAAATGTTAATTTTCTCAAAAGTAAATTAATGAGCAAATCAAAATGGAGAAAAAAAAAAATTTAATTTTTTTAATATTCAATATTAAAAAATTTTAAAGATTAAAAATAATCTGAACTTTCTTTCCCATATCAGGTGAGTGGAAATTATGCTCTCCTTTGGTTCTGGTCAACTTGGGAGGCGGCTCAGTTTTGTGTGCTATCTCGATTAAGAACACCACTTGGTAAACCTCAAGAGACTTTCACTACGATTGAAAGCGTGATAAAATCGTATGCTGCAGAAATCCGAAGCAAAGGTGATTTAGAAGATGGACTAAAAACCTACGACAACAAAAAAGGTAATTATTTAATCTTTCTGAACAACTTTTCTTTTCTCTAGCTTTAAATCTTTTCAGAAATTAAATGTTATAACCACTTGGAATTTGCTTTCTCACTTTTTAGAAATAAAATTATTAAAATTATTAGTCACTGAAGTTAAGTTCAGGACTTCAAATATGTAGAAGAATTTACTGATTCTAGTTATGATATGAATACAAATATTCATATTTTGGCCAGGCATGGAGTGCAGTCAAGTCTTTAAAGAAAATCTGAAAAGCTGTTATCAAGAATGAGACAAAATTTAGTTTTCAAAGCATCGGTCAAATTCATCTTGCTCTATAGATCAGACTCTTAGACACTAAATGTTATTTAATCTAAAAAACTTGATGAATCATAAAACAAAATATTATAAAATAGAACCTTAGGATACGTTTTTTTTTTTTTTTTTTTTTTTTTTTTTTTGTTACAATATGGAATATGATGTTTTTCCGGCCCCCTGGTTACAGTATTTGCCCTGTCTTACAGTGTTATATATAATGTTATTTGATTATATACATGTGTATTATATACTGTAGTGCTGGTGCTACCAGATCAGGCTGCCTATTGGCTTCCTGAGACGAAATGCACCTACATTGATTTCTGTTTTTGTTTTCTATTCTCTTTTGTAAAACTTAATTATGTTCTACAAAAACAAAATAAAAACAACAGCCCCCTCCCCTTCCCCCCTCCTTTTTTCCTTCTCTACTTCCTGGTTGACCCTGTCGGCAGGGCATTAGAATACGCCGACTGCCCCCCTGCAGAGGGTAAAAGTCCCTCAACGGGGCTACCTGTTGGCCGTGGGTGGCAACCCGTGATGCCTAGGAAAAGGATCCTGGTGGCTGAGCAACCGATGCCTAAGGAAAATAAAGGTACCTGTAGCAACACTCTACTTTGGCCTTGTACTAGGCTAGACGGGCGGTTGGAGAGGCCCGATCCAACCAATCGGCTAGTCATGTCAAGCCCTAACACTTACACTGAAAATGTCAATTATAACATCTAAATAAAATTAAAAAATAAAAAAACAACTTAATCCAAAGATAATACATTTCACTACTACAAACATAAACAAACCAGTTAAGTGTTAGAAGGCGATGGCAAGGGCCAATCAATTGATGAGACAAAAACCACACAACTGCTCCCTAACGAACGTTTCTATCAAACTGGGAAAGAAGAAACTAAAGGAGGAAACAGGAAATGATGGAACAAACTCAATCAATTGAGTATATCTCTTTTGTATCCCTGGGATGAAAGGGCGAATGGGTTTCCCCCCTAACATCTCCCAATTTCGGGCTCCGAGGAGGGTGGGGAGCAAGAGAGATGAAAATCTAAACAAACTTCTATGGATATAATAAACCCAAACAAAAAACCCAGAAATCAAAAAAATACTACAAAATCGAAAAGAACCCACTCTGACGTAACCAGCTCAGACAGTGAACAAGAATATAACTATGAAATAATTGATAAAGAAAAATATCCAAGATTCATAGTAATTGAAACCTTGGAAGGAAAAAAGATCAGCGATCTATCTCCATTCCTAATTGAAAAAATTCTGTCTCAAAACAGCAACCCAAAAACAGCAAAAAAAATGAAAAATGGCAATCTACTTGTCACAGTCGACAACTATAAAGACGCAAAAAACATCTTAGAGATGGAAAAATTCCATATCTATAAATGCAAAAGTTATGCTCATGAAAGACTAAACACATCAAAAGGTGTTATAAAAAGCCATGAATTAAGCTTGGCTACAGCAGAAGAAATAGAAAATGCCCTAAGAAAACAGGGAGTAATCGATCACGTCCGAATAAACATAAAAAGGAATGGTCAAACCATACCTACAAAAACCTACATACTAACTTTCAATACACCAAAAATTCCCAAAGAAATAAAAATCGGATACACAATAGAAAAAGTAGAACAATACATACCAGCCCCTCTGAGATGTTATAAGTGTCATAAATATGGACATAGCAGAGAAGCATGCAAAGGACAGAAAGTATGTGGAAAATGTGGCTTAAAAGAACTTAACCATACTGAAAGTGAATGCCCAAACGAAACAAAATGCCCAAATTGCCAAGAAAAACACCCAGCATACTCTAAAATATGCAAAATCTACACAAAAGAAAAAGAAATAGCCGAAATAAAATACAAACAAAACGTGCCCTTTCCTGAAGCAAGGAAAATAGCAAGCTCTCGAGAAAAAATAAACACTTACGCAGATATTACAAAAACTTCAAACCAAACAACCCAAAACCAAGACCTACTTAAACTAATCTCCGAACTCAAAAATTTAATTGAAACTTTAAAAACTAACCAAAACGAAAACAAGAAACAAATACCAGTATCTTTGAAAACTCAGTCAAATGATCTAAAACAAGTCCCAAAGAGCAAAAAAGAACCCGAACAGCAAAAACCACAAATAAACCGTGAAAGATCCAAATCACGTACAAGGACAAAAGCAGAAGATAAAAACACAATATCTGGAAAGATGGAAACAGAACGGGAAAACACAAATCCTCTTTCCAAAAACCAAAGTAAACAAAAAACAGAGACAATATTAATTGAAAATGAAAACAAATTTGAATTGATTGAAATCGAGAGTCACAGGAAAAAATCTAGCTCCAAAAACAGAACTGATCAGGAAGAGAAAATGGAGACTGAGGAACCAAGCAGTTCAAGTAAACACAAAACAAAAACCACTCAAAACACAACAAACCAATAGAATAATAGATATAAAAACCTAAACAAAAACCAAACAGAAAAAAAAAGGAAAAAAATTAATAAACAAACGAACTTACTTATGGAAATGAATAAAAACATCATACAGTGGAACTGTAGAGGCATAAAACCAAACTACGAAGAAATCAAACATATAATAGCACAATATGACCCCAGCATAATCGGCCTACAGGAAACTCTTCTAAAAGAAACGGACACCATCAACTTCAAAGGATACCACATCTACAATCAAACAAACAGATCACAAGCAGATAATCGACCCACAGGTGGCACTTCAATTATAATAAAAAAACAGATACCACATATAAAATTACAACTCCAAACAAACCTTCAAACAATAGCAATTAAAGTTACACTTCACCGACCAATAACCATTTGTTCAATATACATTCCACCTAAACATAAACTAAACAAAACCGAAATTGAAGATCTTATAACACAACTCCCCATACCTTTTATATTAATGGGGGACTTCAACGCCCATAACAAAATGTGGGGAAGTGAGAATATTAATCAAAATGGGAAAACCATTGAATCATTACTGGAATCACCTGAAGTAACTATATTCAACGACAAAACACACACATACCTTCACCCAGGCACAGGAACAACATCAGCTATCGACCTAACACTATGCTCCCCCACAATATTTATGGACTTCCAATGGGAGGTACATAACGACCAGTGTGGCAGCGATCACTTCCCAATTTTTCTCAAAACCCAAGAACCTACAACAGAAGAATCAAAACCAAAATGGCAAACTAATAAAGCTAACTGGACTGAATTTAGCAAACTTTGCACAAATCTAATTAATCAAGAAATAGTTAACAAACCAGATCCTATGTTAGCTTTCACCAATACACTAAACGAAATAGCAACCAAGACAATCCCAAAATCTTCCACCAAACCACACCCAAAATCAACGCCATGGTTCACAATAGAATGTAAGCAAGCAATAACCAACAGGAAAAAAATGCTAAAAAACTTCAAACTACATCCTACAAAACCCAACCTTCAAAAATACCTACAAGCACGAGCAAAAGCACGCTATATTATAAAAAAAAGCAAAAAAGAAACCTGGCAAAACTATATTTCCAAATTGAACAACAACACGCCATCAAAAAAAACATGGGAAATAATAAGAAAAATAACTGGAAAAAAACTTGGAACACCAATAAATAATATAAATACACCAAATGGTAGACAAACTATAGACAAAAAAGAAATAGCAAACATAATCGCAAATGAATTCAGCCAAAACTCATCATCCAACCACTACTCCCCCAAATTCCAAAAATACAAAAACAACGCAGAAAAAGAAAAACTCAATTTCACATCCAATAACAAAGAATACTATAACACCTCTTTCACTATAACAGAACTAAAAAATGCAATTCATAAAAGTAAAGATACAGCTACTGGTCCAGACGACATCCACTATCAATTTCTAAAACACATGCCAGGCACATCTCTCAACATTCTCTTACAGATAATTAACAAAATATGGTGGACTAACAATTTTCCAAAACACTGGCTCGACTCCAATATCATCCCAATTCCTAAAGCAGGAAAAGATCACTCCAACCCTACCAATTATCGTCCTATCGCCTTAACAAGCTGTATATGCAAAACAACAGAAAGGATGGTCAATACAAGACTAATGTGGCATTTAGAAAAATATAACCTCATTTCTACACACCAAAGCGGATTTAGACAAAATCAAGGTACTAATGACCAACTTATTCGGCTAGAAACATATATTCGTAACGGTCTAATAAGAAACCACCACGTGGTCTCAATCTTTTTTGATATCGAAAAGGCGTATGACACCACGTGGAGATATGGAATCTTGAAAGATATTCATAATATGGGAATCAGAGGAAACCTAGCAAAATTTATCCAAGAATTCCTATCCCACAGAACATTTAAAGTATGCTTAGGAAATACAACATCAGATCAACACACACAAGAAACAGGGGTACCACAGGGTAGCGTACTTTCTGCCACCCTTTTTCTAATTAAAATCAACAGTATAATCGAAAATGTTAACATGGGATTCGAAAAAACACTATTTGTTGATGACTTTTCAATAACTTACTCATCACCAAATATGCCAACTATTGAAAGACAAATGCAACATAGCCTTAACAAAATAGACCTTTGGGTTAACCAAAATGGATTTAAAATGTCCAAAAGCAAAACCACATGTATCCACTTTTGTAGGAAACGAAAATATCACCTTGACCCACAGCTCAAACTAGATGGACAACCAATACCAGTAGTACAACACACCAAATTTCTAGGGATCATTTTAGACAACAAACTAAACTTCAAGGAGCACATTAACAAATTAAAACAAAAATGCTTAAAAGCAATAAATATCTTAAAAATAGTATCAAAACTAGATTGGGGAGCAGATCAAGCTACAATGCTCAAAATATATCGCTCACATATCAGATCCAAACTAGATTATGGTTGTGCCATATACAGCTCTACTTACAAATCCTACAAAAACAAACTACTAACAATACAGAATCAAAGTTTAAGACTCAGCCTGGGAGCCTACCGAACTTCTCCAATGGAAAGCCTTCATGTAGAAGCCCAAGAACTACCCCTGCACTTAAGATGGAAAAAACTAGCGTTACAATACGCAACAAAACTACAAACCAACCCCGAAAACCCAACATACAAAACTACCTTCAACTTACAATGTACAAACTCTTATTCAAGGAAATCAAAAAGTATACCCTCCTTTGGACACAGAATTAAAGAAATAATACATCAAATCAATGAAAACCCCGACAATATAATTACTCAGAAAACAAACGACAGACCCCCATGGACATTACACAACCCAGAAACCGACATAACACTTACTACTTACAAGAAAAACATTACAAATAATATAACAAACAGAAGCAACTTTGGAGAACTAAGAGAAAAATATGCAGAATACATAGAAATATACACCGATGGGTCTAAAACTATAAACGGAACAAGCGCAGCATGCACAGATGGACAAAATCAATATCAAATAAGACTGCCCAACGAGGCTTCAATATATACAGCCGAACTGCAGGCCATCAAAATAGCTCTCAAACACATCAAAGACATCAACGAACAAAAAGCCATAATATATACAGACTCGCTATCCTGTATCATGGCCCTTGAAGTAAAATCTAAACACCCTTTTATCACAGAAATTATACAAGAATACAATGAAATAACCGAAAAAAACAATAAAAAAATTATAATAGCCTGGATACCAAGTCATGTCGGCATTCCAGGAAATGAAAAAGCAGACAAACTGGCTAAAGAAGCCACAAACCACCAAATGGAAAAAATTAAAATACCACACACAGACCTAAAAAGAAAAATCAACGAATATATAGAAAACATGTGGCAAGAGGAATGGAACAAATGCACTACAAACAAATTGCATGAACATCAACCAATAATTAAAAACGAAAAACAAAAAATTTTTAAAGGAAGAAGAGAAGAAATTGTACTAAACCGAATAAGAATCGGACATACAAAATTAACTCATTCCTACCTAATCAAAGCGGAGGAAACACCAAATTGCACACTCTGCAATCAACAACTAACAATTAAACATCTACTGACAGAATGTAGAAAACACAAACACACTCAGAAGAAATATTTTAAAACAACAAACATTAGAAAAGTGTTCCAGGAAGTGGAACCCCAACAAATCATAAACTATTTAAAAGAAACAAATGTATTCAAACTCCTATAAAGCAAACAAGTAAAATTCAGTTTAGAAAAACAAATCTCTTACAACTAAAACAATTTTTCAGAAAACCTAAAACATCTTGCTTCAAAAGATAAACTTTTTCAAGAAACTTAAAAATTTTTTACAAGAAACTGAAAATCTATTATACCAACAAAACTTTTTTGGCATTAAATGACTCTTAGAGGTTGAAATGCCGTTAAACAAATACACTCACTCACTCACTCACTATATACTGTAGTGTATTTTGTTACTAATTTTTAATGCCATATCCTGGGGTTCTATTGTATAATATATCATAGTGATACCATGTATTTAACAAAAGATCTAATTATCATCATCCATTTTATCATCTTACTTCTTTTGTCCAGGAGTCTTATGTTTTGTTAACCTTCAAATCTCAGTCTCCAAGCTTGGCAAATCTGAGGATTTTCTATTCAAATTCAATTGCTTAAGATCCTTATTGATGGTTTACATTCAAGTTTTCTTGGATCATCCAACTTTTCTCCAGCTCTTCATCAAGGTCTCTACATGGTCTTATTCAAGAATTGCTCATCTTAATGCGACCAAACCAACATAGCAGATGGATTCCCATGAGTTCATGCTGAACAGTAGAAAAGGCTTCAACTAATTTGAATGGTTTATTTTTCATTCTGTATTTTTATATATATTTATATAATTTCATTGACAGTATTTAAAGTGTAAAAAATGTTCTATTAGTTTATTTTTTCGAGCCATTTAAACTTTTTTTTTTTTTTTTAAATTCTTTCATTTTTTAGTTAATTTTAAAAATTACTTTGTAAGAGACAATCTTTAATTTACTCCTTGAGTTCAGCACCTCTCAACAGACAATATTTTTTTCTTTCTTTTTTTACAAAACGTGTCACTGACTTTTTCTTCAGTGAAAATCTACTGCATGGCCAAATTGCTGTGAGTTCCTTTCTCACCATTTTAATAGCAATCATATATTATTATTATTATCATTATTATTATGATATACGAAAACAGGGCTACATTAAAGACGGGTCACTCTCATATTCTTGTCCGAGGTTGCCAGATTGGCCCTTTTAAAGCTAAATTTTGTTTGGTCTTCAAAAATTGTATGTAGCCTTTTTCAAAGTGTAATGTATGAATTAAAAAAGAAACAAACATACTATTATATAGATGATCAAAGAATTCAAGCAGACATGCTCCAACATTTTAATGAATGACATTCATTTTCTCAATAAAGATAAATACTATTATGTAGTATTTTAATTAATTTAGTATTTTCATTACTTTTTCTGTTTTTTTTAATCTAATCTTTCATTCACCTTTCTAATTGAATGCATATTTCTTATTGATGTGGACTTTGATCTGATTTATATTTGTTAAATTGAATTGAAATAATTTTCAATAGTTATGTTCAGTTTGTTACTTTTGCTGACCATATAATTTTTTGTTCCGTTTTAGGAGAAAAGAATGCTGACTATAATGCATCTGTCAGGGTTCACCTTTTGTTGCAGTTCATGGAACATCTTGAAAAACAACTCTATAATGCTTATGAAGGCTGTGCAGTTGCAATGGCTGCTTCTCCTAAGGTAGGATAATTAATTTACAGCATTTTTTTTTTTTTTTTAGTTCAACATAAAAATTCCAAACTTCAAAAAGATGCACTTGCAGGATAGAGGTTACGTTGGTTGAAACCTTGTGCCACAAACAACCAAGATGAGAATAGTAGTCAAATAATAAACTATCTAAAATTATCAATAGAGATTCTATTAAACTCAGTTATTGTTGTATGGAACTATGCAAACAATAATAAGCAATATGATAAAAATATAATTAATGTATTAACAGTAATAATAGTATTAATAATAATAATACCAATTTATGTAATTAGAGAATGAAAAGCAATTGCCCATTGATGAATGAATGCTTAAACTCTTAATATATTTTACAAAATAATCATGACTAACAATACTGATAATGAAGAGAAAGTTTATATAGGAGCAACAGAAAATCCATTTAATTGTAAATATAGTTACATGATTTAAAAATTTGACATTTGAAAATGAAAACTATAATAGTACTGAATGATCTAATATATATATATATATATATATATATATATATATATATATATATATATATATATATATATATATATATAGACAAATATTACATAGTTGCTCTTTTTATTGAGCACTTAATAACCTCATTTAATTCATGGATTTTATCTCCTGATTACCTTTTAACTATAAAATATATATATATATAAAATAGCATCCAAAACTAAGGGACAAAATTTTAAAACCTAATATTTGTTAGAAATAACAACTGTGAAAAGCTGAAATTTTTACAACTGGTAGTCGTTATCATTCATTAGATACTAAAATTTGAATCATTTGCAAAAGAAAGAAAAAGAATTATAACATTTATTTTCAAAATAGGAACGTCCAAAAGTAAGGGACAAAATTGAGAAAAAGAATGTAAACAGCCAAAAAACAAAAATACATGTATAATCAATAGTTAATAAATGAGCCAATCAGTTCTTGACAATACTTGATACTAATTTTAGACCATTCTTCTTGAAGCTTCACCCACAAATCCTCCATGTTAGTGGGATTTCTTTCTATAACTTTCACTCCTAAGATCTTCTAAAGATTTTCTGTTGGATTTAAGCCAGGACTTTGCAGTGGCCAATCCATAATTTCGAAATCTTGCTTGCTACAGTAACTCATTGCCACCTTACCTTGTGACATGGAGCATTATCTTGCATAAAGATAGCCCTATCGAAACCTGAATTCTGTATGATTGGCACAACATCATCTTGAACAATGTTTTTATACATCTGCGCATTTACACGAGTTTGTAAACGAACAAGAGGCATTGTACTTTGGCTAAAAAACATTCCAAATACCATGACGCTTCCGCCCCCAAACTTGACAGTTTTCTTAGTACACTACTTAATTTTTAACCAATACATCTTTTTACATTGTTTTTTCCATCATTTCCAAATAAATTAAACTTGCTTTCATCACTGAAAAATACTTTTGCCCAATTTTCATATGTCCAAATTACATACCTGTTTGCAAACTCTAATCTTTTCTGCTTATTCTTCGAACTAACAAGTCGTTTCTTCCCTGGTGTTCGATTAAACAGCCCTATTTCTTGCAGTCATCTAGAAACAGTCTATCTTGACACATTAACACATAAGGTACTATACATAACCCTTTTAATTTTGTTATTCACATCAATTAATAGTTTTGACAGCTAATTCTATGTTTGTGTTAACTTGCTATATACAACACACACGCACAACTTTATTGATCTTTTATTTTCTAGCCCGTTCGCACCTTCTTTCGAACAAATAAGGGAACTTGTCAGGAATGGTTAAATCGAATCCGAACTCATATTATGCTGATTGCTCTTCATTGTGGCATGCCATCGATGGTTATACGGCAAGCATCGGAATTGCTCTGGGAACTGAAAGAAAACAACAATACTCAAGTTTGTATTAATTTTTTTTTACTTATAAAAATGATTGTCTTTTGAGTGTTTCTTTTGAATTTGATTTTCTCTTATGTAGGGAAAATCATGGCTCTATCTGACTAATGTGGGTGTCGTGTTCATTCGCTTAAGGAAAAAAATGATAATAAAATAAGAAAGCTAAAATGGTAACGTTGTTTTATATTTAATGCATACAAGAAGTAATAAAAGGAATGACCGATGAGTTGAAAAATGGTGTTATGCAAACGTAACATTTTTCAGATCCTCATATGGCCTGATCTACAAGTCGGTTCTTCATGTCCTCATTAGTAATGTGGATGAGATTTTGAAGATCTTTCAAATGCATTTCATTTCTGTGACCTGTATCCTCTCTAAGTCTGCAGCCAGGGTCCGCGATTTGCACATATACAGAAATATGGAGATGACCAGTGAGCGCATTGAATTGACTCTGATGCTTCTGTCATACTATATGGGCCTTAGTTTGTCCAGTTTTCTGCACAATACGTACCAGAACTTTAAGCTTTGCTCCATCACATTTATCCCTAGGTACTTGAATCTGTTGACAGTATTCAGTTTCTTACTTCTGATCTTTATTCTTGCTGATGCCAGTGGTGTTGTTGGTCATCACTTTATTTTTTTCTATATTGATCTCCATACCTAAGATTGTCAAACTCGTGTCTAGGCTTTCCATTAAGTTGATCAATTCTTATTCAGTCCCTGCAAATTCATCAATGTCACTGGCTAAATGTAAATTTTTAATTGTCTTGCCTCTGATTCTGACTATACCTTTGTTTTTCTAGTATGTCAGCTATGATCTTGAAAAAGATGTTGAATAGTGTTAAAGTAAACAACCCTGTCTGACTTCGACTGTTGTCCTGAACCACTCTCCTATTGAAATTTAACTGCACACTAGCTTTGTTGTACAGCTTCTTTTTGACTATGATCAGGTTGGTATTGAGGCCATACAGTCTTCTGATAGACCACAAAATGGCACACTGCATCTAAATAGTTCTTTGAAGTCTATAACAACTTGATAGAGGTCTGGTTGGTGTTGAGGTAGCTGTTATACAGTATCTTACAATTGAAGATCTACTCTGTGCTGCTACGTCTCTTCCTAAAAGCTGCTTGCTCTTCAGCGATGATCTTTTCTGTCTATAGCTTCAGTCTGTTCGATATTATCCTCACTTTGTTGGGTTGCTTATAGTTTGGATACTGCTGTAGATTGCCCTTCATGAGTGATCATCAGTGATTTGTGTAAACCATTCTCCTCTCTGCCAGATCTTGTTACAAATTATTATAAGCTTATCATAGCTTCTCTCTCTGCCTGAAATTTTGTTCACTCCTGCTGACTTCCCTTTCTTCATTGATTTTATTGATGCTTCCACTTTTTCATGAAGGATGGGGTGGTTGTCGGTATTGATTGCTGGAGAGGCATTCAGTACCATTGGGTTTCTTGCGTATTCTATTGTTCTTTTCTAGTCTTGCTTTGCTCTCTTGACAGTATTCTATCAAGTTTTCTTTTGTCCTTTTTGATTCCTTAACTGACAGCTCTGTATTGTCTTGCTCTTTCAGCTTTTTTTCTTCTTCAGTACTCTCCTTTTGTTGCAGAGATCCAGGATGTTTGCTGTGACACATGCTTCTCAAACACATGCTTTCAGTGCCAGCATGTCCTGCAAATTCCTGAGAATTTTGTCTGCCACTCTGTTATTGCTGACATCATGTCTGGCTAAATATTTATTTATTTATTTATTTTTTTTTTTTTTCCTAGTGATGCAAGCATGACCTTTCTGTCTACAACAAAATGGTTTACAGAAGAGAAAATAAAATTGTTTTTATTTTAAAATTAAAAATGTATACAAAACAACTCAAATTAATTTGTATCTAATAATAATGAACTAATGGTATACAATGCATAACAATTTATCAACAGTGAATGGATTATGTATGATTGTCAAGAAAATGAATAGTATGAGCCATAATGTGTGAGGGGAAGGATCATCAGGTGTAATTTTGACAAATTTCAGAAAAATGAGGATTTTAAACAATTCAATGTCTCTGCAGCCAACAACTAATGCAAGTTGTTTGTTTGATGTGTCATTTAAAGGTGTGTGTAGTGAGAAAAAAGATGCTTAGTGTTGTTATTGGTGAGATTGTTCATAATTTTGTGTGTGTGTACCAAATCAGTCTCAAACATTACATCATTGTAAGGGAAATTTAAAATACAGAAAAGTGTGAAGATTTATTTGAAGCCTCAAATTTTCATTTTGAATTTAGAAATTTTTAGTGTCAATGTTTTTTTCTTTTAACATTTCATTTTTTTTTTTTCTTTAATCTTTTTTAGGGCAGTGAATTTGAACACATCATTATGTACATGGTGGAGGCTTTGGTTGAACTAAAATGTCCTGAAGCTGTCCAAGGCATCTATAATTGGTGTAAAGATGTCATTGGTCGAAAGCTGCCTTGGATCAAGGCAATGATTGAGAAAGCCTGTGGCAGGTTTGTAACAATCTAAATTAAATAGTGTAGTTTACTTGAAGCATTGTGTTAGATATATATCATAGAAAGTTACAATGCAAAAAGTAGAAATATGTTATTGTTAGGACAAGAAGAAAATCTTTTTTCTTTTTGTTTTTTACTTTTTTAAGTAAATCTTTAGTCTCAATTAGTACACTAGTAATGTGTGTAACCATTTTTCATAATGTTTCAAGCTAAGATCTTTCTATCAAATATTTGAAATCTCCTAAGATTCATTTAGTTCTAAGAGCTGTTGACATTTTTTCCTTTACTTTACCACAATCAATAGTAAAGATATTTGGTGTAATATCACCCACACTCAAGATGACACAAGTTTTAGGAGATTTGAAAGGTCTTAACTTGAAATATTATGGAACACAGTTGCACATGCTAAACTGTTGTGTAGAAGTTGAAACTAAATCAAGTAAAAAAGAAGAGAAAAACATCCATTTTTATTTCCCTGTCAATATTTCCACTTGATAACATTTTATGACTTCTCTATACAAATCTTTAAATTCAATTGTGATCACTTCATCTAATGCATAAAGCGTCTTTTTATCATTTCTTTGATTGCTTACTTCTCACAGAATCAACTAGTTTGCCAGTTTTCCTTGTGCACCACTGCACCAAATTCTTAAGAATAAAATATCATTTAATTCCATTCAGAAAATACTTATTTTTCAAGTCCAAATTGGGCACTTCTTTGTTATGAGAGTGAAAATCGAAATATTGAATTTCAAGTAAAATATTACATAATTGTCATGTCACTGTATCCAAAAATTATGAAAAAACAATGATAAAAAATTAATTATTAATGAAAATAGTTTTCGGAGACAATTAACGAAAATTGAGTTTTGCTATAAAAAAGAAAATGATCTGAAGAGTTTGAATCACAACAAGGGAGGTAATTATTTTTTGAAAACTTTGAAAATTTTAGGCCAATTTAGCAAAACTCAATTTTCAATAATTGTCTTTGAAAACTGTTTTCATTAATAATTAATTCCCTGCCTTATGGTTTTTTGTAATTTTTGGATATGATCATTATTGCAACATGGCAATTAAGTGGATACTGTTGGTTTTACTTGAAATTCCATATTTTGAATTTTGATCTTATAATGAAGAAGTGATAGTTATTTTAAAAGGGTTGCCATCTTAAAAAAGGTATGTAACTTTATTTGTGCGTTTAGAGGTTGATTCTTCCCTTAGATTAGAACAAAAGTATTTTTATTGGATAGGGGAGGCACGGGTGAAAAAAAAAAAAAAAGCTAAAAGAAATACACTACTGTGTACCACTAATATTTTGCAATGTCATGATTGAGATTTGGGGTGGAGGGTGAGGAGAGAGAATACATTTTATTTGTTTAAAATTTATTAATTCTTTTACAGATTTATTTCTATTTTTGTGTGAAGACATTAAATAAACCTTTTTTTATAGTGTTCCCTCTGGATTATTTCTTGAAAAAAAAAAGTTAAATTTTAAATAAAATGTTCTGTTAATTTGAAATCTCAGTTCAAACTGAGAAAAGAAAGAACAAAAGCTCTCTCGCTCTTCACTGCTAGAACTATAAAATTCTTGTTCCAGCTCATAATTGTAAAAATGATCCATAAAATTGTAAAACCAGGAGCTATGATGTTAGCAGTATATCATGTGCGTTTGCATAATAAAAAAAATATTCAAAATACAAGATATTACTAGAGGAAAATTTGGGAATGTGTTAAGACTAAAAACTGGACAGCATTGTTGACAGATTATTAAAAAAAAATTGTTTATTTTAATAGAAATAAACGCTTCCATCTGCACAGCTGAATTTCAGTCTATGAAAATGGTGTTAAAGGTTCAAGAAAAAAAAAATTCATAATTTTTCTTACACTATTTAGCCTGACAGCCATTAACTAAAGAACTAAAATCATTCTTACATAAATGAAATATTGGAAAGGTGTCACTATGGCATAGGCAATGGTCAAGTATGAGCCTGGACCTGGCTTCATAGTCACATAGACATCACAGTAAATTAGAACTGACATCCTTATAAAAGAATCAACTAAAATGATAATTCTTTTTAAAATTTTTATTTATAGAAAACTAAAATCACACTCAACATAGAAAGAAAATGGTAAACAGTAAATTATATAAAAATCAGTGAATATTTTGCATAGAAAATGTGAAACTGCTACCTGATTGAAGAAAAAAGATAGTATTAAACAGTTAAAATCAGATATACATATCTAAGGGAAGAATCAATCTCTATATGGACAAATAGTTACATCCTTTTTTAAAATGGCAACCTTTTTAAAATAAATCTCTCGACAGAGGCTTCCTTTTTAGGACAATTGCCCATGACATATCAAAGGCCTTTGATAGGGTATGGCATAAAGGTCTACTCCACAAAATCTCCAGCTATGTTATAGCTGGAAATGTCTTTTCAATTATTAAATCAAGAGTAGTGGTTGATGAGCAGAAATCAGAAACTGTATTAATGCTGGAGTCCCTCAGGGGTTCATCCTGGGCCCAACTCTCTTCCTGATCTATTTCAATGATCTCCCAAATCACATCTCAAGATTATTTGTAGACATTTATGCTGACGACAACACTACCATCTATGGCAACATTTCAAAGGCAGTAAACAAACAAGTTCTCTCTGATTCTCTCTCCTCTGATCTTGAGCACATGATGCAATGGGGAAAGAGATGGTTTATTTTAATGCATCTAAAACCAAGCTTCTATCTTTCCATCATCAGCGCTCTGATTTCCATCTGGCATCAATTGAAATGAATGGCTCTTGTCCTTGGGAGACTACTTGTTTTGACAAACTTCTCAGTCTGACCTTTACTTCTGATCTGAGATGGAACATGTACATCAAGTCCATTGCTGGGAAAATGGTGAGATGATTCTACCGCTCTAGTTGATATCTCATTGCTGATGCAATTCTCTTCTTGTATAAGAGCCAAGTATGTCCAAGGATGGAGTACTATTGCCACTTCTAGGCAGGAGCTGCTAGAAGCAGCTTATCCTGCCTTGACAGTTTAAAATAGACTTTGTAGCCTAATGGGGAATGTCCTTTTCTCTTTCCTCCAACCTCTTTCTCGCAGAAGAGATGTTGTGAGACTGTCTCTGCTTTATCGTTATTTTCATGGCAAATGCTCGTCTGAGCTCCAATCTATGGTCCCCCCTCCCAACTTTCACAAAAAACACTAGTCTGGCTAAAACCACTACCAATAATTTCCCCCATTCTTTATCTGTGCCTAAACCTAAACATAGATTCCATGAACAAAGCTTCTTTCTTAGAACTGCATACTTGTGGAACCCTGTTCCATTTTCCTTGCTCTCCTTCTGGCTACAATATGGTCGTCTCTGAGTCCAACGTGAACAAGTTCTTGATGAGCCGTTCTCTTAAGTAATCCAATTTACTAAATTTCCATTACTAACAATTACTACAATATTTTCCCATTGACTACTGTACACTCTTTAACCCTTATCCTCATGTGGCCCCCAAGCCTTGATAAGTGGTGATTCCTTTGTAAAAAAGACAAAAAAACAAAAATCCAACACCTACACACGTGTCCAAATATTATACTTAATATATCAGTTGCAATCAAACATATTTTAATCAACTGTACGAATAAGAATATTTGCAAGAAATCCTGGCATGCACCAAACCTCATTTTTCTGATGGACCTATGGCATAATAGATAAAATGCTAATTCTTCTGGCGATTAAAGGTTCAATCCTCTGTGTGGGCGATACTAAGAATGCAGTTACAAATTATTTAAGACTTCTCAGTCATAGCTGACAGAATGAGGACAACCTATATGGATTTAAATAAAAGGTTCCATTTGAAATTCCGTACAAATTCCATAGTACACACTTGAAGAAGGTCAAAGGCTACATATGCTGAAATGTAGTGAGAATAGCATCAAAAATTAGAACAGTAGTCTGAATAATCCAAATAATACACATTATCTATACTTATCTGAAAAATTCTGAAGCATAATTACTTGACCTTATCAAATGTCTATTTTTTAAATACATTAAATAGTACAAAATAAATTGTAGGGTTGATGTGTTGTAAAACAAACATTCCCAATCGTGAGCACAACCAATGGCATTTCTAGAATCAGCAGGTTTCACTGGATGTTTTCAGCATTTAAATGATTAAATGATTATTTTTCTGTATTTAGATTGTTTTGACTTTTTGCTCCAGTAGATCTTACAGTTGTCACATCTTCTGACCTCACATTGTGAATCTGCCATTGATGAGAATTATTCGTTAACAGAATCCCAACAGTTTTATTGGTTGATCCATGTGAAAAATATTACTAAATTGCATCTTTTTTTTGTCCAAAATATTAGCAAAATTTCTCTGATTTTTATATATATATATATATATATATATATATATATATATATATATATAGTGAGTGATAAAAACGCATTTATATTATTGACTCGTCTAAATAATTAAAAAATATTATTTACTGATATTTTAATTTCATAAGTAACATGGTGGACAAAGCCAAGTACATCCATTAATTACTTATAAGCATTTAGAAAAACCAGCTAAACAAAAGAATTTTTTAAATCCTTTCAAGTTTTACCATAGGAGATTTGATGCCAAATTCTAATAATAAAAAAAATGTTTTCTATGGAATTTAATGTAATATATTTTTTCTTTTGCCTAGGTATGAAACGGCTGCAAAAGAATGCAAGTTGTTTCTGAGGACATCGTTGTCGAAAGATGCAGAAGAAAGGAGAGTTGACTCTCGCTGTGCCTCCCCTGAAAACAGCACTCGCACAACTACAGATGATACGACACGAAAAATAATACTAACAAAATTTCCCGACCCTGACAGACTTTTAGTGCACTTTATCAGTAATGAGGTATGTTTGGATTTCATTGTAACTTCAGTTGACTTAATCACATCCAGCTGGATGGCTTTCAAACACCTATTGTTCTGGATACCAATGTAGAAATAAATGTTCAAAGCTGGTAATAAAAGTCAATAGGATTGGGGAAAAAAATGTTTTACCTGCATTATCTGTACAAGGAGAAGTATCTGGTCACAAAACAAGAAATAACAAAACAAAGTCACTGCTTTATAATTTTCAGTAGACTCTGGAAAGTGTGACACTGGGCAGGATGTTGATACAGACATTGCTGTTAGTAACTTTAACGAAGAGGAAAGATTGCAACACTTTTTGTTGAATCCCAATTTCAATTCTTTTGTAGATTATGAGTTATCTTCCTTGAATCATGTCTGTGTATTCAGTTTGGTTCAACCAGATAGAGCTCTTCACTCACAAGAAAAAAGTAATAGTATTTATAATAGATAAGGAACAAGACTAATGTCAAACACATAGACAGTTTGGATCATCAGAGAGTTTGACCCAAAATCTGCTGGGAGAGGGGGGGTCAAACTCTTCTTAATGTTGTTGGGTAACTTCTGTTGTATATAATGATCTTTTTATTATACTCATAAGTGAAAGCTGTTTAAGAGTGCCTATCGCAAAATGTTCTACAGGTGGAAGCTCTTATATAAAAAAAACTGTATAGAAATTTTGTTTGTTGTTAGACACATAGAGGAAGACAGTAAAGTTCTTTGTAGTGGTGGTAGGATGACAAGTTGAGAACTTTATGATGCCATTCAATGTTTTCCTTTAAAATCAGGGGATTTTTTTTCTAATCAAAGAAAACTTGATTTTGGACTCCCTTGTGTAGAAGAATGCTTTGATAAATAATGCATCATATGTTTGATGGAAATGAAATGTTTCAATTTATTGATCCTCATTGTTTGCAGGTGACAGATTGTTATATGAAGTTGAGTGACTGGGAATCTGCTTTGGATTGGCAAGACACAATGCAAGATTACCGTTCCGATTCAAACCTGGCTCCCATAAACAAAGCTTTCACAAGTGCAGTGGATATAAACTATGTCAAGTAAGTCAATTGCTATTTCCTTTATTTTTTTATCGATTGTAGAATAAAAAAGTAGTTAAAAAAAACATGATCCTTTTCATAAACATTCGTTTTAAAATTATTAAATACTAGTAAATACATGCGATTAAAAGGAGCATGATATCATAGTGAATGAACATATATTACATTGACTCTCCAAAGGAAGTAATGATATGACAAATGAACACTATTCAATATTAGTTCTAAATATTCAATATCATATAGTTGGGTGTCTAAATATTCAATATCATATAGTTGGGTGTCTAAATATTCAATATCATATAGTTGGGTGTCTAAATATTCAATATCATATAGTTGGGTGTCTAAATATTCAATATCATATAGTTGGGTGTCTAAATATTCAATATCATATAGTTGGGTGTCTAAATATTCAATATCATATAGTTGGGTGTCTAAATATTCAATATCATATAGTTGGGTGTCTAAATATTCAATATCATATAGTTGGGTGTCTAAATATTCAATATCATATAGTTGGGTGTCTAAATATTCAATATCATATAGTTGGGTGTCTAAATATTCAATATCATATAGTTGGGTGTCTAAATATTCAATATCATATAGTTGGGTGTCTAACTATTCAATATCATATAGTTGGGTGTCTAACTATTCAATATCATATAGTTGGGTGTCTAAATATTCAATATCATATAGTTGGGTGTCTAAATATTCAATATCATATAGTTGGGTGTCTAAATATTCAATATCATATAGTTGGGTGTCTAAATATTCAATATCATATAGTTGGGTGTCTAAATATTCAATATCATATAGTTGGGTGTCTAAATATTCAATATCATATAGTTGGGTGTCTAACTATTCAATATCATATAGTTGGGTGTCTAAATATTCAATATCATATAGTTGGGTGTCTAAATATTCAATATCATATAGTTGGGTGTCTAAATATTCAATATCATATAGTTGGGTGTCTAAATATTCAATATCATATAGTTGGGTGTCTAACTATTAATAATTCAATCCTTAAAACTGAATTGTATTAAATGGCTTAATTTTATAAGTTTTAATTAAAAGTATTTATTAAATTTAAATAATTTCTATTTTATACTTGTTTATGCTTTGAAATGTAGAAAATATTTAAACTATGTTATTTTAAAACATTCTAATGTCAAATTGTTTTTTGAAGGTCACTAAGTTACTTTGATTGTGGCAACTACGTTGGAGTACGTGAAAGCATGGAGTTGATTCCTGGCATGTCTCTCAGTGAATCTGTCCTGAACAGCCAGATGCCATTAGGTTTGCTCTGGAGTCCAAAGCAGAGTCTAGAACATGCGCACAAACAGTTCATACGCATTGTCACCTTGCTGCAAGCACACAAATCGAATACTCACAAGTAAGTAGCAATTTTATTTATTCATTTTCATAAAACTGATTCATTGTTCACAAGATTTCCATTTCCAAACTTTTGTGGTAACAAAGTTTGTAATATTCAATTTGCTTTTTCAACATTAATTCAAATTTGTATACCTACAAAGTTGTTTTGTATTAATCAATAATAACAACTAATGGGTTAAAACAGAAATGACAAACTTCTTTGGTCTAGCCATTTAGAAATAATTCAAGCAAATAATAATGATAAAATAGTAAATATAAGCAATCAAAAATAAAATACCAAAATTAATAAAAAAAGTAACCAACATAACAATAAAAATAACACAAAGAACAAAAATATAATTACTGGAAATAGTACCAACGCAAACCTAATAGAAATAAAAAACACTAGCAATGAAAAAAAAAAAATAACTGTAGAAATCAGACACTATGTCCACTACAAAATAAATGCCTAACCAAAACCATTGTTTACCAGGCCACAATTTTTACTAGAGAAAACGCGAATAACGAAAAATATTACGTAGGAATGACCTTCTTGGATTTTAAGAGCAGATATTACAATTACAGAAGCACATTCAATTATGAAAACACAGATGAAAAAGGGCATTCGTGAACCACTACAGGGAGCTCAAAAAAAGTGGACAATCACTGATAGTAGAGTGGAAAATAGTATGGCATGCCAGCACATGTAGAAACCTAGGTGACCCGTGTAGACTTTGTTTGAATGAGAAATTAGCTATCATAAACTTTAAAGAACCCCCAAAATGTATTAAACTGCAGGAATGAAATAACAAATGTATGTATTCTCAAGATATACTTTACCTTTTGATAACTGGGGGGGGGGGGGAAATAAATGAACTGCTACTATAATAATAACGGTAAAAAAAATGATAATTATAATAATAATTAATAAATAAGCAAATACATAAAAATACTCTAGTGTAACATAAAATGTAAATAAAAATCCAGATTAAAACTAGGTTATCTCTGACCACAAAGAAACACACACGCTCATTGACTACAATAAATGAGTGTGTGAATAACTAAAAATGTGATTGGTTGATTAGCAAACCCAGTACCACTGGAATATATAAAAACACAAAATATCAATTTCATGTAATAGCTTGACGAATCCTCGCGAGAATGAAATGCAGAAAATTCTGTGTAGCTTAATTGCCATATATATTTTCAAAACTTACTACCTAGCTCTACTTACATATTAAGCACTGTTGAAGTAAATACCAAAAATATTTATATAAAATTTTATATAGATACATAATTATATATACTAGCAAAAGTACCCATCGTTGACTGGGTTCAAAAACAGCCTACAGAAAATGGACTCTGATTTATGAAAGTATGATAAGTTATGAAAAGGAAGGGTTGTAAATTTTGGTTGAATTTGGGGGTATCAAAACCAAAGCAAAATATGATGAAAGTAAAAATAAAATAGATAAACCCCATAATTTATTATACCATACCTGTTCACACTGAAACACATCACAATATTCTGTGGATCTATATTAAAAATCCTTGTTAAACTTTGTGACATATTTCCATTCTATGGAGGTCAGGTGCTAACGAACATCCCATAATTTTATTATACCATATTTCTTCAAACTGAAACATAATTATCAAAGTATACTTACACAGATAGATATGAAAAGTCTTTATTAAAGTTTGTGCCTATTTCCATTCTATGGAGGCCAGGCGCGAATGCAGACCCCACAATTTTATTATACCATCCCTATTTAAGTTAAAACATACTTATCAAAGTATTATTATGTACATCTATATCAAAAACACTTGTAAACGTTTATTTTTTAATTTTTTATTTCCATACTTTGTGGACTAGGCGTGAACGCAGACTCCACAATTTTAATGAACCACTGTTCTGCCAGATCAAACATACCCATTCCTGTGTCTCGATACATCTTCTATCATTATATGTAATCAGTTTTTTAAAATAGTCAACCATATAGGAGCCTATTTGTGACCAGACACACGCACACACATTCAGCTTTATATTATAGATATATACATATATATATAAAAGCTGATTTTGATAAACAAAGCTGAGAATTCACATTTATTGGAGGCTCTAACAATTTAAGTAGAATTCTATTTTTTCTGAATTAAAAAGAAAGGCAAAATTCTACTAAAAAGCTCAGAAACTCTTGGATTAAAATTAGAAGAATTGTACTATTACAGTGGAATGAAGAGATTAATACCTTTCTCAAGTTTTATTATTAGCAGAGCCACACTGCCAATATATATATATATATATATATAAACTGTTAGTGAATCTTTAGCAAAAAATGAAAAATTTGTTTGGAAAAGAAAAAAATTAAAAGTTAAGAAATTATTTAATAAATGCAATATGAATGCGAAATAATTTTATTCATAACAAGCTTACATCCTTACATCATTTGTAGACATTTATGCTGATGACACGTCCATTTATGGTAGCACATCTAAGACAGCAAACGACCAAGTTCTCTCCGATTCTCTTTCCTCTGATCTTCAGCACGTGGTACAATGGGGAAAGGAGTGGCTGGTTACTTTTAATGCATCTAAAACCAAGCTTCTCTCTTTACATCATCAATGTTCTGATCCACATCTGGCATCAATTGAAATGAATGGCTCTCATCTTGAGGAGGCCTCAAGTTTTGACAAGCTTCTGGGCTTGACCTTTACTCCTGATCTTAAATGGAATTTGTACATCAAATCTGTTTCCAAGGCCGCTGGAAAAATGGTAGGATCCTTCTATCGATCCAGTAGATATCTCACTACTGATGCAATTCTCTATCTATATAAGAGCCAGGTATGTCCAAGCCTTGATAGAGTTCAAAATAGACTTCGTAGCCTCGTAGGAGATGTCCTTACCTTTTCCCTGCAACCTCTATCTCACAGAAGAGTTGTTGCGAGTTTGTATCTGCTGTATCATTATATTCATGGAAAGTGTTCGAATGAGCTTCAGTCTATGGTCCCCCTCGCCAAACTTTCATAAGAAACCCTCATTTAGCTGAAAACACTATTAATAATTCCCCCCACTCTTTATCTGTGCCTAAACCTAAACGTAGATTCCATGAAGAAAGCTTCTTTCTTAGAACTGCACGCCTGTGGAATTGTCTTCCGTTTTCCTGCTTTCCAGCGGACTACAATATGATTGTCTTCAAGTCTAACGTAAACAAGTTCTTGATTAGCCGTTCGACTTGTTAACAAATTTACCGAATTTTCATTTACTGTACTATCTAATTTCTACTGTACACTCTTTAACCCTTATCATCGAGTGGCCTTTTGGCCTTTATAAGTGATGATGCCTATGTAAAAAAAAACACAAAAACAAGCAGGCCACCTGCGATTGCCGATTCATAAAATACGCATAAATAGTATATTTTAATTTGTGCAGATTTATTTATTATTATAGAAATTTTTTAAGTTAATCATGAGTTCTGCTGGTTTTGCGATATTTTTTAAAGGTTTTTGAATCTGTAGGATTCTTTTGTATCTACGTCTTCATGTTTATTAAGGGAGCAGTGTGTTCACTATTGCATTCAGCATATTAACTAGAATAACCTCAATAGCCTTGCCATCCAAATATGCTTTCCTCACCCATTTCTCTAATGGCCTACACTTCTTGCAGATAAATTTGTTATCCTCTCTTAACCTTACAGTAATTTCTCTCGTGTGCACAGTGTTTTACAGGTACCACAAAAGGTTGAATTACACCCAACTTCCTTTCCACAAACTGACAAACAAAATAAACCATCTCTTTCTTATACATTATAGCTGTACCTACCCAGTATTGCTTGGGAGTCTCTTTACTTTCATTTTTATTTAGTTTTTTTTTAATTGTGCTATTTGTTTGCTTTTTGACCAAACGATTTATCCAAAGTGTTTTGTTTTCATTATTTGAAAAAGCTAAACCTTTTCACATTTTTCTTTTTCTAGAAATGAAATGTCTAAGTGTCTCGACCAATGCGAACGACTTTTAGAGAATGTGTTGATTGTGCAGTCTCTGCAATGGCCGACGTTTCTACCCTGCGAATATATTGCCGAACTTGATATTGTGGCGGCATTAAAAAAACAACTTGATGATAGAAGAGGAAAAGTAAGAACAAACTTTTTTTTTACCTTTGCATTTTGAAGAATTAAACAGAAACTATATTTCTGCCCTATCTAATAATACTGTGTATAATCTCGCCTCACACGTATACTATTAGCAATATACACAAAAAGATTTGAATGCCTTAAAATAATTTAAATTCTGATTTTAATGATGACAGCTTGACTAAACTTTGAAGAAAGAAGATAGATGATGAAACTGGAAGTATGAAAATGTAATTGAAATGAAACAGCTTTATGTTGTCAACAGTGACTGGATTGAAAAATCTATATTTGTGTATTCATTTTTTCATTTTCTCCTATTTATCTGTTCCCCCTGTATTGTTTACTTACTTAATATATTAAAGAATGTAAATTCTGTTTGTAGATGGCTTTGATTTCTTTGAGTGAGAAGCTGGTCTTGGATGAAGCAGATCAAGATGTGAGCACTTATCTCCAAGTCATGAGGCTACTCAACTTACAAACTCACTTGCTTCCTGGACATGACAAAAGAACTGGTAAGTTATGATAATATGATTTGAAATGAGGATTTTTTTTGTGCTTAAAGTAGTTTTGATTTGTTCAAGAGAAATAAAAAGAACTGATCACTTTTTGGAAGCTCACTCTTTCCTGGTGATCAGTTTTTGATTATTTAAAAAAAAAAAACAATTTTAGGACATGTTTTGTACTTTGTCTTTTTGATCGGGCCAGTTATTGATAACAGGGTCAACCATGCTGTCACTTGTTTCTTAAATATTGCTCGCTTGCTGACAAACAATTTTGACTTCTGGAGTTGTTAACTCTCACTAAATTGTGTTCCTTTGTGGTGAGAATGTTTGCTAAGTATTGCATTAAAGGGAGTGACTGCTTTGGATTACTAGAGGTGCATGGCAATTAATTTGGCGGGAAACAGATAAACCTAAAAGTTTTTCTTGAGTGGAGAGCCATTTTTATAATAAAAAAAAAAATGATCCAAAAGGGATGGGGAAAAAAATAACATTATCATAGAGAAAAGAAAATTATTTAATTGCTAATACTAAATGTAGTTGTTCCAAGCAAAATTTAGCAGTATCAATCCATCTAATTAGAGAAGATTTGAATTGTAAAGAATTACAGGTTAAAAAAGAAAATAGTAAATTCAGTATATTTTATACAGTGATTTTGGTACCGGATTGGTTTGTTCTTATCACCCCCTGGCTCTAAATATAATCATACAAATCTGTGTGATTGTACTCAATGCAACCATGCCAAAAAATACTGCAACAGTTTTATTTAAAAAAACAAATAAGAATAAGCATATTAAAACATACATATAAAGAAGCTCCATGTACAAAAGAACAAATAAATTTTAATTTTTTCTTTGTATAAAAATTGTTCTTTCATTATATAATATTATATTAATAAAATGTTTGGTTTTATGAAAAATACCTTTTAACTTTTGAATTAAAAAAAAAAATGTCAAATTTCTTTTTTCATAATTTTAGAACATGACTAACTTTCGTACATCTTTAATTGGCAATTATGACTAAAACTGTATGAGTCTAGTTTTATGCTAATGCGGACTTGTTGTTTTAACAACTCTTGTGCAATGAAACAAGATTAAATACTATCCATACACATGGAATAATGAAAAGGTACAACTGTCTGATTCACACTAGCAGTGGCAGTCTTGGCCTGGCTTCTCAGTCATGTGAACAGCAGAAAAAAAAATCAATGGTCTAATATACTTGCAAAAGAAACAACTGAAATAACTATCAATTTTTAAACTTTAATATACAGATTGTCTCCAAACAACAAATTATACAAACATCAATCAACAGTTGGAAGAGAAAAACGTTAAAATATTACCCAATTGGAGGCAAGATATATTATTAAGCAGTCAGAATCAGACCTGCATCTTACATATACATACTTCTCAAAGTGAAATTTACACTTTGGTGCATCTTCTGCGATTAACTATTCACAATCAAACATTCTAATCATTTGTATAAGATATAAGAATATATACAGGAAATACTATCATATGCACCAAATCTCAATATACTATGTTCCTACATGAAAAATTGATCGCCTATAGAGTAATCAAGGATACAGTTATAATTTTTTTTTTCTTCCTTTGAAGATTGTAATGCTAGGTATGGGGCAGCCAAACCAGCTGCCAACATTGCCCCGCTTTTCATTGAAACCAACCAAGAGCTAATGTATCAGATTATGATTTTATAAATGCATTGTATGTCAGAAAATGATCCCAAAACACCTGATATGTCATAAAGTAAAAAAAATTTCAATCCACTTCTTATCTTATACTTAAATTTTTCCTATGCATCTCACATTTGATCTTTTGAACTCTTAACAGTTATCTCAGTTCTATTCAAGACCACTTGATGTATAAATCGCTTAGAAGAATTCTCATCATAATAAGAAAGCAATATCGAAAGTAGGTTTGTTAAGATATTTTTAAAAACACAATTTTTCACATGAGGTTAGATGAAATACAAAGTGTGAAGTTCCGTGAGAAATGAATGATTAGAATTAGAGGTTGATTTTCAAGCTGCTACAGACAGGAAGTCTCGAATAACACCAAGTTGATAAGCTGATAAAATCTTTCTCTTGTTTCTGGACATGCTTGAGATAGTACTCCCTTATAACGTGATTGGTTGGGAAAAGACTAATGTAAATTGTATGCTGTAAAAGAAAAAAAAACATTGAAATAATTTTTAAACCTAAATGATTATGTGCTGTCATAACCTTTTCTAACCATTGTGATTCGAAAGAAGATTTCTGCGACAACAATCAAAAAAACATCACAATGACACCCACTTTTGCTACTTGTTATCTACACAACAAGATTCTAGCTGCACTAATTTGACAAAATTGATCTATGATAGTCAAGTTTATATAATATGAAATTAGAATCCTTTTTAATCTTATTAATGCTTTCACATTCACATTTTCTGTCTTGTTATAAAATGTGATGTTATTTTGTTTTTCTTGTTTTTTTCAGATTTGAATACTCAGATGACTCGGTTGCGTCTAAGTACGGCCTCGTTAGCTCGCAAACAGCACAACCATCAACTTGCACAGAGGTTATTACAGCAACACATGAAAAGTTTGTTCAAAAACCCATCTGAAAATGGGAAACTCTCCATGCAGGATGGTGTATTGCCTGCCCTTACCAGCCTCCACACTAATAACTCTAATGGACTGAGCGCCCTTGACATTCTCAAGGTTATCATTTTTTCTTAGTTATCTTTAAGTAAATTAGAATGAAGTTGCAAATCGAAATTTTACTTTGTTGATGAATTAGCATAGGGTGCAAAACTCTAATAAAATTGTATATGGGCGTTCTACAGTGATTTAAAAATTTAAAAAAATCAACAAATCTCTGATTTAATATTTAAAAATTTCAAAACAAAATGATAGTAAAAATACTTGTGCCGAATGAAGTTCAAACTCATAACTACTGCATTTTATGTTTCTCAGTTTTTGAGATGAGTATTAATTCTTCGTATTTAGATACTTCAAACCGCTGTTCTTATCTTAAGTGCTATTTTTACAACGTTTTGGTCCATGTAGCCTCCAACCTTCTTCGGCATGCTCTCCTTCCATCAGCCATGATTGGGTAGGAGTTCTAAGTAATTTACAATTGTATTTTAAGTATCACTAGCACTGAGGTTTGAGCCTTCAACATCCAACCACTATGAATAATTTTCTTTTCTGTGTACCTAAAACTAAAAGGAACTCCCATCTGTGGAACACAATGCCATAGGGGTGTTTCCCAGCTAATTACAACATGGTTGTTCAGTGTTAACAAATTCTTGTTCAACTGTCCTCTAAAATAATTAAATTCTGTGTAGTTTCAACAATTGTTACCATCCTCAAAATGTTGTCTCACAGTCTACTTAAGTCATTAATCCTTATCCTCAAGTGGCCTTTGGACCTTGATAAGCAGTGACCCCTTTGTGCATAAAAATGTATGATTTACTATTTTGTTCAGTATCTTCCTATTAGAATAATACTAAGATTCTCATTTCTGACGTAAAATCTGTTTTTATAGATTTGCATTTTTAAATAAGAATTTGTAACTGATTTAATAGAAATATATTCTGTATTTTATTTGCATATTTTTAGCAATCACATTCCGTCCACGTTATTGGGAGAATTTGTTTTCTCTCAAATGTATCTAGTGTTGTTGTCATATTTAAATTTTATCGTTTTCTCTCATTGTGTTTTCTTGTAAATATTGTGTCTTTTATACCTCTGCATACATTTTCCAAATGTATATAGGTCAATCTTTTGTCTCCAATTGCAACTTTTCACAGCTGCATCTGTTCATTAGAGCAATAAACTATTCTTAAACATAAATCAGTTTGTTTCCCAATGCAAAAAAATGGAAGCTAAGGAATTTCATCTGTTGATGAGATATTGCAAAATATGTCTGCATATACATCTGCTGAAAGTTTAGTCCAACTCAACAAAATTGTAATGTGCTATATCACTTAAAAAAATTCTACAACTCATTACAATGCCAAATATTCTTACAATGTACTAGAACTGCTTATCATAGTAACAAATACCATAAATGACAATATGTAAAAGAATTGTTTTTTTCAATAATTTTTAAAATTTCTTCTTCAGGTGGAACGTGAATATGCCAAACTCCTTCATAGTATTGGTCAACATAAGGAAGGATTGGATATAGTGAGTAGCAGCATTGCCCATTTCCATGAATGGGAAGGAGAGAATGCAGATAGTAACACAAGTGGTATGGAGGGTGGGATCGTTTTGTCTGCCCTGCAGAAGATCAAAGACAGAGCCCAACAGGGACAGTGCAACGAGTTGTGTGCTCGTTCCCTTCTCACGTTAGTCAAATGGTTGCAACTTGATCATAAGGCATTGAGTAATATCAGCAGCCAACTGAAAACTTACATGCCCAGTAATGAGTCGAGCAATGGAACTTCGGTGCGAAATATCAAATTGCTCTTGGAGATGGAAGAGAATATGAAACCTAATGGTTTTGAACTGAATCTTGTCTCGGAATCACAGGACAAAAAAGGTAAGCATAATTTTTTTTTTTCTTACTGCTAACCAAGGGAAGACTCTATCAGACGTGTGTGAGCAGTAGGCTTTGTTGATTTGGTCACATTGGAAAAGTGAATGAGAGTACTTGGCTTAATAGGTAGTAGATGACGGAGCAGGGTCAGTTATCAGGGAAAGACTAAAGAGAAAATGTGTGAGAAAGTGATAAGGATGGAGAAAGAGGGATAAATAAAGACTAGCCAGAGATGATTTAGTTCAGAAGTCAATTTCTCTGAGCCGTTCAACACATAGCGGCACGTTAATCAATATTCTGTTCAGTCTCAAAACACAATAGACATACCTCCTGTAATTGTGAGGCAAGTGTCGCACAATACCCAACCATCCCTCTCCTGAATTGGCACTGCTTGAGTCTAGTGGCAAGGAGAAAGCCAGGTCAATTGGAAACAATGCCCAGATAAGTAGAAAGCACGTACAGCATTTGGAATTCTCAAATGGTCACTCATTTTAGTACTGATCAAGCTCAATGTTGCTTAACTTTGATGATCTAATGGGAACCAGTGTGTCAACGTGATTATGCCATGTGGAGAACATGTTAAAATGATGCTCATGATGATGAATGACGATATGACAGAATGCTAAAAAAATACCACTGAAAAGAAAGTCTCCCTAAAAAACGTGAAAATTGCCACCTATATAATTGTAAATAAAATTCACAATTCTTTTTGCGATCAAATTACATTTCGTACAAATAAACTTCACTCTAAGCCTGACTTTCCACAAAGATTCAGTCGTGGACATCCAGCAGTTTTTGTTTTATTTGTGAATATGCGTCTGTGTGTTCACTTAATTGCCTGTTTTTTGCTGGTTTGAAGTCGTTGCTTAATTTCAACACCGATCACAGTATTAATTATGTGTTCTCAGTCATTGCTGCAACAGAAGGATTCTTTTCAAGCAAAACCACAACTCCAGTTTGAAACAAGTAGCAGTTTTATTTTCAGGAATACTCATTTTCTTTTTTACTGAGACGACCAAAACTCTTAGCCTGACTGAATCAAAACACTAGTCCAACTGAACTCAATCCTTTATTTGAGAGCTCAATGGTTCATCGTGCAGCGAAGAGCACAGAAACCTTAAAAGGCTTCATCTGTCTCTCTGCTGAATTATATACATAGATACTGTGGAGATACTGCTAGAAAGACCACTTTAAATAATCAGCTACCAATCTATGGACATAAAATAAACAATTAACCAGGAGGTCCACTATCTGGTATGAACATTAATTTGGAAATTGCAAAGTGAATCTTAACCACAACAAGAAACCTTGTATTTTAGGAAATATGACTTCTTCAAATGGAAAAATCAAATTCTGAAGGATTAAATACGTTTCTCATTTGAATAGTCCATCTCGTAATTGTTTCCCACTCAAATTGTTTGCATGCATGTAACCCACTGAAAATCCAGTGTTGCACATGTTTACATGTTCAAGATTTGCACTTCTGCATTGATCAATATTTAATGTTACCTAGTATGAAGTTTTGACTTTAGGCAACATTCATCCAGGAAAGGTTGAGTCAGCTCCTCCCATAAAACACACACCATCCACACATAACGAAGCTGATATCTGGCAAATTGCTAAAGTCTTACTTCCTTACTTTTTAGCGCTATTTGACTGGATTTTATTTTTATTCTCTCTCATTTGTTCTTCCTCTTTTTTCCTATTTCATCTTCCTCTCTATCTTATATCTTTCTTTTCCCTTTTATGATAGTTCTCTCTGAAAACTAAAAATGAAAATTTTGCTGTGAAGGCTAATACCCATCATAAAGATAGATAACTTTTACTTCATCAAAGAATGACTTTCACTGCATATGTGCTCTTAATCTTATTTTATTTTATTTTTTTCGTCCTTCTACACAGATAAAAACTTAGGGAGGGGGTTATCTAAAAAATAATCAATGCAACTAAAGAGGGCCATCACATCCAAGAGAGGTGTGTCAGGTTGTAATTTTATTGGGTCACTTTGTACTGCTGAATTTTAGTAGTATGCTAAACCATCTGATAGCAAATTGGTTATCTATGTTCTTTGTTTTAATCATTGATGTTATAATTTTTGTTATATTATAAAGGCTATTTCTTATGTCTTCCATTCTGTTTCAATAGATAATGTCACAAAACATCTCTATCTGTACAATTATAAGCTAAATAGTATTAATACTTTCTATGATATTTTCTTTTGTTTATAATGAACTATTCCAATCGTTTTATTCCGTCATTTTTTATTTATTAATAGTTGCAATTAATAGAGAATGTGTGACAAAAGTGAGTGATAAATACCTTATAAGAATGAGGCGGTATAAAACGAATGATATAGGGTGAGACTGATGAATACAAACTTAGTAAAAGATGATTCATGTGGTGAGTTAATTGCAAATTACAGCTAATTAAAAATTTTTTTTTTTTTTTTTTTTTAAATATAAGTCAATTCCAGAACTAAAGAATATGTTAACATATGTTTTAGTGATTAAAATATATAGAAAAAAACTTTCAGAAACAAATGCTAATTAACTCTAATTCAGTATAATAATGTGCTGTTATTGTTAATTTATCCATTTAAGTTTAAGACTATTTGAGAAAACTTTTTCCTGTTTTCAAAGTTCATATTGATTTTCTTTGGAAAGTGAAATTTAATTTTTTTATATTTAAAAAGAAAAAGAGTACAACTAAATCGCTGAATCAGCAAGTATTTAAATTCTTTTTTTTCTTCTGTAGGTTTATTGGTGAATGGAAGTCCTTTTATGTCTGATACGGATGCCATTATTGGTCGGTTGCTTCACTTAAGTGCAATGAAATCTCCAAGTTTGGCTAAATCATGGTTTGCACTTGCCAGCTGGTGTTACAAGTGGGGAAGGAAAGCCGTTGATAATGCCAGGTGAGTGAGGAATTTTTGAAATAAAGATTTGGATTATTCATACTACTGTTCTCATCTTGGATGTTATATTCATGTTCTGGTTCTCACTAGCAGAATGAGAACAATTTATCCCCGTGAATTAAATTTCATCTCGGTTTCCAGAGGTTTCACTAGACTGTTTTTAGAATAAATAAAACTAATATTGATTTGTGTATATTTTACTTGACATTAGTTTTATGATTTGTTAACTAATCACAGATCATTTTCTGCTTTCTTATGGTTGGTCAGCTATTAAGAGCTTTTGTTTCACCCAAAATGGTTGGGCTTTAAACTAAGCCACAATATGTAGGCTGGGTTTTATTTCAAGTATAGCACATCAATATTTGTTGATATATAAGTATACAGTACGTTTTGTATAAGTATAGTTATCAGTTGGTAGGTGTACTTTTGTGACCTTATAATTTGGTTTTCTTTATTCGTCAAAAACAATTGTTTTGGATAATTAATGTGGTCTTACAAATTGTAATGTAGACATTGATATTTTTTGATTGTCTGGAAATTCAATTTACAATTTGAATTATGACATTGTTTAAATAACTTAGTTATTTTATCACTTTCAAAATTCCAATTTGAAACAGAATTTTGTTTCATTATTTTCTCTTTAGTTGTTGCACAAACACAGAAAATATAACCTTTCAAAAATTATGATTTAAACATGAATTTTTCGGTTTGCATTATTTATCAAAAGTGATGCTTGTGGTTGTAACTCAAATACAAAGAATATAAGGTTTTGAATTGAATTGTTCATTTAATAAAATTTAGTGATATTCCCCCACCCCTCTTCCATGTGCTGATTCTCAATTTCTTATAATTAATTATTCCATAATTAATTTAATATTGCACATCTTGCATATTACTTAGTGAATTTGACAAATTTGATAATAACCTTTAAGTTTTTAAAGTTTAAATGAGATACTAAAATAAAAGATGCTCATAATTAATGCAAATGTTTCAATAAATTACAACTATGAAAAAAATGAAAATATAAAAATGTTTTCATTTGAAAGATATTTCGATTTTTTAAAAATTATTTTTTATAGTACATGCTTTTTTATTCATTTTATTTTAACATTTTCTCCTGAGCTTTTTAATGAAATTTTGAGCATGTCCATATGTTAGATATATGAAATTTTCATAATTTTGAAAAAATATTTTGATCTGCTTGGTTAATTTGTCAAATTTGTGATTTAATTTCAGTCATGGTTCTGTTGAATTACTTGAAGAAGAAAAAATGCAGATTCGGAATTTGCTTCCAGCAGTAAGTAAACAATTATATATCAGCTTTCATAGCTAATCCCAGTGTTTTTTTTTTTTTTTTTTTGATGGATGCATAATGCATTCACTAATGTTTACAAAAAATTTAATTGCTTTTGTTTTCTTTGAATTATTTTCAGCAAACACTGAAAAACTGAAATATAAAAAAATTGCTTGAACTCAAACAAAAATTTTACAGCATTTGTTTAATGAATTTCAGATTTATGTTGCCGAGAATTGATTTTAAAAAATTTATCAAATGATTATTAGATTTGAATTCAAAAATTCAATTTAATAGATGTTACAAAATTTATGTAAACATTTCACTTTAAATTACTGCTGAATGTTTTCCTTTTAAGTAAGCAGAAATAATAATTTATATATGAAAAATTAAATTACTGACATAATTCTGATTTATAGGAATATACTAAAAACACTGGTGAAGCACCATGGTGTGTAATATTAATAATTTTTACTAAACAGACGATTCTGAAACTGATGAAAGGAAAAATAATAATCTTGTGTAATTAACACTTGATGAGCTATGATTGTAAAAATGATTGTATAATTAATTTTTCTTTTTTATTTTATTAGGAAGCAGAAATTGATAAAGTGATGAATGTTTTGAGTAAAATTCACACTCCTATATCAAGTGAAGAAGATATCAGTGATCAAGATCAGGTGAGATGTTTTACTTTTTAACAAAACTCGTTGGGTCAAGATGATTCATTTAGTGTGTGTGTGTATGCATATATATATATATATATATATATATATATATATATATATATATATATATCTTTACGAGGCTTGTTCCAAAAGCAAGACCTCCTATTTTTTAACTAAAAATCTAAAATGTTGAAGAGCTATGACGGCAAAGTGGTACCATTAAAACAAGTGATTATTTGTGCCCCAGAATTTATTTTTCTACATAGTCACCACCATGCTGAATGCACTTTTGTTTTGCCAGCCTCTTGATGCTTCAGTCGTAAAAGTCTGGAGTGCGCTTTGTCACATCTGACATCACTAACCCATCTCTTAACTTTACTGACATCAACTGCATCGCCTTTGTGAATGTTCAATAGGCATCAATGAATGTTGATTGATTTAATTTTTTTCTGCATAGAAGAATTTAATTCCATATCTCTGCTTCTGACACATGTCCATGACAGGGATTGCTATTTTAGAGTCTCACACCATCAACACCTACAACAGAGAGATGAAACTTTCAGGTCATGAATGCATAAGCTCAGTCACCATAACAATGCAACTTGTAATCTCCTCTGATCTTTTCGGGCAAAATAAAAAAAAATAAGAGGGATTACTTCTAGAACGTTCTGTGTGTATGTGTCTGTATATATGCAGTACAGTTCACATCGATGACCCAAATCTGAACCCTGGTGCTACCAGATCAGGCTGTCTATTGGCTTTCTGAGACAAAATGCACCTACATCGATTTCTGTTTTTGTTTTCTATTCTCTTTTGTAAAACTTAATTATGTTTTACAAAAATAAAAACAACAGCCCCTTCCCCTTCCTTTATTTTTCCTTCCCTACTTCCCGGTCCTGAATATGACCTTAAACTATATCCGATGGTGAGGCCCCAGTTTGCGGGCTTTGGGAGCATGGAGCCACCCTTTAATTGCCATTGATCCCAGGTCCACTCTGACCAAAATTGTTCTTCAAAATCTGATCAGATTACACTTGACCCTGTCGGCAGGGCATCAGAATATGCCAACTATAGCCCTGCAGAGAGTAGAAGTCCCTCAATGGGGCTACCTGTTGACTGTAGATAGCAACCCGTAATACCTTTAGGATGGGATCCTGGTGGTTGAGAGACTTGGAGGTCAGGTTTTAGTACCCCCACTTCCCAGCACACCACTTTGGCCCTTACTAGGCTAGACGGGCAGTTGGAAGGGCCCGATCCGATCAATTGGCTGGTCACGTCAAGCCCCACTATATATTGCCCACCCCATTAACCTATCATTAACACAATATGCCTATCCCTCCCCCACAAATAACAACTATTTCCTAATATATGGTGGAAAGCGGTGGCTGAGGGTCAATCGACGAAGTGAAATATCTATGACATGGCTGCAAACCCTTTTAATTACTACGTACCCCATAGTAATATCAAAGGAAAACAGGTGCTGATTAAAGATATCACGTAAATCGAGTATATCATCTTTGTATCCCTGTTGTGGCTGGGCGAATGGGCTTGCCCCAGGCACTTCCCATATAGGGCCCCGAGACGGGTGGGGAGCAAAGATGATGAAAAAAAATAAAATCATACATAATATATGGCTTATTTCCCACAAAAAACACCCAACTACCAAAAAAGAACACACTCTGATGTCTCTGACATCAGCAGCTCTGAAGAAGAGCCAAGAAAACCAAGAAATTCTCCAACATTTATTATCATGGAATCAATGGAGGAAACTCCTTTGAGCCAGTTGTTCCCATTTAGAATTGAAAAAAGTTTAAAAACTTTAAGACCTAAATCTGTCAAAAAACAATTTAATGGCAGCCTATTAATTGAGACCAATAATGAAGATCAAACCAAGAAAATACTGAAACTAAAAATATTTGAAAACATTAAAATCAAATGCTACCTTCATCGAACCCTAAATACCTGCAAAGGAGTTGTGAAAAGTCGTGAACTCTCACTTTCTCCTTTGGAGAATATCAAGACAAACCTACAGGAACAGAATGTGTTAGATGTTCGTAGAGTCCAAATCAAGAAAGACAATGAGACAATCAATACCAACACATACATACTAACTTTTGATTCCCACACCACACCCAAATAAGTGAAAGTTGGATATATGAAAATAAATGTAGAAACCTACATCCCAAACCCACTACAATGCTTCAAGTGCCAGAAGTTTGGACACCAGCAAGATCGGTGCACATGGTCACCAGTGTGTGGAAGATGTGGGGAAAGCGGTCCACACATTGACTGCAGAAAAGATTTCAAATGTGCCAACTGCCTTGGAAACCATGGCGCTGGCTCTAGATACTGTGAAATATGAAAAAAAGAAAAACAAGTGACCAAACTAAAACATATAAAGAATATATCCTACCCAGAGGCCAGGAAAATGATTGAAACTAAAACCTACGCAGATGCAACTAAAAAAATTACTACAATCAAAATGTCACATACATCAAACAGATACAACTGACAACAAACTCAATATCTTAAGCAAATTAATAAAGGAAATGAAAGAACTATTAGAAGAAATGAGGAAAATGAATAATGCAACAGCTGGAACCAGTCTAAAAATAATCATAAGTAAAGACACTGCTGAACCAAAAAAAGAAATAAGAGCACAAACCATTTCTACAAAAACAACTGAGCAACCATCAAACACATCACAAATCAGAAAAGAATCAACAATCCCTCCAGACAAAAAAAAAAAAAACAAAAACAGGAAAAGAGAGATCCCGATCCAAATCCCAAACAAGGATTCCAACTGAAAATAGATTTTAAGGATTGGAGTCAATGGAAGTAGAACACAACTCCAAATGATCCACAAAATAATACAATGGAACATCAGAGGGACAAAAGCAAATCTAAATGAACTATTATTAATAACAAACATAAGCCCAGCAATTGTCTGCATACAGGAGACTCTCCTGAAAGAAAATAATACTATGAACATAAAACACTACACATCTTACAACTACATAAACAAAGATACGGACAGAGCTTGTGGAGGCACATCAATACTCATGAAGAACAAAGCCCCCCCCCCAAAAAAAAAAAACAAATAAATATAAACACAAACTTGCAAGCAATTGCAGTTTCACTGACTCTACATAGAACCATAACACTTTGCTCAATCTACCCCCTCCCCAAAAAAAAAGATACAATCAATGAAACTGAATTAACTCTAAAATAACTCCCTAAACCATTTATTCTGCTAAGAGACCTCAACAGACACAATGTCACATGGGGAAGTAAAGAGACAAATACAAAAGGAAAAGAAATAGAAAACATAATAAACAAAAATAATCTATGCTTCATTAACAATCAAAACTATACCTATTGTTAAGAGAAATGGCAATACCCCCCTCCTCTTTATTTATATTAATCAAGCAGACCCCCCCCCACACACACACTCATATCACAATCAGTCGTAGTTAAAGCGAGACCAGACGGGATAACCCAGTTTTCCGTGTTGTTATGGCAACAGTATATAGAGATGACACACCCCCACCCCAGCCTTGAGCAGATGTCATTGATACAACATCCCCATCGGGTCTGAAAGAAAAAGCGGGAAATTTAATCAGTCGGACTGAGAGCGCAGACGCGATCACACGCGTGGCGATTCTTCTCTTCAACCTATAGACACCGCGGCCCAGGTCGCATGGTGAAAAACACCAGTCGACTCACATCACGCCGATAAGGAAACAATGGATATACCTTGGCACGAGATAGTTGGACTGAGATCGCACGGTGAAGAAAAAAAACCCAGTCGACTCACACCGTGCCGATAAGGAGACAATGGTCATACCTTGGCACGTAACGGTTGGAATTTAAAAGTCAGTCATGAGAATTGCTTATCAACAAACAAAAGGGAAAGAAAAACGAAAAGCAAGAAACAAATATTAGTGAAACTCCATGCCGTCGGAATACGGACCAGCAACTCCGGAAAAAGGAAAGATAAGTACACTTTTCAAATTGTCCAACTCCCATCTCGTACAAATAGCTAACTACGTTGAACTATTATGTGCCTCGCATAAAAAGAAAAGGAAAGAGATAAAGAAGCAACTCTCTAAATAATTCTCCCCATCACTGGACCCTTCCTTTGGCCGGCCCATGAACAATCTATCATTGACTCCTAGAAAAAAAAAGTAGTGAAAAGAGACAATCTTTAATTTCTTGAAATTTCTCATTCCCCACTGGAACATTACTTACGCAACTTACGAATAACATTGTCTGCATGTTTTTTTTGTTAGAATTATTGTCTTGTTGCCCTGTTTTGTTTTCCGTTATTTTCTCTCCAGCCTTGTTTTATAAATAAATTGTTGTGTTTATAACACTTATATAAATGTCGTCGTGTTCCTCATCATTTTTCGTTGCCTTGCATTTGTTAACGTGAATGTCACCGAAGTATTCCACGACGATATCACTGATCCAAACTTGGACAGGTGCCATCTCGGCTGAATAACTTTCAGCTGGCACCCTATATTTATTTTTTTCAAGACGCGCTTTCGGTGTTGGAATCTTCTTAGGAGACTCCTATCCGAGGGTACCGTCACACTGTATGTACCCGGCAACAGGTACTTTCACCGCCATCGACCTTACCCTATGTGACCCATCCATATATATGGACTATGATTGGAGAGTACATGATGACACCTGTGGGAGTGACCATTTCCCAAACATTCTGGAAAGTCTAAGTACTAGTAAACAAAAAACGCTCAAATGGAACCTACACAAAGCAGATTGGGAAGACTTCCAGGAACAGTGCAAAAACCAATTAATAACCGAAAAGAAAGATGAAGATGACCATCTGAACTACTTCATTAAAACTCTCACAAACATAGCAAATAATACCATACCGAAAACAACCAAAACCAACATTCACAACAAACCTTGGTTCACAAAAGAATGCAGAAAAGCTATCAGAGCTCGACGAACTGCCTTAAGAAAATTCAAAAAGAATCCAACAAGCGAAAACCTGGATTACTTCAAAAACAACAGAACAAAAGCCAGACGAATCATAAAGGAATCCAAAAGAACAACATGGAGAAATTATGTATGCAAAATTAATGTGAATACCAAGGCAAAATCTGTTTGGAATATGATGAGGAAAATAGAAGGAAAGTGTAGTAGTACACCAATGTCTCACATCTCTAAAGACAACAAAATATACAAAAGACATTTCCAATAACCTAGCAGATAATTTACAAAAAAACTCATCATGCAACAGAGAAATTCAAAAAGATTAGAGAAAGAGAAAAAAAGAAGAAAATCCAATTTAAATCACAAAATACTGAAAAATACAACCAACCTCTTACCTTGTCTGAACTAAAAGAATCTCTAGCTAAATCCCATGACACAGCTACAGGGCCCGATGAAATTCCATATGAAATCCTCAAAAAACTCCCAGAAACCTCAATGAAATATTTACTTGAAATTTTCAACATTATATGGTCCAGTGGAAACATACCTGAGACATAAGAGGCCACAATAATACCAATCCCCAAATCTGAAAACCCAAACATCCAATCCCAATCAAGTAATGCTTCAGATTCATCGAATTTCAGGCCAATAGCCTTAACAAGCTGCATTTGTAAAACCATGGAAAGGATTATAAACAGAAGACTAATTTGGTTCCTCGAAACAGAGAACCTTATCATGGAATTTCAATCAGAATTCAGGAAAAATCGAAGCTCAACAGACCATCTAGTCAGACTGGAAACCTTCATTAGAGAGGTCTTTCTAAGGAAGGAACATCTTACAGCAATGTTCTTTAACATGAAAAAAGCTTATGATACTGTATGGAAGAATGGTGTTACAAAAGATCTGAAGGAGCTTGGACTAAAAGGCAGAATGCCAATTTTTATTGAAAATTTTCTAAAAAACAGACTGTTCAGAGTTCTCAGATTTGAAGGAACAAGAAAATGGAGTACCTCAAGGGAGTATTCTATCAGTGACTCTGTTCAATATTCGAATAAATAACATTGTAAAAAACCTTAATCCTGGGGTAGACTGCTCCCTATATGTGGATGATTTTTTAATATGTTAAACAACTCGGCATACCAATGCACCTTCTATCCAAAATATGAAGAACTCTTCAACATGAGGAGAAAAACCATCAAAACTTTTGGTCTCTGAATGAAGGAAAGAATTGAAGAATCCAAAATACCAATCTCCAGCATTCACAACTTTATATTACCTAAAACGCCCTCATGGACCATGAAACAAGCAGAAATAAAACTGAATTCAAACAAAAAGCCTAAATCTACCACAAACCCTATTGAATATCATGACAAACTTCAACATTTAAAATTACAATATCCAGACTACACCTTTCTCTATATAGACGGGTCCAAAAGCAACAATCACACCGGATGTGCAACAACCTACCATAATACCACAATGAAGAAAAAACTTAAAAACAAAGCATCTATATTCACTGCAGAGACTATAGCTATTGACCTAGCACTTGACATAATTTCAGAGGAAACTACTAAAAACTTCATCAACCTCACTGATTCTCTATCAGTCTTATTATCTATATAAAACCAAAAACAAGAGAATCCTCTAACAATAAAGTTACTAGAAAAAATCAATACCCTCTCAACCACCAAAAACATTATTTTAGTCTGGATTCCCAGCCATGTGGGAATCAAAGACAATGACAGGGCAAATACAACTGCAAAAAATCTTCACATCTCCCAACTGACAATTATAAGATTCCTCATACTGACCTTAGACCTCAGATAAAAGCACACATACAAAGAAAATGGCAACTACGATGGAATCAACATGAAAGCAGCAAACTATACTCCATAAAATCTAAACTTAAGGAACTATGTCCAAATACCAAAAGATCATGCCGAGAAGATATAATACTGACTCGACTACGCATAGGACACACCAATATAACCCTCTCATATATACTCAATGAAGAATCAGCACCAGAATGCATCCCATGCCAAGAGAGGCTCACAGTGGAACACATCCTAGTTAAACGTACTGACCTTGCCCCAACCAGAAAACTATATGGAAAACGATATGGAGGACCTTTTTGAAAAAGTCAACCCAATAAATATCCTATCATACCCCCCCCCCCCCAAATAAATCTATATATGAAAATCTAAGAAAACCTAAAGACTTCCATATATACATATTCAACTATAAATACAACATTTGAAATATGCACACAACTAATTTCTTTTGAAAAACTCTTCTGACTTTTAATGGGCCCAAAATAAAAAAAGGCTGAAAAAGTCGTTAAACCCATTCAATCCAATCCAATCCAATCCAAATCTGAACCTAATTTTGTACAAGCATTTCAACTTTTTTTCCCTTCAGTTTGCTCTTTCAATAATTGCAATTTCATTATTTGTCTGTAAATAATAGAACTGGTTAGCTGATTATTTTTATTTTACAAAACTATTTATTGCTAATCATTAATATTCAATAGAAGAAAAGCTAATTTTGTTATCTCATTAATAAACAAGCAGAAAGATTCAACATTGCTTATGATTAGTGAAGAAACCTGTGCCCCTTTGACCTTGAATCCATAACATTATATTATATTGCTGCTTCTTTATTCTTTTTCTTTTTTTTTTAACATTGTATAATATACCATTTTTCAAATGGTGACCAAAGATATATTCAGCATTAAGTGCATATTCGTGGCATTGGAGTGGGGGGGGGGGTGTAAGTAAAATGACAGTAATTGAAATAAATTGTCTTTAATCCTCTTGAGGCATAGCCAATGTTTCTCTGAAATTTGTGAGGAATCCTATGTACTGCTGCTCCAAACCTTGAACCCCTTATTAAAATGCCTATTCTTTTTGAATTTCTATCCATTTCAAGTTATAAATAAAATAAAGTAAAATGTCATATTTACTTCTTACAGATGTCCTCTCCCTTCATAATGGTAATGTTGTACATTGATCAAAATGAAATATACTTATCCAAGTGCTCTGAGTGTATGTTTCTTGCAACAATGTAATTTTTATAATTGAACACATTCAATTATTTTTTTTATTTATTCTTAATCAATTATATATTGAAGTCAAAAAATGTAATGTCATAAATAAATGACATTTTAAACTTTTATTTAAAAAAAAATAAATTACAAATCTATGTTTTCAGTTTATTGGCAATTGCTTTATGTGCAATAAATTGGGTGAATTTGTTACTTTTGTATTTAGTTTCTGAATCTGAGATTATTTGGGGTTTCTTAGATGTTTCCTTTTCAGGTCATAGTTCTTTGGTTTAAATAACCATGCTCATATTTTATGTAATGGTAAAACATACTCTAATATTCATTTACTTTGAGTGACCAGGAACAAAATGAGTACACGTTGGAGGTTAAAAAAAATTAATTTGTTTCATTTTAAATGTTCAAAAAATAACACTGAAACCAAGTTAATTCATTTTTTTTTATTATTCTTTCTATCATCATGAAGCAGTTGCCAATGTTTGTGTTTGAGAGAGAAACAGAGGCAGTTGACAGGCGGGATGTGTTAAAAAGTAACATAATTGAGAATGTGTGAGAGAGAAGTTTTTAACTTTTATATTTTCTTATCCTGGACACTGCCAGATAGCCCTGTTACTTTTATACATGCTATAATCATATTTTTTTCTGTAACTTTTTAGAGTCTTTATGATGATGGTGCGGAGACAACACGAAAACAGCTGGTGTCCAGTTGTGTTTCTTTACAATTGGTCACGGAAGAATGCATTGATGGTTTGATGGACGTCTGGAAAGGAGTTGTGCAGAGAGTTTACAATTATTATGAACTTTCAGTGAAATCATATTTCAAGTATTTACAACTAAATGCTGGTGTAAGTAGTAATACTTATTTATGCGAGGTGAGGCAGAGCAACTTGCTTATTTAGAATATCAAATTTAAATAAGCAAGTTGCTCTGCCCCACCCTATGCAAGGTTTTGTTCACCATATATAATCCTTTATTTTAGTTCCTTTTTTTTTCTATTTTTTTTGTTTTCTTTTTTTCCTCTTTTTCCTTTTTCTTTTAGCTCTTTTTCCTCTTTTATTCCGCTTCACTTTCCCTTTTTTCTTTTATTTCCTCCTTTTTACACCCTCTCCTTTTCGTTTCCCTCCTGTTGTCCATTCTTTGTTTTTCTTTCGTTTATTTTTTTCTTTTAGTTTTTTTTCTTCGTTTTTTTCTTGCTTTGTTTTCTACTTGACAAATATGAGAACCAAAGATTATTTATAATTTATTATTGTCCTCTTTTATCAAGATTGCATTGTTTTGTGGACAGTCAAATATTTGAACCTTTTATAACTCCTTGTCTTAAATCTTTTCTGCTTTCAGCATAATGCTAGATTGAATAAAGCAAGTATATTTTAGATAACATTTATATTAGCAGATGTATGCATCAATATTTATCACATCATTGAACTACTTTCATTAAATGTTGAGGAAGGTGGAAAAATGTCTAAATAAATTCAGCTAAATTTAAACATTTTTGATTAAAAACAAACATTTGCTGAATTATAAGATTTTTCAAATTGTATTGCCCAATTATTTTTATTTTCTGTTAATCCTCTTCCTTTTTATTTTTTCATTTAGGCTAAAAATGAAGAAACTAATGAGGATGTAAATATTATTGCGACACTGAGACTCCTTCGATTATTAGTGAAACATGCTTGGGAGCTGCGAAGTGTTCTTGAAACGGGACTAGCAGAGACTCCCACCGCCCCATGGAAAGGTAAAGTTATTGTTTTACATTTTTACATTCAATTGATTGTGTATTCCATTTTTTAAAATGTTTTTTATATTTAAAAAAAGTTTTTTTTTTTTTTTTTTTTTTTTTTATACCTTTTCTGTTATACAAGATACAGACAATATTCGTTTACAAGGAAAAAAATAAAACGTTACTTTCTCTTTTTGAGATTTATATATCAGATTTGCATCAGTTCGTCCCCATGACTTGATTTCTCAATTTAATTCATTAACCTTGCCTCTGAACTGACCATAGGCCTTGGTCACTGTCTCCTAATTTAGCTTCTTAAAGGCTCTGGTGATATTGGTTTTTAGCTGGTTATTGTCAGCTAACATACTTCCTAACTTCCAGTGAAGCGATATCGGAAGCAGTGACAACGAAAATCAGTTCCTTCACTTTTATTGTTCTTTAGTATTTCTATTATGAAGCAATTTATTGAAATATAAGAAAAGGACACTATTTATAAGTCTACAATAAAAATTAAGGCACTTGTACAGTTTAATCAAGACATTAAAATATGAAAATATCAAAAAAAGGTTATATTGTACGTATCCATATTGGACTGAAGATCTCCGAAAAAGAATTTCACTTAATTCGATCAATTAGTTTTTTTTTTTATGACAGCGCGTTGAAGGTAGACATCTTTGAATTTTTTTGAACATGCCACGGAGAGATAAGTCAATTTAAAGTGCCGACACTTCCTCCCCATCTTTAATACTAGCTTTTCTTCCTAAAATGCAAACTTTTGTTCGGTATCAAAACAAATAGTTTTTTCGCTGTAAAAAAAAAGTTCTTGATGAAATTAAGTGAAATTTTTTTTATTTTGGAGAACTTCATTCCATAACGGATACATACAATTTAAACTTTTCATGTTTTAATGTCTTGATTAAACTGTACAAGTATCAAAATTAACAAAATTATACAGATAAAAATGATACAATGAGTCTTTGTTTACACTTTTAATAACAAAATTAAATACGATACGTTTTTATCTCATTTTATTTTTGAAATTTTATAAGAAATATATGTTTATAAAATTATTAAAAAAATTTTTTTTAGATTTGAATTCATATAATAAATATATGTTAATGAAAGTATAAAAATATCAGAAAAAACGTAATAAAAAAAAGAGTACATGCACAGGGAAGATATAGGCATGAGAGAAAAAGTGAAGGAACTGGTTTGCTTTGTTACCACTTCTGGTAGTGCTACGTCGGAAGTTAGGAAGTATGTTAGCTGACTATAATCCTTTAGTTTTTAGTATAGCGGCTGGATACATTGTATCTTATTCAACCATGCAACACTCTGAAAAGTTGAGGGGGGAGGTTCAATTGTGATTTGTGAGGCCAGATGTCATGTAAAATGTGGTCAAAAAGGTTCTCTGATAACCAGACCTGAATCTTTTATCTGATGTGACAAGGTGCTGAATCTTGCTGCAGCTACCTGGTTAATCTAGGGTTTCATAACCTTGCTTAGAATGCTGGGAACAAGTGTAGGTGGGATGTAATCTTCAGCAATGAATTCTCATATTTTTCTCTCAGATGTCACCTCATAGTCAATTCTTCAACTTTTAAATTGATAAAAACTGAGGAAATCTTTGGAATCTCTTTACTTGTTCTTCTGATACAAATTCCAAAGAGAACTCATGCCTCTTTCAAAAATATGGAGGTTCAAAATTATCCATATCAATTATTCTGCAAAAAGAAAAGTTAATATAATTACTATTTTCATGAAGAAAAGACTTTAAAGAAAAGTAAAAAAAAAAAAAAAAAAATAAAAAAATAACATTACGTGCAGTTAGTATTTTAAAATTAAAAACACATCCTCTGCAGTCTGTAAAATAAAAAACACAAATACTAAAATTTGCAACATCATATCTAACGAACACATTTGTATTCAATTTTATGGAAAGTTTAAATTTGGGAATCAGTAAAAAAAAAATAAATTTAAATATTTTAGTTTTTACTCGTAAAATTTTATTTCTTTAAATTTAATTTAAAACTCAAATGTCATTTGAATTGTAAATATATATTTAAATAATAATAATCTTCTCTATATAAATAAAATGAACTCATTTTTTCCCGTCCGACTTTGACCATAATAGGATTAAAAAATCATGAAATTACATACAAATGTAATGCATACAGACTGTAGCACATTATCTGAGGTTTGCTATAGGCCTATTACCTCTACAGTTCCTCGACAATGGTACATTCCTATATTTTTTCCGGTGAGAGTCCACTGCCAAAATCACTTAGATTCAATGGAAGTTGCGACATCTTTTCCCTCTATTAGATTCCTCCTTTTCCCTCTCCCCATTTACACCACAGCAGATGCATTCACAAGGAACAGTACGAGGAAACACACCGGTTTGGAAATCGTACTAGGTTAATTATGCCTTTTTACTTTTTTTCCCTGATTAATGCTTTCTGTTTTTTCCATAATAAAATAGAAATTAAAAACAAAAAACATGAAAATGCGATTACTTTTATTGTTTTCCTTTTGCGTTTTTTCCGTTAGTGTAGGATGCAATCTGCGAGACTAACCGGATTTTATATCCGGTTTGAACGATGAAATCTAACTATGACCTTTATTTATTAATACTTTCAACTCAACACTCACTGCAGAATTGATATTTGACCTAATTCACTTTTCAGTTAATACATCACGTTTTTTTTTTGTTTTGTTTGGGGGGTGGGGGGAGCTTTCGCCTCAATGATTCCAGTCAAATACAGAAGGGTGCAAATGTAAGTATACAGTTATAAAAGAAGACTCATGCAATACTCTGTCCATTTAAATACAAATAAATGTAGCAAATATATATAATAACATGATCGGACTTGATCTAACAGCTATTTCAACAATTTGCTATCAGTATTCACAAATTCTTGAAATTCATGCATACTCTGAACACAAATGTCTTCATCAGCATTCATTTCTTCAGAAAATGGCAAAGTGAACAAAGTCGTCATCAATGCAGTTTAGCTTGCATGTGAAAACTCAATTCTCAAAGCTTCTTCAAAAAAAGTTTGTTGGAGTTGAATCAAGTAAGTGTGGTGGCTAGTTGACTGCTTCTCAACATCTGATCTGTCTGTGGGGAAATTCTTTATAAAGTAGTGTACACCCAGAAGTGCAACGTTTGTTGGCACCTTATCTTGCTGATAGTAGAAACGGGCATCTTCATATCATACATGTACCTGTGGTATTATTGTATCATTTACACAATTTAATTGATAGTTTGGTATAGAACAATGGGTGTGTATACCTACTTTTGCCACCTCTGTATATTAATTTTCTGTGAGACTGCTAACCTATAATAATTCTCATTCTGGCTTTTAGGCAAAAACTCTCCAAATTGCATGGAGTTTTTCTTTTTGAAAAGGACTTGATAATCTCAAAAATCAAACAAAAAATAATAAAATATGACACCATAATACGATACACTACCGTTGGTAAATAAATGATCTAATTCAAAATTATTATTTCATCTGTTTATCTTTGCCACATGTGATTTCCTATCAATCTTCAACGAATTGCCTTGTATCATCCAAAAATTAAAAAAAATCAATTTACACAGTATACTTCAAACAAACTACATCTTTTTATGTTCAAATGTTTTTTTTTTTGTTTTGCTTTGTTTTGTACTAATCAATACATGTAATGCCTTTTTGTGTGTATGTTTTTCTTTTTTTTTTTTAATTTTTTAACATCAATTCTTCTAGGTATCATACCACAGTTGTTTTCCCGCCTGAGCCACCCAGAATCTTATGTCCGTCAAAGTGTATCAGATCTACTTTGCCGGGTGGCAGAAGATGCACCCCATTTAATTGTCTACCCCGCTGTGGTCGGATGTTCAGTCATCAAGATAGATGCCAAAGAGAGCAACAGAGATGGTACGTTCCTTAACAATTTTGATGCTAGTTAAACTATAGTCAACAAATCGATTTTAAACAAAAACAATATTGTAAACTTAACTGTCATGTCGAAAATAGTAAAATATCCAAAAATCATGAAAATTCACTGAGTAGAACAAATGCTTATTGTGTTTTTAGTAAAAAAAAAAAGTCTATCACTATAGACAACAAATATTGCTGCCATGACACAAGTAATCTAAAATATTCCTTTTGATGTTATATCCTCTGTGTTTAGCCCCCTACTGCCTACTTTATAACGCCCAAGAAAAATGCAATTTTACCCAATTTTCTGTAAAAATTACTTTTCACTAAAATAAATTTCTACTCAATGATTTTCCATATTTTTTTGGATATATTACTATTTTCGGCATGACAGTTCAGTATGTAATATTGTTTTTTTGCTTAAAACAACATATTTAAAAAAAAAAATCTGTTGACTGTGTCTTAACAAACACCACAACTTTAGTTTAACAGAATAGATAACAAATGACTTTTTATTTGCTCTAATTCGATCGAACATTCTCTTAAAATATTAATGCTTTAATTCATCTTTGTTTTTGAAAAAAGGAATGTTTAAATATTTTAGTGGGGGCAGAGGCATCTATATATATATATATATATATCTATATATATATAAAAAAGGCAAATGCGGCAGCGCATTTTTGCATGTCCAAAAAAGGCTTTTTTTGCCGGGGTTCCCGGGGAGGGGGGGGTTACTATCGCTTAGAAGTGTTTATATACCCCCTAGATAATAATATCTAGGATTTGGGAACGCGCGTCACGCCTAGATTTATTTACAGCGACTTTTAAAAATTATTGCTATTTTGGCTTTTGTTGATTCGGCTTTTTTGTATAAAAGCGAAACTAATTCGAAGCTTACTGTATTGTTCCTGGCGCGATTCCCGGGAACGTCCAGAAAGCAATCAGCTTTGATCAATGCAGGGGAAACTCCTTATATCAGACAATTGCTATTCAATTTGGACAATCCTCTTTTTATGGGAAGCTGGTTTCCCCCCCCAACATCTTGGGGAAACAAAACCAGCCAAAGTTAGGTAAACAAACCCCAAAAAACTGCCCCGCAGTAAAAGTTAACTCCGCTACTTCTATTTGACCTCATTAAGTCATTAAGTGTGGGCACCTGTCAATTCTGTTTCTACTTAAATAAATTCAAACGTGTTTCAGTTACTCTTTCTTGCTGGCCAAGCGGTTAACGTGTCAGGTTTTTTTCACACTTTATTTTCCAACTTCACCTCTTCGGGTTCGATCCTACTTACCTACCAAAAATTTTTTTTTTAAGCCCCTCCCAACACAAACACCCGAGCAACGATTTTTTTAAGAAGTTTTAACATTGTTTTTTTTTATACAATATTTAAGCAGGGTTATTACTTCACTTATTCTTTTATTTTGATTTAACCCCCCCCCCCCCCCCCCTCACCAAATGCACACCTCTAAACACCCGGACAATGCCGGATACCCCTGCTAGTCTAATATATAAAATGTTAGCTCAATTTTCAAAGTTGGACCTAAATAACATTTTATCTGACAAATCAAATGTAGTTCACTGCAGTTTAAAAATTTTTTAAATCTTATCTAGTAGTTTTCTTATATGCAAAAATTTGTAAATAATTACATTAAAAAATCAGCTATAGTGATTAACTCTTTATTTCTTTTTATTAAGATTTGCTTTGCTTTTTATTGAACGCTTAAGTTTTCTCATTCTTAAAAAAGCCAAGATTTTGTAACACAGACATCTTTTTTCTTACCTTTTGCTGTATTATTAAATCAAAACTAGCTTCATTTTTACCTTTAGATACTAAACATAACAAAAAGTATCATTATAGAACATAGAAGTATGATAATAAAAAAAAATGAACCTAATAGATCTCAGGGTCCTGGATATGACCTTAAACTATATCCAGTGGTGAGGCCCCAGCTTGCGGGCTTTGGGGAGTGTGGAGCCACCCTTTAATTGCCATTGCTCCCAGGTCCGCTCTGACCCGGAGTGGTAGTACCTGTTAGGGTCCCAACTATGGGTTAAATAGAAACCGACTTGAAAACAACAAATATATTCTATTAAAAAATTTTTCTTCAAAATCTTTGGATTCGGCATTAAATAACCTGAAAAGGGCTGATATGCCGTAAAACAAAAACAACCAACCAACGAATAGATCTCAGATAATGCTTTGTCAGTACAGCTAGTGATTGATTATAATATGCAATCATTATCAGAACTGTCGATTTGAGGCTTTGAATCAACGTTCTCTCATCTTCAGTGACATTGTATACTAACTTGACAATGTTTTGGTGGTATTTTTTGCTTTCAGTGAATTTTCAAATTTTCTATCTATAGTTTCATTGGTTGTTAAGTTCTTCAAAGAGAAGGTGAATTATTTCTTCCTTGTTTTTTGAATGTCTTGATTCAGCATTGTGACTATGCTGGTTTGGACTTTTGGGAAATAAGTCTTTTGTAAAAAAGAAAACATGACTTTGTTTGCTGGATATTCTGAACCCATCCATAAAATCTGTCGTAGCAATTTCCATCTATCTTTTAAAATGAGCAAAAGCAAATGAGATTCTAGACCTCTTGGTTTTACAGGTTCTTCTTTGAAATGTTATTAGGATACCTTTTCCATATCAGAATTTGCACCTATCGGCTGTTCTTTCTTCATTATACGCCAAGTTCTGCATTTAACCAAAACAATATTATACAGTTTTAATCTTCAGATATTCTGTCTCTCCTTATCCATACTTTAGTCTAGCAATATATAATTTAATATACATGTTTATATTTTTCTAACATCTACTGGTGCTACCAGATCAGGCTGTCTTTTGGCTTCCTGAGACAAAATGCACCTACATTAAATTTCTGTTTTTGTTTTCTATCCTCTTTTGTAAAACTTAAATATGTTCTACAAAAACAAAAACAACAGCCCCCCCTCCCCCCACGTTCTTTTTTTTTTCTCTTTTCTTTTTGTCATTTCACCCGTACTTCCCTACTGATTCCCTAACTTAAAAATACCAATCAAAATAATAAAAACAATCAAACTAAAATCCATAAATAAATATTTAAAGAAAACAACTGGAAATATGTGGAAGGTGCGGAGAAAATGACAATCATACCAACTGTCAAAAAACTCCCAAATGTGCCAACTGTAAAGAAAATCACAGTGCCTACTCCAAAGACTGTGAAATTTGGAAAAAAGAAAAAGAAATTACCAAAATTAAATACACACTAAACGTCACCTACCCAGAAGCAAGGAAAAAAGTTGAAACAATCAAATATTCAGAAATAACAAAAAAGAATACTCCTAATACTAATAAGCAAAACGACAATTATCACACAACAAACTTAGATATTAAAATCCAAGACCTCACTGATCAAATCAAAATATTGACAAACACAATTGAAGAAATGAAAAAAATAAATATGAACAAAACCTCACTGGAACCAAAAACCCAAACACCACATCCAATAGAAACAACCCCTTTAGCCGAAAAAGAAAACAAAAAAAAGCAAACACCAAAAAATATACCAGAGGAAAAAAGAAACAAAATAGCAGAAAAAAAAATTCAACAGACAGGTCATGTTCACTTTCCAGGCCAAAAGACACTCCCCTGGGTGTTCAGAAAGAGGTAGACATGTCGAAGGATTCCTCGGAAAGAAGAGGCCGGCGGAACAGTGAAACGACCTCCGTGGCGCATGAACCTAAACTCCCCAACACACCACAACCACGACTACGCTCACAATCCAAAAGTAGAGATAAACAAAAAAACACTGTGCCTCTAGGACTCGAAAACCAAGAAGTCATGAAGACTGAGGAATCAAGATATTCCTCTTACCCCATGAACCTATAAATGACAATAAACAGGAAAAAAAAAAAAAAAATAAAAACAATACCTATGCAAAACCTTACAAATCATAACAAAACAACATTCCTACAATGGAACTGCAGAGGACTAAAACCTAATCATGAAGAAATACTAGAAATCATCAACAAATAAAACCCAGCAGCAATATATGTCCACAAGAAACACTACTCAAAGAAAATCACAACTACAAATTCAAAGAATATAACATGTACAACAAAACACACAACAAACAGAGCAATCGGAGGAGTGTCCATACTAATTAAAAATACTATACATCACACAATCCTCCAATTAAACACTGAACTACAAGCAATAGCACTAACAGCTAACCTACACCCCAAAATCACAATCTGCTCCATATACATTCCACCAAATCAGCCAATAAAAAAAAAAGAAATAGACATGCTAATTAACCAACTCCCAACCCCTTTTATAATAATGGGAGATTTTAATGCACACAGCGACCATTGGGGAAGTAATCAAAACAACAACAAAGGCAATATAATAAATGAAATCCTAAATACAACAAACCTATGTATACTAAACAATGGTAAAAATACCTACATGCATCCAGCCAATGGATCCATGTCTGCAATAGACTTGACAATATGTACTCCATCCATTTATATGGACTTCCATTGGTATGTACTAGAAGACCAACACAGAAGTGATCACTATCCCATCATACTTAAAAGTAATCAAAAAATACCGGAAGAAAAAGTCCCAAAATGGAAATTACACAAAGCCAACTGGGAAACATTTACCAGTCTATGCAGAACAGAATTAAACACTAACATTCTAAATAAAGAAGAATCACTAAAACATTTCACACAAACCTTAAACAATATTGCCACCAAAACAATACCCAAAACTTCAACAAACCCCACAAAAAAATCAAACCCTTGGTTTAATGAAACCTGCAAAAAAGCTGTCAAAGAAAGGGGAAAAAACACTTAAAAAATTCAAACAAAACCCTACAACAATTAACTTACAAAAATATAGAGAGATACATGCCAAAGCACGATACACCATAAAACAAAGCAAAAAAACATCCTGGAAAAACAATATTTCACAGCTAAACAACCAAACATCAACTAAAAAAACATGGAATATAATAAAGAAAATAGCTGGAAAAGAAACACAAAATACCACAAACTATTTAATTAAAACTGATGGAACAAAATGCATAAACAAAAAAGAAATAACTAATTTACTAGCTGAAGAATTCTACAAAAACTCATCAAATAAACAGTATTCAACATCATTCCAAATTCATAAAGAAACGGCAGAAAGAGAAAAACTTAATTTTACAACTAATAACAAAGAAACATACAACATACTATTCAACATAAAAGAACTAAAAAGTGCAATAAACAAAAGCAGAAATACAACTCCAGACCCAGACGATATATATTACCAATTCCTAAAGCAACTACCAATAGCAATACACATGAAAAAATTGAAATAGCTTAAAATATTTCAATATTGGTATACATAGAAAGAGCTTGATGAGCTAAGAAAGAATCTTTTTAAATTTTTAAACTCTGATTAAAATTAAGGAAGTTATGAATATTTTTGTACCTCACACGTTTGGATATTTTCCCCTCTTTAAGACCATATGCGTTTCGTTACATTTTTTACACTACTTTTTAGTAAAAATGTCATATGTTTGTTAAAACACAATACTAAGCAATGAAAATTACCATATAAGTGTATTTTTGTACAAGGAATGAGAATATGCAACTGAAAATCTCCCAAAGTTCATGGTTTCCAAATAATCTGCAGTAAATGTGCATAAATATGCTGCAATTCCTTAAAAATGCCATGTATCCATAAACAGAAAAGAAGTTGGAGAACTCAAAAGTTGAATTGTAATGTGCTTAATGTAAAAAGAAATCTTGAATCTAAACATAGGACCATTTAAAAATGAATATATTGCAATATTTCTTTGGTATTATTGTAGATTAACACCTTCTGTTTAACCCCACCCAACCCCTTCTGACCTTCCCTGCCTCCAAAATGTGATTCTACCTTTTTAGGCAATTATGTATGAAATGCCATGAAAAACTTTAATGAAAGATAAACAAATTATTTTAGAATTTAATGTAAAATAATTCCCCATTACAGGTCATTCTAGCATTTCAGGGCAGTTAACTGGGTTTTTTTATGGGAGATAAATCCTGTATGCTTTTTTTTTTATTTTTTAAAGACGATTATGTGTGGTTTTAAGAGGGTTTCTATGCAATGAGAATATGGGGAGGGTTGCCATTCGGACTTTGAATTAATTGTAGGGCTCAGGAAAATTATGTGTGAACATACTGAAGACTTGACAGAAACAAAAACAACAAAAACAATATTAGATAGGGGCGGTTAGTTTCACAAAAATTTAATGTAAAATAATTCACCATTTCCAGGCTATTCTAGCATTTTAGGACAGTTAACCAATTTATTTTTATGTGCATTTTTCTTTAAGGAAGGATCTATTTTTTGTTTGTTTGTTTTAGATGCTTGTATGTGGCTTACAGAGGTATTTTGTTGGAGAGGGAGCTTGCCACTCGAACTTAGTGTTATTGTTAGGGCTAAAGAGTGTTTTAGGAGACTTGCCACACATAACTGGGGTTAGAGGTGAGGTTAAGAGAGCTTTCTTTTTTTTCAAAGAGAGCGTTCATCATTCATATTTACTGTTAGTGGTTCATAATTATTGGCTTTTGAAAATGTTATGAATTAAATTCGGAATATCACATTACTATTAAATATGTAAACTTATGTAAATAAGGATGTGAAACTTTACAAGAATTAGGACAAACAGACAAAAATAAATTTTATTTAAAACAAGTGACAGTACTCTATCAGAAAATGTGACTTTTGGTAAAGTACCAAGTATTTTTTGCCCACTTATTTAAATATCAAAAACTTTTTACTGAAGCTGACAAATTTTTCTTCAACTTGCATATATTCTTTTAAAACATACAATCTGCCCCCTGACACAGGTGTTGGTACATCAACAACAGATAAAATAAATTTTATTTTAATCACTGCAATATCTGATTGAGAGGACCATATAAAAACCCCAGGAGAAATATAAATATCTTATAGAAAGTTATATATATATAATGTGTGTGTGTATTCGACAGGTAAATAAGTCAGCAAATGTTATATTTAGTTTTAATTTAATAAGAAACTGCGTTACGAAATTTCAAAGAAAATTCTATAAATTTGTTGATTTCTATTTTTGAGGTTGAAAGTGTTTATTCCATGGGCCATTTATACTACGCTGGAGCAGGTGGTAAAAATACCTTTTGCTTAATAAGTAGAAAAAAAAATAACGGGGTTTGTATTACTGTACACATAGATTCGAAAAAGTTATCAAAAAGCAAATACATAACAAATGTTATCAAAGGCAAGATAAGTTACTTTTCTACCTAACTGGATATGTTTTTAGTGTTTTTATTTAATGTAACATGTCTATTCAGCTTGAAAAACATAAAGTGCTTACCGATGTATTGGAAAGTTAAAAATGGCGGCCGACTATCTCTTTCACACAGTAAGTTTGGGAAAATGAGTTAAAAATAAAAAACTAGACAAAATACTGTTAAAAACCCACCGAATGTATATCCGCCTATGTCACGATAACATATATTGAGTGAGTTTCTAACAGTATTTTGTCTGGTTTTTTATTTATAACTCATTTTCCCAAACTTACTGCCTCAAAGAGAGAGTCGGCCACCATTTTAAATTTTCGAATACGTACATCAGTAAACACTGTTTTTCGAGCTGAATAAACATGTTACATTAAATATAAACACTAAAAACATATCCAGTTAGGTAGAAAAGTAACTTATCTTGCCTTTGATAACATTTATTTGTTATATATTTGTTTTTTGACAACTTTTTCAAATTTATGTGTATAGTAATACAAACAAGATTTTCATACATCTTTTGATTTTGAAAAAACATTTGTGGCTGTTCGCAGTAAAACATTGTTTTAATTCGCTGTTCAAAACTAATGCAATGAATAAAAGTGCACGCAAGCTATATATCTACAAAAGTTAATTTGATCAGAAATGTGATTGTTGTTATTACACATTCTGAAAACCGAATAGTTCTAAACTAATGTTATTCTGATAACAAAATAGCTCTAATTAAACATATCAGAACATTTATATTCATATTTTCATGTTTTTCTTAATTCGTTCGTGAATAAAAATTAAAGAATGCGTGTTTTTTATACTGTGCTATGACTAATACTACAGCTGCTGCTGCTAACTTAATTTGACCAAACTTGAGAAATAGAAACATTTTTTTTTTTTTCGAGTAGGTCCTTTTAAATTATTATCAATTACCGTGGTCCTACTCAACATAGAATAATACTTTTAATTGATAAAGATAGTAAAAAGAATGATTTACTTACTAGTGGGTGTCTGATGAAATTTTTTTTCAAAATGTTCGATACTCATCATATTAAAGTTTATTTTTAACACGACAAAAAAAAAGAAATGGTCAAAAATATTTCGGACACTTGATAATATTAAGATTAACACCTCTTCTGATTGGTTCCCAAATTTCATGACAAAATTCTTCATGCAATCATGGTACGGGCCTTTAGAAAACAGGGAGGGTCATTATAAAACCTTACCGAAAATACCATTTTATGACGTTCACATTTTTATCACTTTATTTGCTTAAAACTCTTAAAATATATAATGTACATTCATATTTATTAATTCATTTGAAAGTATATTCATTTCCAAACAAAACAGTAGTAATTTGAAGACTTGAAGTGCTTTGGTTTGAAAAATATGGCTATTTTAGTAGAACTACCTTGAAATCTGTGATTATCCAAAGCGTTTTTTTTTTTTGTCCATGTGTATTACTACTACCAAAATCATCTTTAAAACTATTAATTAACATATATAACAAAATATGGAATACAGGAGAAATACCAAAATCCTGGTTTGAATCAACCATCATACCAATTGCCAAACCAAATAAAAATGCAAGTAACCCAACCAGTTACAGACCCATAGCCCTAACCAGCTGTCTCTCCAAAACTATGGAAAGAATGATAAATAACCGCTTAATGTGGTACCTGGAAAAAAACAATCTCTTATCAAAATATCAGAGTGGATATAGACAAAAACAAAGCACAAACGACCAAATAGCATGACTAGAATAATTTATTAGAGACGGTTTTGTACGCGGACACCACGTGGTGGCAGTCTTTTTTGACATCCAAAAAGTCTACGATACAACCTGGAAATATGGAATTCTAAGAGACATACATGGAATATGGGGATAAGAGGAAATATGGAAATATTTATACAAAACTTTGTCTCAAAGATATTACAAAGTACGACAAGGAAACACACTATCAGATCAATACGAGCAAGAAGCAGGAGTGCCACAAGGTAGTATATTATCCACCACCTTATTCTTAATTAAAATAAATGAAATTACACAAATTGTTGACACATAATTTGAAAGATCATTATTTGTAGATGACTTTTCAATTGCATATTCTGCATTAAATATAACAATTGAAAGAAAGATGCAGCAATGCTTAAACGAAATAGAAAACTGGATCGATAAAAATGGATTCAAGTTGGCACAAAACAAAACTGTCTGTATTCATTTCTGCAGAAAACAAAAATATCATCTGGACCCAGAACTACAAATAGAAGGAAACGCAATCCCAATAGCACAACACACAAAATTTCTAGGTATCACACTGGACAATAAACTTAATTTCAATATGCATATCACTAACTTAAAGCAAAAATGCAAAAAGGCAATGAAAATATTAAAAGTAATATCAAAAATAGACTGAGGAGCAGACCAAGACACAATGTTAAAAATATACCAGGCACACATAAGATCAAAATTAGATTATGGATGCATCACATATAGCTCTACCTGTAAATCCTATCTCCAAAAATTAATAACAATACAAAATCAAGGATTAAGACTTAGTCTGGGAGCATATCAAACATCACCCATGGAAAGCCTATACATAGAAGCCAATGAACCCCCTCTACATTTAAGATGGCAGAAATTAATAACACAATATGCAATAAAACTACAAAGTGATCCAAACAACCCAACATATGAAAAAACCTTCAACCTACAATATACAAACTTTTATACCAGCAAACAAAAAAACATACCTTCTTTCGGATATCGCATCAAAGAAATATTAACTCAAATTAACGAAAACCCTAATAACATAGTCACACACACAGTAAGCAACAAACCACCATGGACTTTGAAAGATCCAAGCACTTATCTGACTTTTACTAAATACCAAAAATACAATACCAACAACTTAATAAATAAAAGCCACTTCGGCGAACTCAGAGAAAAGTACCTACAACACAAAGAAATATACACTGATGGAGCCAAAACAAAAAAAGGAACAGGTGTGGCATATACAGATGGACAGAACCATCGCCAAATAAGACTTCCCATCGACGCATCAATATACACAGCAGAACTACAAGCAGTCAAAATGGCACTTGAATTAAGAACAACAATAAGAAAAAATTCATTATATATACCAATTCTTTGTCATGCATCTTAGCTTTAAGAGGAGAAGAATTAGAGCATCCTTATATATTAGATATAATGAACAAATACAATGAAATTATTGAGAAAGGAAAAGAAATAATCTTAGCCTGGTTACCAAGTCATGTTGGTATTCCAGGTAATGAAGAAGTTGAAAAATTGACCTAAGAAGCCATTAGCAAAAATATAATAAACATCAAAATACCATACACAGATTTCAACAGAAAAATAAGGGAATATGACAAAAATAAATGGCCAACAGAATGGGACACATATACCCAAAACAAACTACACAAACACCAACCCATAATAAAACAAAAAAACAAAACAACAAAAGGACGAAGAGAAAATATCGTTCTAAACAGAATCAGAATTGGACATACTAAATTAACACACTTGTACCTAATTGAAGCAACAGATAAACCAAAATGCACTTTTTGCAACAAACCAATGACAATAAAACATATTAACAGAATGTCAAAAATACGAAACTACCAGAAATAAATATTATACAGTACATAAAATCAAAGAATTCTTTCACAAGGTAACACCACACCAAATCATCAAATACTTAAAAAAATAAAAAAAATACCACTCTTCAAATCACTTTAAACCGTAAAAACTAAAAAATTTTAAAAATACATTAACTCTGACAATAATAATAAAAAAAAAAATCAACAATCTCAACTAAATACATAGCTTGGCATTAAATGACCCACAGTGGTTGATATGCCGTGAAGCCCCAATAAACTAACCAACCAATCTAACATCCATTTTTTATAAAAATGTTTATTTACATATCAACTGTCATACTCTTTATTATTTTAAAACTATTGTTACAACCCCTTTCCCAAATAAATAAATGACCAGAAGAAATTAAAAAAAAAAAAAAATTAAAATGTTTGAGAATATTTTTTCAAATTTGTTTTTATGTTAATACATTTAATGTTAGCTCTCAAATACAGTTAATAAAATAAATTAAAATATAAAAAACAATATTGATATTGACTTCATTTCATTTTGCAAACTATTGCCATCAATACAAGTTAACAAATAAATTCCTCCCTTCATCTTCCCCCACCCCCATATTATCTAGATTCCAATTTTTACTTTGTCATTTCCCCATTTCTCTAGGTCTTTTGAACAATTACCTGATCCAAAATGAAGAAGATTGTTCCATGGCTGCCATCGTCACTGAACATGATTCTCAAGATCCGCCTGATGAACAAGATGATGGTAATAATCTCACAGATGATCCAACAAATACAATCATGCAGATATGCTTAACTGCTATCGTAGATACCCTGTCTCACCATAATTCTGAGTAAGTATATTTTTGTAACACATTATTTTGTTTTACTGATGATTTTATTCTTCAATCTACTTTCCTCTCTTCTATATCTAATATACAAACGGCTAGATGTCTGTGTGTTTCCAAATTTTTTAACTCTATCTCCTCCGAAACTAAAAGTCACAGAGTGGTGCTAGGGGCCTCAAATGATTGGAATTTTTACGGCCGTTCTTTTATGGATCTTCAGCCAGTTAAAATTGTTTTTAAGGGGTCAAAAATGGGTAAAAATTGAAAATATTGTTAAACATTCTGTACATTCATCTTAGTTTATTTTTAATTTTTAATTGGTTTATATGTGTGTCTTGTTGGTACAGTGGTAACGTCATCAGCTTTGAATGCTACAGTATCGGTTTCAATTCTAGCTGATGGCACCTAAATACTTATTTTTAACTTTTGAAATCATGACTATAATAATAGATATGAAATCTGGACAAATTAAAATATCCTATTTAAGCATATTTTACACCCGGGCAAAGCCGTGTATCCACCTCTTCCCCTGTAAATAATAAATATTTATAAAAATAATTATTCTAAAGAAGCTTTCAGTTATTTATAAACAAAGATAAAAAAATGCAGTTTAAATTTCTAAGCATACTAATTCCACATATTGCAGACCTAGCACTTGTATAAGCTGACTTATATTTGGAAAATTTACTTATACAAAAGGTCGCTCGGATATATAACAGTGAAACATAAAGGACTTCAACTTGAATCATTAAATAGAAAATAATATATACAGGATGTTCAATAATTAACGTAACAAAGTTTTTTCCCATATTTATTAAATAAATTAAACAATACAGATTACCCCAACAAAATATATACAATAAATAATATTACTAGATACCAAATATCCAAACTATTCAGTGTAACTGTCCTGTGCATCAATAACTTGCTGTAAATACTTGGTGAATGCTCTACACGAGTCACAAGTGATTTTGGGAGAGATTTTGGCCCATTCTTCAAAGCCTCCAAATTGATATGGTGGGAAGCTGAGACATTACTCTCCAAGATGGATCAAATATCTTGATCTCACCAGTTGATTTGATACATTTTAGTGCTCTCCACACTAACATTTTGTTCACATTTAAGATCTTCGCAATGTTCACTGCAGATTTTTTGGCAATTCGTCTCCCTAAATTATGTGGCATATTGTAAAAAGTAATCTTCAAGTTGAACTTTATCCATATACCCCCCCCCCCCCCCAAATAAAAATTCATGAAAATTCAGTAAATATAGATAATAATAGAAAGTTTGTAACTGTAAATGTTGAACACTCTGTATGTTAAGCTAAGAGTTTCTGGAATTTCTGTAATTATTTCACTAAAAGATTAATACGTTAAAATGTCTTCGACATCTTTGTAAATTTATAAAAAAAATAATGCATTAAGAGCACCAGGTAGCTCTGCTAGTTTTTATTACATGATGGATTATTTTAACATGTTTGAAAATGAAAAAAAACGTCTTTTAACTCGATGCTTCAAGTGTATAAATTAAATTTTGAATTTTTGTCAGAATGATTCAACAAGTTCAACAGGTGGTTCAAGAGCTTCGCCGTATCACATTGCTCTGGGATGAACTCTGGCTTGGAACGTTAAACCAACATCATCAGGATGTCACAAGACGTCTTGCACAATTGGATAATGAACTCAAGAAGGTTGGAACAAACAAGACTTTATCAAAAGAAGAAAAAGTAGCTATCATTCGAGAGAAGCACAAGACCATTATGAAGCCGGTAGGTATTAAGTGGCTGAGATTTTTGTCTTTGTAAAATGATACAATAATAAGTCTATAACATTAATGTTTTGTTATTATGATAATAGATAAAACACTCGTGAACTTGTTTTTTTTTATCATGGTGATTTGACCTGTATTGAGAATTTTACTTGTTGTACGAAATACTGATGACAATACTCCTGCATAATTGTGAAACCTAGCCCTTGTGCAAAGATTTTCATACACCTGTGGTCTTCGTCATGTACTTTTCTGGAACATGCTATGCATCTGCCTCTGACCAAATTTCAAACCATACCATCAACGCAAGATGTAACACCACCAGCACCAGAAACTTTACTGATTTGGTCATTTTTTTCAATGTCATTAAGAAGAATTTATCTGCAAATAGGTAGCCCTAATTGAACCTGCTTGCTGGAAAAAGCACAAAAGCGGCCAACTGAAGACTTGGATAGAAACAGTAAGGACAGACATGGAGTTAATGCTGGAACTGGTAATGACTGAAGTATGCTAACGATTCAGCTGCTGATCAGCAGAAGTGGACAACCTTGATGCAATGAACACATTGGAGGCTCAACCCACCGTAGGTAAATACCATTATGGTTATAACCTGTATTGGTGAGGAACATTAAGTTTGATCTTGTGTGTACAAACTGCTTGGAGGAAGTTTTGTGAGCTTTTTCCCATTTTAACATATCTTTCACTTGTTATTGAGAGTTGAGTTTCGAACAGCAGAAATGTCCAGTGTAATGTTACATGAGAGCGAAGATTGAACTCTCATAAATTGTCTCATAATGACAATTCAGATAAATACCAGGCCCATGATTCAGTAGATTTGTGGTTTGTGCCGAAACCCTTTTTCAAAATTCAGTCATACTCATTTGTAACTGTTTCATTGTTTTTACAATCAATTTTTAAACGTCACAAAACAAAAAAAGAAATGGTAAATAGAAAAATAAACAAAAAAAACAAACAATTGATGTAATCTCTATTCTGAATTTTTACCAAAGTTTTCAATTGAAATAATAAATTTTAGCTGGATATGAAAGAAAATGAATTTTTGTTTACGGATTTTAAAATTGAATTTGTTTTTGTATCTTAGACACTTTATACAATGGAGAGATTGGTTGATGTCACTTCACAGATAGCAGAGACTCCTCATGAGCAATGGTTTCAGACAACTTATGGGCGGACAATTTCTGAAGCTTTGAATCGCCTGAAAAACCCAAATAATCCAAGTAATCCTCATGCGAGTTGGCAACTTTTCAAACAAGTATGTATTTTATTTTTATTTTTACTTTTATGCAATGATTTTTTTTTTTTCAGTTCTGTTGAAAATGATCCTGAAATGATCCATGCAGATGGGATTAAGAGGCCTGACATAACCAACAGAAGTAATTCAGTAAAGCCATGATCTGAGCATGACTTTTCAAAGTCCCTAATATATTTTCATATTTCAGAAATGTAAATCACTGGTTGTGGTTTAAAGAAATTGCCAAGGTGGATGAAATAAACTATTATCTGAAAGCTACCATGATTTTTTTTATATAATAACCATTAACCTGATAATTTATAAATTAAACAAAAACGTTTCACTCTAGCTTATTTGCAATAAGTATATTTTTATACTATTGTGTGTGTGTAAATTATATATTGTTCAATCTGTCATGATAGGTGCTTTCACAATGATTCATCAGGTGACTCAAATACATTTTTTGTGCTTTGTTTGCTTTTTATTTTCTGTAACTGTTTCATATAAAGTTGCTGCAGGTCACTTGAGTTATATAATTATATTTTACTTTCTATAGTAAATATACTGAAACCACTAGGAAACACATTGAAGTGCAGAAATTAGGAACTCGTGATTTCTGGAAAATCTAAAATTGTGTAGTAAATAATGGGCAGTCAACAATACCCCCATTATCCAACAATCATGAGGTTGTTTGCACAGCAACTGAGAAAGCTAACATGCTTGCCCGTCAGTTTGCTTCAAACTCTACCTTGGACCCAGCAATTCATTCCCTCCCTGATTTTCTTCTGCGGACAGAAACCATGGTAGATAATCTGAAAATCATGCCTTCTCAAGTGCATGATATAAAAAACCTAGACACCTCAAAAGCATGTAGACCTGATCTCATCTCGGCTGTGCTATTAAAAAAATGCTCCACTGAGGTTGCTCTAGTTCTCTCTAAACTCTTTAATAAATGCCTTAACAAATCTTGTTTTCCTGGCTACTGGAAAATTGCTTCTGTGGTACCAGTTTACAAAAACTCTGGTGAAAGAACTGACCCATTAAATTATCGCCCCATTAGTCTCCTTTCTTTTCGCCAAAATATTTTAGTCCTTAATTAATCAAGCTCTAGTCCACCACCTTACAGCTGCTAAACTTCTGTCTGACCACCAATATGGATTTAGGCAAGCCCATTGCAAATATTCTTACTGTAATCTCTAAACATTTATATCAAGCACTGGATAAGGCAGGGGAGGGGAGGGCAGTAGCCCTAGATATATCTAGGGCTTTTGACAGGGTATTGCATGATTTTCTCATGAAAATATAATCCTATGGTATTACTGGATGAATGCCTAGCATAATTAGATCCTTCTTAAATGAGAGAAGAATCTAGATTGTCCTCTATGGGCGTACGTCCAAAAAATTTGATATAAATGCGGATGTACCTCAGGGATCGATCCTTGGACCTTTATTATTTCTGATATTCATAAATGACTAACCTGATAAAATTGTTTCTGAGATGGGTATATTTGCCAATGGCACCACGCTCTATAGCAGGCATGTGGGGAAAACTAATGAGCACATATCTAAGGTAATGGCAGACTTTCAGTTTGTAGTGGAATGGGGTCAAAAATGGATGGTAATGTTCAACGCTGCTAAGACAAAGCTCGTTGCCTTTAATAATTGCATGAAACATTACCAACCACCAATAGCTATGGCTAGAGATACTTTACCTGAGCACTTCGTTCAAACTCCTTGGCTTAACGTTCACAGGAAACATGAGTTGGAATAGATACATTAAGATTATTGCCAAGGCTGCTGCAAAGAAGGTGGACTTTCTCTCCTGTGCTAGAAAGTTACTTACGCCTGAAAGTATCCTGTATCTCTACAAAGCCACCATTCGCCCATGTATGGAGTACTGCTATCACATTAGGGCTGGTGCATCTACTACTAGTCTCTCGCTCCTGGACAGGGTTCAAAAGAAAGTTGCCAACATAATAGGTCCCGAACTGTCATCTAAGCTTCAGCCCCTGTCCTATCAATGAAATGTTGCATCCCTCTGCCTGTTTTACAAGTATTTTAATGGTGGATGCTCTGACGAACTACCATCTCTAGATGTAAGAAAGCCTTCTACTCTAATAGCTTCTTTCCCAGAACTGCTAGACTTTGAAATTCTCTTCCGGTTTCCTGCTTCCCCAACTGTACTGACATGCAGAAGTTCAAGTGTAATGTGAACAGACATCTTGCTACTAAACTCCCTACATAGTACCCCTGCAACTTAGGTCCCTGATAGTAGCCCCTACATCAAAGTGGCAATGTGCCTTATTTGGGGTGAAAATGTAATAAAAAATTAGTAAACAAAATAACTACAAAAATGTTATTTGAGTCTGATGATCTCTCAAGATGTAAATTGACGATAATGACTGTTAAAATTTTTAAAAATTTATTTAGTTCTTAAAACGTTCTGCATGAGAATGCATGGAATGCTATATAAGTGTAAATCTGAAATTTGGAATCCATTTTAAAAGCCAATATTCAACAGTTATTAGTGTGTGTGTGTGTATATATATATATATATATAATATATATATATATATATATATATATAATAGTATAGCTATATTCCAAGTTCCAAATATTTATTTTCCTTACCAAATTCATTCAGCATTTCAAAATTTTGGCACATTTTTTACAGACTTGTTTCATTAAACAGAAACAATCAAATTATTATGTCAATATCGAATCTTTTCATTGACATACTCTTCAGAAAAAATAGAAATTGTTTTTGCTTAGAAAGAAAATTGTGCATGACAACTTAATGTCGGGAAAAAAATGGAATTCATCTGCCTATAAATATAGTAATTTCTCTTTAGTTTCTTTTTCATTTTTTCACCTTCTCTGTAACATTCAATAATTTCCCTTATTAATATGAAATGGGCTCTCCAATACAAAAAATATCTTATTTTTTACTTCAATTTTTGTATATTACAAGATGTAAATTATCTGTAAATGTCAAAGTTTATTTTGCATATAAACATTTTTTAACTCATTATTTACACTACATGTCCATATACGATTTCGTTTCTTCTCAGCTTCACCATAGTTTACAGCAGAGAGCCCAAAAGAGAAACAGTTTATTACTTCGGATGGATGAAATCAGCCCAAAATTGGGTAGCATGCACAAATCTGAAATCCCAATGCCTGGTCTTACCATTGCTGGGAAGGTAAATATCATTGTCTTCTATTTTGCTAGTTCATACTAACTTAATACTTAATTTGTATCACAATGGTAGTATCTTCAACTTTTTTTTTTTATATAGCAATTGTAAAATGTCACTTATAGATACTTATTATTTGTTGCTTAGTATCTGTGTTTGATAATGTTTCTATATGTTCTATATATGCATGGAAGTTCTTATTTAAAAAAAAAAAGAGAATTTATGTTAAAATTATGTAAAACTTTATGGAGAAGACGATGGGAGTAGCGTTTTGACTAGGAGCAAAATTTACCTGTTCTGGTAGATCAAAGCAACTTTATTTTTTGTCTCAATCCAGGGTGCTTCTTTTGGAAAGCTTGTATTTTACCACATTAAAAATCGATCTTGTGTCTAATTCTATCTCCATGAGGAGGTAAGTAAATAAAAACAATAAAAGTGGTCCCAAATCATTATAAAAGCTTCAAACTAAAAATATGATCATTGCTGGGAGTTTCTTGAGGACTGTAAATTTACAGAAATCGATCTGTAAGAATAATGATAAAAAAATAATGTGGTCTTATGTTGCAGAAGATAAGACAAAAGATTCATTATTCAATCTCGGTGTCAGATCTTCCTGCTGGTGTTGTATAAACTCGAAAAATGATTTATAAGAAGTGATTTCAATGGATCATGCTCAAATTGGTTCTGGTATTTAAGATATCGTGAATGTCCTGGATTCAATTGTGGACAACACGAAGCAATATTTCATACTCCCTCTCCATGCGGTTTCATTGAAAGGATGTATATCAGTCATGTTATAAGCAATGAGATCACTTCATATACGTTCAAACCAAGTTTTCTTTGGCCTTACACTTTCTTGCCTGAGGGTAAATATTTATTCCCAATAAAAATTACAATTTTTTTTTTTTTGCTTTTTTTTGTTAAAAAATTTGGCACAAGGCCAAAAAAAGGTGGATGGGGGCAATTCTAACAAACTAATGCTAACTATGCTAGTTCCTACATTCACTCTTCTCACCAAAAATACCATATTTATATTATACGTTCTTCTTCAATCACCATAAGAAATCATACCATGGCTAACCGACATAAATTATTAGTAAGACCCCCCCTCCTTTACTAAACTATGGCAGATACATCAATTTGCCAGTTGAAAGGATGATGTGGATGCAAATGCTTTATTAACCTTACACCTCTTACAAAAATTTTGAAAAAGTACTATTATCGTATGTCTTGCTCGGAATTATCCGATGTATTCACTGCTTCCTTTGTTCCAGCTCGTTAAACTCATTGGGCTAGTGGTATCCATCAATTCACTGTTTTAATACCTCATTGTAATACACCTTCATGTTCCAGTAGCATCTTTCAAGAACTGCAAGGTTGTTGAACTCTCTTCCTCCTCATTGTTTTCCTTTTATCTACAGCCTTGGTCTTTTCAAAACTAAGGCTAATAGGCATCTCCTGTCTTTGCAATAATCAGCTTTCATTCTTGTTAGCTCCTTACATCAGGTGGCTTCATGCCTTGTCTCGAGCGATTTCTATTTAAAAAAAAAAAGTGATCTGTCACCTGATTAGGGATGAGATAGAGAATTAAAAAAAAACAAAAAAACTAAATATGAGATGTGAAAAAAGAAAATGGGGAATGACAAACTAAAAACAGGATCTAATGATATCATTCACACACTAGCTAAGTTATGAACTTAAAATGACTAAAGTCTAGAACCTAAATCTGAACACGCTTTCAGCCTGTGGTATCTGTGCATGTTATTGAGTTGGTGCAGGCAGTGGCATACTATACATGGTCAAATCAACTGAGATGCAGAGTGCATAAGGCATCCAAAATCCCATCAGTACCAAGCTTCTGCTGCCACATATCCATCTTATCATGGCAGTCATTACACCAAAGCTGTTGCTGTGGTTTCAAATTTATATGCTCTATATCTAGCTTAACTAAAGCCTCCTTCTATTCTATATGGGTAGTTGTAGTTCTTATGCCAATCATCAAGAAACAGATGCTTTGGCAGAAAGATGACGGCATTGGAAAGGTTATCCTGCATGACAACCAGAAGCTGCACTGCTCTAATTAGTAGAGAACCGTAATATATCTCTACATGTACACAGACCTATCTTTAATAGTATTTAAGAGTATCCTCTAAGAGACTGGATGTTGAGTAGCTAACATGTTGATAGTTGTGAGCATTAAATAAACTTATTAGTAATCAACTGTGGTCACATTTTGCACTGGTATGCTAATGATTACATACCCCCCCCCTCTCCAGGTTACAAGCTGCCTCTATGCAGATAGCAGTAGAAATAAAAAGGTTTCTATTGTGGCTAGATAGATGATCTGGTGGATATGGAGCTGAGGTGATACCAATGAAAGCAAAGGTGTGCACACATGCACATTCCAAATGAATTTTGATTTACATTCTTGTATTCCATAATATGACCAGAATTATAATTATCACTGAAAAACAAAGAAATTGTTTACATTCCAGATCAGAAGGTTAGGAATTGTGCATTAAAAAATAAAAAAGAATTACATTTTCGGAATGTAGGTTCATGTCTATACAAGATGGTTGATATAAACAACAGAAAATGAAGACAGAAGACCAGCAGCCATTGAGCGTGATTGACATTTCTTAACTGTCACTGCCACACGCACAAATCAACCCCTACTACTAAACCTTTCTCTCTTTATTAATGGGGAAAAAGTTTTATTGTAAATAAACTTCTATGTTGATAAATTTGTCTTTGTTGATTTTGAGAATAACGATAAAAGAATTGTCAGGTGCATGGATAATTTTAGCAAGCATTTGAAAATGCAAGCTAGTAAATTATATATACATTCAGTAATGTAACAGATCTTCATGGATTTAATTTTAGGTCTGTCAGTGTTTCTCTGTTGTCAAAGTGCTATCTTGAAAGTGCCCCTGATGTTCAGAGGCAACACATAGAAATAGATCAAAAGGAATAACTTAGTTGATTCATTTTTTACAGGGAAAGTCCCAGCATATCAAGGCCCAGAGGCCACTCGTGGCTAAAGTTTAATGAGTAAATTTGAATATTTTTTTTGCTTTGATTATTTGTTAGATTTACTTTGATTCATGCCCTTCTCAGTTTATTTGTTACTTTGATTCATGCCCTTCTCAGTTTATTTGTTATGATGGTAGTTTATAGAATATGAAATATCGCTAGCATTTGTTATAACGATTATGAAATTAAATTACTCCTGCTCAAGTATATATTCATAATGTATCAACTGAAAAAAGAATTGCAAATATTAATGTTGAACATGTGACGGAAGAAATAATTTATTTGAATTTCCATAAATTTATTTAAACGATTTGTTTGGATTTAATGAGTTTGTTAATGTGTCTCTGTAATCAGATTGCCATTTCAGAAGTTCTCTAACATAATGTGGGAAGCTTCTTTAATCCTCACAGACTGTCATATTTTTCTGTTGACAGAAAAAGCTGTTTATCCAAAGATATCTTTGTTGGTTTGGTCATGCTGTTTGTTATACAGATGACTTCATTCACAAAACCATCGATCCGTCTCCTCTTCAGGTTTGGAAAAAAAATAAATAAAATGCAGAAGCTAGGTGAAAATTTGGCTCAGGATGATGAAATAGGATGCTGGGTCCTCGTCTATATGGAGTTTGTTACTGGAACCAATATTAGCTTATGCTTGTATCTGTTTCTACAGTGGACTGTTGCACTTGGTCAGCATTCGTTAGGGATGCAGTAAATTTTCTGGATGAAGCTGAATCAACTGCTCTAGGGTGAATGCCAAAATAAATACAAATCTGTCTCTTTGCTGTTGTTGGTAACATCTACTTGTAAACATAGTGATAATCATGATGTTGCAATCATAGAGAGGGTAATCTTTTCTTTGTGGCAATAAATAGTTAAAAAGAAAAAAATAACTGTATTTATTCTGAGATTTGAATTTAATATCTTCAGTAATTTGTAGTGAGTACAACAATATGAACTGCATTTGCAACCTATATGGAATGGAGAAGGGGTCAAAAACATGTTCGATCACTTTGATTTCTAATTTGCCATAGGCAGACACTGTACCTCTTTTTTTTTGTTCTATACTTCCTCTCATGACATCATATCATGCCATGTAATCATAATTTTAAAATCAGAAACTTCCAATGAAATTTTTCATTTTCTTAATCTATTCTTATAGAAAATATCATTTTTAATGTTATTTTACATCCCAATTTCAATATTACTACATCTAGTGTCCATCATTTACATTGTTTCAACCACTTAGAAAATTAATCTACTATTTTAAAACTTTATTTAAACTTTACATTTTTCATTCAAATTATGACACTTATCTCTTCACAACATCTTTCTTTTTAAATAATGCATGAGCAAGTTTAATTACATCTGGATGACAATCTGTAGAAGTGATCTCAGACTGGCTGGCCTGTACATCAATCAGAGGGAGAAGAGATTCGTCCATTTTTTATAAAAAATAAAAAATTTTTAATGGTGTGATTTACCCACATTACATTTGTGATTGACATCTTCAACATCTTCATTTTAAATATCATTTTAATTAGTATTTAATTATCTAGCTTTAAAATGAGTTTTATTTTATTTATTTTTTTATTTTTGTTCAGCACTCACTGTAGCAATATTTAAATGCAGGCATGTAAACATAATATTAAAACAGTATTTTTCACATAGCCATCAAGTTACAATAATGGAAAATTCTGTTAGAAATTAAAAGTTTAGAATTGAAGCTGTATCGTGATATTTTGTCAGATAAAAAACAGGTGAGAGACCTGTACCATATTAACTGAAAAGATCTATCTTTTTACTAAACCACAACAGAGAGTGGCTGTGCTCTATTGACAGCTACTCCCATACAGACAAAAGGTTGTTAATATATATATGCATACATACTGTATAATGAAAAATAAAAACTATTAAAACAGTGTTAAACCCCAAATGATTTTGTGCTATCATTATTTGTAACTATTGCTATCAATCAACACACATCATGACAAAACAATTGAAAAGAGAAGAGAGAACACCTGCTACATGTTATCTACACAACAAGACTTCAGCTGTTTGTGATGAGCTTCAATTTGGATAATCTGCTGTGCTCAAAGAATTGGTATCTGTAGTGCTACATGTTACAATATCATTGATATGCAAACACATAATTTTTATTAATTTTTCTAAAATTAGTCAATTTATGACATTTTACTTCAGTATTTCTTACAATGTTTTGTCTTTATTCTATTGGAATCAACCTCACCTCCCCCAAAACAAATAAATATGATATAAAAAAGATGTTTAAGTTTAATCAAAAATATAATTGATTTATTCTCTATGTAGTGTAGAAACTTTACATTATAAATCAATAAAATACCTTTTCTTTTTTATTTCAGATTGTTACAATCCATTCAATGAGTTTGAATGTCCAAATTTTACCGACTAAAACAAAACCCAAGAAATTAGTTTTCATTGGTACAGATGGAAAAAAGCAAGTAGTCATTTCATGTTCCTTTTCCTATTTCTTTTTTCTTTTCCTTTTCTTTCTTTTCCCTTTTTATTTTCTTTCTCTTCTCCTTTGATCTTTTTTCCTCCTTTTTTCCCTTCTTTCCTCTTTCTCTTTTCCTCTCCCTCTTTCTTTCCTTCTTTTTCTCTTTTTATTGGATCTCTTTTTTTCTATTTTTTTTCCACATTTTTCTTTTTTTTTTTTTTGTATTCTTTTTCATTTTCCTTTTTTTGCTGGTCTTTTTTCATTGATCTTTTTCTTTTTCATTGCTCTTTTTTCTTTGTTGTTTTTTTTTTATTTGATCTTTTCTCTTTTTATTTGATCTATTTCCTTCTCCTTTTTCTTTTAATGACTCCCAACAAAAGTAAACAAGATACATACTACCACTATAAATATAGCACAATGTTTTATAAAGTTTTATTTTAGCACATAAAAATTGGTAGTGTTATGATCATGCTAATTAAGAGAGGGATAAGCACAATTATTAACATTTTCTGATAATGTGTAATACAAGTTTTATAGACCAATTAAATGGGGTCATGGTGGCTGACAAGCTCATAATTATGAAAATAAAATGCCATTTTGGTCCTTAATTAGACGAGATAGGAAGTTGAACATGCCTCATTCAATCAAATCATGTCATAACTAATAGCTTATGTCCCCCTCAAGCTCATCAATGTTACCACTAATATACATTTCCAAATATATGACAAAGTAGCACCTAAAATTCAATCAATTTGGAAAGTAAGAATTCATCATGGTTATTAAACAGATACAATCTGTACACTTTGATAGCAGAAATAATGGAATACATGTGATTTAGAACCCTTCTCAAAATGAATATACCTTCTACATAACCCTGTCATGGCAATGAAAAGACATTTTTTTTCTTATCGTCTCCCAATTTTAGACTCCATGATGAGTAAGGAAACTAATAAAAAAAAAAAAAAATAGAAATATTGAAGACAAGCTAAAGAAAGTTAAGATGAATAAAAATTGAAATAAAACAAAATTGAAAAACTTTGCATGTTTTTTCTCTTTATTATAACTGTCATGAAAACATTCTAGAATTTCTTGTATCCTTCAAAAAACAAAAATAAGAAAATCTCCTAAATCTTGAATCTTACCATAAAGTTCATTTGGTGTTGATACTCCAATTTCAGAACTTTGAGGAGTGTGAAATCACCTCTTAGTTGCCATTATTTTCAGGTCCACTCTAACCTGCGGTGAAAGGGTGAGAATTTGTCCCAAACATGACATTAAGTTGCATTGTTTGCTTTTTTTTTCCACCACATCATCTTTTTCAGCTTTTTCTACCATTTTCTGCATGTCCTCTCTCCAAACCCTACCAACAAGTGAAGTCTCACATTTTTCATATCCTGGGTATAACACAAAACTGCATTCAGTGGATAGGCCGTAACTTGGGAGCTTCTTTTCATTATCACTAGGGCTATGACAACAGAATATTTTTTTCATTGTTTTGACTCTAGAGTATATATCTGACACAGTTAATCAACCGAGAACCACATCACTCTATATAAAAGCATATAAGATATCAACGGATACGCACTCGAGAGTCAAAACAATGAAAAGAATATGCTGTTGTCCTAGCCCTAGTTATCACTCACAAGTCCACTCTCACCCGAAGGAGCGGTAGTGCCTTTAAAGAACTCTATTATTGGATTGTATAGAAACTATCATTTGCAGATGATTTACAAAATATACGTCTACAAAGTAATCGTATACACAAAATGTGTATGTTTGGATTAGCCAGACTACCATTCTCATCTTATTTCCACAAAATTTCTGTTGATTAAAAAAAAAATTTTCTTTTTTTTATTCCAAATAAGACATCTTACCACTTGGACGTAAGATGCTACTATTTGGAGATATGTCTAACAGAGACTGTAGGGAGTTAAGTAGCGAGATATCTGTTCACATTACATTTAAATTTCTGCAGTTTAGTACAGTCAGGGAAGTGGGAAATTCCAAAGTTTAGAAGTCTGAGGGAAAAACACTCAGAGTAAAAGGCTTTCCGGCACTTAGGGACCTTAACAATGAAGGGATGGGATTTTGCTGCTTGTCCCGTTAGTTGGAAGTATTAAGGGAGCACAATTGCTATAAGTTCATAAACACACATTCTGTTAATGTACTTGTAAAACAGCCACATTGTAGATGTCACTTCCAACCTTCTTCAGATGCATCTTTTAAAACTATAAAACCTATATTTAATTACAAACTGAATCCTTCAGTTAATTCACGGTGGGTAGATTGTTCTTGTTCCATCAACCATAACTGAATAGAAGTGTTAAGGATTGTGTAATATTTCATAAATGTTCCTGAGTTTGAATCGATGCACTTAAGATTGTTGACTAAAATATGAAAATAACCAAGATTATTTATCCTAATTTAAAAAAAATTCTGGAACATGTGTACAGTTTCAGCACAAAATAACCCAATAATGGTTGACATGCCATAAAATGCAACAATCAACCAGAAATCTGGTCAAAATCTTCATAAACTATTTCAATAAGTTTAACTATAATAAACAACTTGAAATCAAAATGTGTTTCATGCTCACTTGTACAATTAAATGCAATGAAGTAAAAATTATACAAAAGTAATCATTCTTTGTGTATATTAAACCTTTCTTTGTTTTTGTTATTTATGCTTTTCATCATGTTATGACATTTTCTATTGCAGATATCCTTATTTATTCAAAGGTCTTGAAGACTTACATCTTGATGAACGCATCATGCAGTTCTTGAATATTGTCAACAGCATGTTCTCAAATGCGAATAGGTATGAAATACAATAATTTTTATAAATTTGTAAAATTTCAGAAAGATTTAAAAAAAAATCCTAACCTGACAAAGAAGTTAGGATTATTATCGCTTATTTTTTATCATCTCATTTTGGTATTTAATGTGCTACGCGTCTCTGACATGAGGTGAGCCACACCATGCAATGTTTCATGTCTGCTCTCTGTGGTCTGATTCAAAATATTGTTATCGGTCATGTTGCATGCAGTGAAATTGCTTCTCTGTCTACTATGCTCCCTGATACCTCAGATATCTAGGTGAGTAGATGCAAAATGGGGCACACTTTACATAGCCAAACCGTACGAGATGATGAATACGTAAGGCATCCATAATTCCACCAATACCAAGTTTCTAATGACGCACAGTTGATGGACCCTTTCTTTTATGATATTATAAAATGGTTATAGTATCTTTGGATTTGTATACAGCAAAAAACAGTATTGCAATATTTATCAGCAAATGTCCTCAATAATAATCAATATTGTAGATGCAGTTGCACAAGCACTTAGCTCCCAAGAAATCTAATATATATATATTTTCAACTTAAATCTGACAATTTATTGAAAATATCATTCCCAGTATAAGTGTGACTGATGAACACAGACTATCATAGAAATGTTGGGATGTATCTAAAAAATTGTAGCTATTTCTGATCATTCCTTAATCAGTTTTATTTGATAAAACTTTAAATATTTTCTAAAATAACAAATTGATTTTTAAGGCAAGAGTAGTTTTATGATATTTTTAAGATAAAACTATTTTTTTTTAAAGTATTTTTTTTTCAAATCCAGGGCTTAACCAGCAATATTCCCTGATGTTGAATTAAAAGAAAACTTTTTTTCTTAAAAAAAAAAACAAAAAACACTTTATGTATATATATAAAAAAAAACCTACTCACTGGTTTAAATGAGATTACCATTATTTTTATAGGGGACATCAAGCGATGTATCGAGCTCGACATTACTCTGTGACACCTTTAGGTCCCCGATCTGGCTTGATCCAGTGGGTGGATGGTGCTACGCCTTTATTTAGCCTTTACAAGAAATGGCAACAGAGAGAAATGATTGCCCACTCACTGAAGGTAACTTTTATTTTTATAAACATTTTATTATCTTACCCATTTTATGCATATTTTGCTTTTGTACATCTTATGGCACAAACTTGCAAAACTCATATCCTGCATTATCTAAGAAAATTCAGAAAACTTTTTTTTTTTTTTTTCAAGGAGGATACTTACATATGTATTTACTTGGCTGGGAGGGTGTGTGTTGAATGGAGGGAGGGGTTTGTTTTTAATTCACAATTTACAAATGGATCACAAATTGTTGAAAATCAAGTGAGTCTATTCAAAAATAAATTGACCGTAAATGACTAGAAAGGTTTTCACCTAAAATAGCCAGCTTTTATCCATGATATAAAAATAGTAAAAACAAAACACTTCACTGTTTTTGACCTGTAAAAATAACAATCAAGTGAGAGCAGTAGTCCGAAGAATTCAAATAATACAAATGATCAATCTTCATCTAAAAAATTCAGAAACTTGAAATGTTACTTCTTTATATAATAACAAATCACTTAACAAGTAGCAAATCAGGATTAATAAAAAGCAGAATACTCATGTCAGGAGGAGTATTCTGCAAGTTTATAAGATAATTGACTAAACAGAACAATTTTGGATAAAGGTGTTTCTTAGTAACAGGGTACAACATGTACGTGTGTGTGTGTTAGTGATATTCATCTGGAGAATGCTCATGTGAAGATAAATTGCTAGTCAGAAGGAATTTTAGGAAAAAACAATTTCAAATATCATGTTTACAATTTTTGCTTTAAAAGAAAAGTTAAAAGTAACATTTGTAATATGAAGTTGAGCGATATTTTATTTATTTTTTCTTTTTAGTGCGGTGATGTTACTGAAAATGTTTTCCTTGCAAACAGCTGTAAAATATCAAGTTTGAATTATTTAAAATAAGCAGATGGTATTTTTATTGGTAATTTTGAAATTTAAAAGAATCCAATTATTTTACATAATTCAAATTCATTTCAAGTTTGTTCACTCTCTCTCACACACACACACGCACATAGTAATTCTTTTTCTTCTACAGTATGCTAATAATTCCATGTCACAAAAAGCAACTTTCTTTATCATTTTGTGTTCTTTTTTTTTTTTAACTTTAAGACTCTTTTTCTCTTGTAGCCGACCAGTTCTCCTGCCCCTGGTACAGCCAATGTTGGCTCCTTGACGACTGGTACAAATCCTGTAATGCAGAGGCCAAGTGACATTTATTACAATAAATTGACACCAGCATTAAAAGAAAAAGTATGTTTATTTTTGTTAACATCTAATATAATGGTCCTCAATCTTGCCCTTATTCTTTTTGTGTCTTCACAACATGTAGTTATATGATAGTTATCCATTTCATTGACACAACCTTTTGCATTGTTAAACTATATGACATATTTTAAACTACATTGGTTGGGTAGGAGAGCAGAAGTGGTGGTGGTCATCACAGATGTTAATCTTTTTCATTATTTTTTATTTATTTTTGTTTACAGTTTATATCTTTCTTTCCCCACAATCATTTTAGTAGATTAGTCTCCAATTAGTTTTTTGGACACCAAGCAATACATCTTAAGAAACTCAACAATCTCATCAGACCTTCCACACAAGCTTTCAATACTCAAACTACCATAGCCTGTTGTATAATTCAAAACAATCTTAGTTCTGATGACTTCATAGGAAGATAAATCTGGACAGTGTAGGGAAATGTGTGCAGAAGAATCGACTTTGATAGTATGACCATATTGAAAGAATGAATGAAGTTTCTTGAGTTAGTAGATTTAAAATGGTTAAGGTAGCAGGTTTAGTTTCAGGAGATAGCCAAGGAAAACATGGGAAGAAGTGATAAAAATGAATCTGAAAGATCAAGACTTGACCAAAGTCAGTTTCTTGAAGTCTTCTAGTGCATGCCAACATGTAAAAGAGACATTAAACCGAATATGATGAAAATATTGGGTCACTATTTATCAAAGACAAGGATAAGGGTTAATGATTATTAGCCAAAAGATGAGTAACATGATGGGAGTACTTACATTGATCAATGGCATGAACTGATTATTACTTAGGGGGACAAGAATTTGTTGACATTGGATTTGAAGATGATCAAGTTGTAATCAGCTTGGAGGCAGTCTTGTGATAATGTGTTTCACAGATGGGAATAGGTTTGCGCATGAAAGAAAGTCTTTTTTCATTGTGGTAGAAAACGAGTTCTTGCTGTGAATGTCTTACAAGGTGGAAATAAAGATTGGAGCTCACTTGAGCACCTTCCATGGAAATAATAGAGTAGAGAGAGACTAGCAACAACTAGTTGTAGTGAAGATATAACAACAGAAGTTTCTCTCGCTTTCCTTTTGGCTCTATAATAAAAGAACAAAATAATGAAAAAAATGCAAACTCATCTTTACTCAATGATGGAGCGTGTTCTTTGATGTTTTATTCTTTGACAGTGTTATAGTTACATGTTACGTAAGCTTCCTATTGCCTGTTTTCCAGAGGGGGAGGGGAGAAGACTAAAACAAAACTTTAAAATAGATTTACGTATCCGATATGTAAATAAAGAGACAGACTTTTCTCTCTTCATCGCTGCATCTCACTTTAAACTTTTAACTTTTAATGGAATTTTCCACTCCTCTGTTTAATTTAACCTTTTGTGGAAAGTTTCACCTTAAACACTATTTCTACATATCTGCACCCAATATCGCAACATTTTACATTGATAAAAATTTAGCAGAAAGTGTTATACTTATAGACATGGGAAGAACAAGAGTATTACACAAGTGTTGATGAATATATAGAGAGATGTATAAGAATTGTAAGAGAGTGAGTGAGAGAGAGAGAAATGCAGATAGATATCTATAATATAAATCTCACCTGTTTAAATGTATGTATGTATGTCTGCCTAAAACTTTTGACAGATGCAATGGATTTTCACAAGATTGGTATCGTTTTGAAGCTTGACTCTTTGGGTGACAAATATCGAAAAATTGGCTAAAAACATTAATTCCTTCACCCTCAACTGGGCACTTTTCTACAAAGAGGGGTTGCGTTTTTTGCCAATATTTTCAAGTCATCCCCTCTTTTCGATTGACTAGTCTTAATTTAAATCTTTGCCACTTCTGGTTTGGCTATGGATGCGACGGCAAAGACGTCAGGTTTTTATTTTCACGTTCTTTTCCTCCTTCGCAGTATGGGTTCGAGCCTGTCTGCCTACTACCAATTTTTTTTTTTTTTTTTTTTTCAACACACACCTCCAAACACCCGGGCAACGCCAGGCACCCAGGCTAGTATAATATAAAACTTAAATCCTATTTACTGTAGTTACAAAGAATGTTATTCCTAGAAACACCTTGCAATTCTACAAAAGTCTAATGAAACATGTTTATATATTTTTATTAGGGAATTACCAACATGGAAAATCGGAAAGAATGGCCATTGAATATATTAAAGAAAGTTCTTGAAGAACTTATGTCTGAGACACCAAAAGATCTTCTTTCCAAGTAAGTTTCATTTCTCAGTACTTATTTTTTTATTTACTTATTATAACAAAGGTGCATGTTTCTCTTTATTAATAAAATTGGGCAAACACTTATGTGACTGCTTACATTTCATGGGTTTACATTACTTTAATAATTACATATTGAATTGTTTTTCATTTACTATTTAATCAAGTATTTATTTCATGAAAAAAACAAAAAAACTCGATAGAAATGAATTATTAAAAATCCTATTTTGAAAAAATAATTATGAAATTAAATCCACCAGAATGCATTCCGATTTCTTTGCCAAAAAATCAACTGTTTCAATTTTTTTTAATCAAGAAAAGTAGAAATACTTTGTGACTCTTTTGAAATTTGGAAAAATTTAATCTGTCATTTAAAGTAACTTTAAAATTCTTAGCCAATCCTCATTTAATTAAAAGATTGAAAGTTCTTGAAAGACAATTACATCCAATGAGTTTATGAATCAGAATTAAAACAATATTAACTCTACAATAATTTGTTATAGTTTTCTAAAAATTTGGTGCAATTGATAATTTAATCACCAAGCAATATTCTAATTTTTCAAAATTCTATTTAAAAAGAAATTTGGTGTTGTAGAGGATATATTGGCACCACCTTTCTTTATACAGCAGACTATCCTAATTAGCATATCGATGGCAATGTTAGCTTCAAAGAATACAATAGTATGAGTACAGACAGGCCATTTTCTATTTATCTATTGCATTGTATCATTTGAGTTATTCAATGCCTTCGATAACATAAAATTTTGTTTAAAGAAAATGACTTAATTTTTAAAAACTAAAAGAAAGCAGAACAATGCTGGATAGATACATTATTTTTATAATAAATATGTATAAAATCAGTGCAACAATGTTTTATCAATACTGTTATATCATTTTTAAAAATTATTTCTTGATATTTCAGAGAACTATGGTGTGCTAGTACAGGTCCTAGTGAATGGTGGCATAAAACCCAAACCTATTCTCGCTCGACTGCCGTGATGTCAATGATTGGTTACATCATTGGATTGGGTGATAGACATCTTGACAATGTATTGATTGATTTATCGACTGGAGAGGTAAGACCCCCCCCCCCCTTGTGAACCCTCCGCTAGTTGCTTGACATAGTCTCCTCACCAAACTAAATCCCTATTTTGGTATCTGCAAAAGGACATTTTGCTGATTATTTCATCTTTAGCCATCCACCAGTGACCAGCAAATCTGTTTTTTTTTTTTCTAACTCCTCATAAATGAGGTTTTTTAGTTTTTCTATATCCAACAGCATATCGTTTGTTTCCATAGATATAATTAGATATTATAATAATTTTCATCTTCATTACAAACTTAAACTACATTTTCTATTTATATACTAAAGCTGAGTTAAGATATCTCTTATGGCTTTTTTCCTATATATTTTGATCACACAAAATAAATGTAAAAATATTCCTCAATTTACAGATTGAGTTATGTTTGCGAAAAACCCTCCATTTTGACTGTTCTGATTGGCCATAATTTGTAGTTAATTCAACAAGTGAGCTATCTCTTACTAAGTTTTTGTCATTTTCACCCTCTCACAGTATATTGTTTGAACCGCTCCCTCTTATTTTCTACATTGTCTATCACTTTCACTGTTTATTAAGTCAGAGGTAATAAAATTCTAAATTGGTATAGTCTATTACAAACAAAAGGAAATATCACCACATCCTAATTTAAACAATCTAACCTAAGTTCAATGAGTGACCAAATAGGTGATTTTTTCGATTACAAGTAATATCTATGCTTTTTTTTTTTTTTTTTTTTTTTTTACTAATAATTGAAACTTTCTATTTATTCATTAGGTTGTACATATTGACTACAATGTATGTTTTGAAAAGGGCAAAGGTCTACGGGTTCCTGAGAAAGTCCCATTTCGAATGACACAGAACATTGAGACGGCATTGGGAGTGACAGGTGTAGAGGTATGTATAATACTGTTGCGATGCTCATATTAAGTTCAGCAGCATTGATTTTTGTTTTTGTTTGTGGTTAGATTTTTTTAAAAATTAGATCTTGCTAAATCTAACTTTATATTTTCAAACAGGAACTAATACTCAAAATTAATTTTCTTTATCTTTTTTTTAGACAAAGTAGTTGTCATTATTTTAAACAAAATAATTCACTTGACTTTGTGCTTTAGAAAACTTAAAATTGTTAATATTTAGTAATGTGACCCTTTCCAAATATCCCACTAGGTTTCATCATTTATTCTTGTTGGTGATTCATGTGATTTTAGATTATGGAAGGCAATGAGTTATTGAAAAATATTTTGGTACAGGTTAGTTGTTGAATACAAACAAGTATCAAAGAAAATCCAACATAATATAACAGTTGGTTATATATGTATATCGTTGCATAAATTACAATATGAGAAATAATTGAAGAAACTTTTCTCTGACACTACTTTAATGATTTTATAGGTTTTATCTGATTTTTTTTAACAAAATCAATAGTAAGTTTTAATAACGCTCTTCTTGCTAAGAATTTGGTTAAGTTCTCTTTGTTTTGCAATAGTCAGTTTGGTAAGGAGAGTTGTCTGAAGAACTGCTTTCCTCTGTGTTTTTTATATGAAGATGAGCTCTGTCTGAATTCACTTCCCTCACATAATTTGTATGCATAGTAATTTATTGTAGTTCTACAATTATAATTTTTGTTAGTTTGTTTTACCCCTTCCGGTGATGACGTCATTCCTCCCTCAAAATATGGTTGTATATGTGTTAGTACTTGAAATTATCCTGACATAGATTGACGATTGTTTTTAGTGACAATAACGTCCTAGGTTTTATACGTTCCTTTTTATTAGAGTGGATGGGAATATGCGAGTAGGAGGTGGGGGGTAATTCCCGGTGATAATGTTGTTCCTCTTCAAATTATTGTGGTAGGTGTGTTATGACTTGAGATTATGTTGCATAGGAGACCATATTAGAGAGAGAGACAGATGGTGACATTCATATTGATGAGGGGAAGATACATTTGTACAGATATTACAGAGGGGGAGAGAAGAGAGAAGACATACCTTTTACAGTTCTGTGGATGTTCCTTCTTTTAACATATATTAGAGTGGAGAAAGATTGATCAGTTCTTTAACATCGGAGGGGACAATCATTACTTAGATGGAGAGGGGGACACATTTCTTAGATGGAGATGGGGACACATTTCTTAGATGGAGAGAGGGACACATTTCTTAGATGGGTAATACACAAAGTTCATTATAAAGATGAGTGGGAACAATGTTCATATAAATGATTTCACATTACCTTCAATTTGGTAGAAAGGCGACACGAAGGCGGCAGTTACAAAAATATGAGATGTTCTTTTATTCCATTTGACCGGTCAAAATGATGATCACATCCAGGAATTCAAAGTTGTTTCTACATGTTTAAAACTTTCCTCTTTGCTTCTAAAGGGGGACCCTCCTCTGATTCAATCTGGACTCCATCTCTCTCTTCGACTCTAGCTCCTATATTAAGAATTCATTTCTGCCATGACGTCATACGTGTGTCCAAAAACGTGATCGACCCACGTGGCCTGGACATGCGTGGTTCGCACATGTTCCCAAACCATTTCTACAGACAAAGAATTCTTACTAGCAGCCAATCAAAACTCAGAATAGATTTGCCTATCCAAACATAATAGAATGTCTCAAGTTTCTTATAAACTAGCATTCTAGACTTCTATTCCAGTTTATTAAGCTTAATTGGTCAGACAGCTGAGTGGTTTATACTAAATCCAATAAATGTCATTATATAACTATTTTTTTGTTTGGACACTTGGCTCTCCCTTCTGACCATATCAACATGTTGGGTTGCTAAACTGAGAGTTTCTCTAATTTTTCACTCAGTTTTTTGCATAATTATTGAATTTTGAAAGATCTTTCACGCAGCATTGGTTAGGCAGACAAGGGCAGAAAAGACAGTTCTACATTGTATTATCCTCCTTTTCACATTTGCGGATGGTTGGATTGGTTTTGTAACTCCATTTGGCCATAGCAGCTTTTGATTGCCCCATTACTGTTGTTGGTTGGTTCAGTATCCTATATTGTGAAGGAGATAATATTCATTACTGATAGTCTTTGTAATTTCTACTCAGCTGGCAATTGTATAAGTCCCCAGACATACTCCTCCACCATACTGTATACCGATACTCCATGGGTGACTGGGATAGCTTCCATACATTTATATCTGATCTACCTCTGCATTCAATGTTTAAAAAGGATGTGTCCTCTATAGTATCAGACCTGACCGAATGGTTAATTGTAGGCATAGACCGATTCGTACCATCTAAAAAATTCCAACAAAAACCTACCAGCCAGCCATGGTTCTCCCCAGAATGTGCTGCTGCCATCACGCACAGAAATCACTTTTTCCATAAGTACCAACGTAATAGATGCACTGAGACTAAAGCTGCTTTCAGGAACGCCAGCAACCACTGTAAAAGAGTAATAAAAAATGTAAGAGAGCTATATGCCCAGTCTGTTAAATCCAAACTAGCTGATCAGCGGCTTGGGTCCCACCAGTTTTCGCAAATAACAAATAGGATCCTGAACAGAAGTGTGCGTTCTATCCCAATCATTATCAATGGACCAGAGGTCATCTCAGCTTCAGACAAGGCCAAACTATTTGCCAAGAACTTTGCAGCTAATTCTACCCTATGTGACGAAGGCCATTAACTCCCCATATTTCCTCCTATAACACAAAACACGCTAGGTAACATACAGATATCTGTGCATGAGGTCGCCAAGCTAATCAAGAACCTTGATTCCAGTAAAGCTACTGGCCCTGACGGCATCCCAATTATAGTGTTAAAAAAGCTTCAACCAGAACTTGCTCCCATACTTATGAAACTGTTTAAACATTGCCTTAAGAAGTGCTTTCCAACACACTGGAAAACCTCATCAGTATGCCCTGTATTTAAGAACTCAGGTGATAAGTCATCTCCCTCTCAGTACAGACAAATAAGTCTCCTGTGTGTTATGAGTAAGTTGCTGGAATCCATATTAAATAGAGAAATAGCCAACCACCTCAGCAGAAATAACATTCTTAGTGACATGCAATATGGTTTCCGCTCTGCAAGATCTACCGCAGATGTGCTAACGATTATATCTCATAGGATTAGTGAATCTCTTGAGAAAGGCTTCCTTTTTAGGGCAATTGCTCTTGACATATCAAAGGCCTTCGACAAGGTATGGCATAAAGGCCTACTTCACAAGATATCCAGCTACGGTATAACTGGAAATATTCTCTCTATCATTAAATCATTTCTCTCTGATAGGCTCATAAGAGTAGTGGTTGATGGACAAAAATCAGAGGCCTGCAGTATTAATGCTGGAGTCCCTCAAGGGTCCATCATGGGTCCAACTCTCTTCCTGATCTACATCAATGATCTCCCTAAACACATACTTAAATCATTCGTTGACATCTATGCTGATGACACAACCATCTACAGCAACACATCAAAGGCTGTAAATGACAAAGCTCTCTCTGATTCTCTCTCCTCTGATCTCGAACGATTGGTTCAGTGGGGGAAGACGTGGCTGGTTACCTTTTAATGCATCTAAAATCAAACTCCTATCTTTACATCATCAACGCTCTGATCTCCATCTGGCATCAATTGAAATGGATGGCTCTCATCTAGGAGAAGCCCCATGTTTTGACAAGCTCCTGGGCTTGACCTTCACTCCTGATCTGAAATGGAACACATACATCAAGTCTGTTGCCAAGGTCGTTGGAAAGATGGTGGGATCCTTCTACTGCTCCAGAAGATATCTCCCTACTGATGCAATTCTCTATCTATATAAAAGCCAAGTACGTCCAAAGATGGAATACTGCTGCTATATCTGGGCAGGAGCTGCTAAAAACAGCCTATCCTGCCTTGACAGAGAGTACAAAATAGACTTCGTGGCTTAGTGGGGGATGCCCTTTTCTCTTCCCTGCAACCTCTCTCCCACAGAAGAAACGTTGCCAGCCTATCTTTGTTTTATCGTTATTTCCATGGCAGGTGCTCGCCTGAACTCCAATCTCTGGTCCCCCTCGCCAATCTTTTACAAAAAACACCCATCTAGCTGAATCCACTGTCAAAAACTTTCCCCACTCTTTATCTATGCCTAAATCAAAACGTAGATTCCATGAACAAAGCTTCTTTCTTAAAAGTGCACGCCTGTGGAACTCTGTTCCGTCTGCCTGCTTCCCTCCTGACTACAACTTGGATGTCTTCAAGTCCAACGTAAACAAATTCCTGATGAACCTCCCCCTTAAGTAGACACTTTAAATATCCATACTAACGTACTGTACTTACAATAGCCCTTATCCCTGAGTGGCTACCGGGCCTTGATAAGTGGTGACCACCTTGTAAAAAAAAAAAAAAAAAAAGAAAAGATTTCTCAATTCAGCGATCAGAAACTTAGAATTTGGGCATCTGATTTTTTATTTTGTTGCCCTTTTGATGACTGAACCTGATTTTGCCATACACAATATTAGCACACTTTTTTTTTTTTTTTCAAAATGGTAAAATACTAATATCTATCTCAAGCTAAGTTAATCAACATTTGTTTCCATAAAGCTTTTCTATATATATATATATTTTTGATCACAAAATACATGCTAAAACATTTACTTTTGCGATTAAGTTTAAAAGAATTTTAATAATTCTAGTTAGCCATCTGTTTGCAATTTACTCAACAAGTAACGCATCGCTTAAGTTTCTTTTGCTCTCAACTTCTCTCATTGTATATTGGTTGAACCTTTGTTCTTATTTCATGCAGAATCTATTACTATTTTGTGATGTTCTCTTTCTCTTTTTATCAAGTCAAATTTTTTTATGGAAATCACTCGAGACAAGGCATAAAGCCATTTGATTTAAGAAGCTTAAAAAAGTACCTATTTCAAAGTCACAAGCTAGTTAATGATAAATGTTAGATGGATAGATTCTGATTAAAAAAAAAATCAATTCTTCTTGTTTCTCAGAATATGAGGACTAAAGGACAAAATAAGGAAGCAAAAGTTATAAGGCCACTGAAAGTAAAACAGAGGTCCACTATAAAGAAAAGAGAAAAATTGGAACTATCTATTCTAAATGAAAGAAAATATCACCAGTGGTAGTGATATTGGTTAGTACATAGAAGAAAGAGAAAGAAATGGTTGCATATAACAAGCAGAAGGCATCTAATTTTGGCTTTTGAATTTTATTTCATTGACTTTGTAAAATTTTTCATGATTCAAATAAGTTAACCTGAACTCAATTGGTGAACCAGCAGGTGACCGATATTTTATATATTTTTTTTTCTAGTAAAATTTGAAAAAAAAAATTTGAACTTCAAAATATTAAAAAATTTTTTTACTTTTGTTAAAATTATTTGTGGCCTTTTCTTGCAGGGTACATTCCGCACAGCCAGTGAACATGTAATTAAAACGATGCGTAAAGGTCGTGAAACTCTGCTGACCCTTCTTGAGGCATTTGTGTATGATCCTTTAGTCGATTGGACAACTGGTAATGAAGGTGGCTATACAGGTGCATTTTATGGAGGTGGACCAACAGCACTGACCAACTTAAATGAAGGACGCCAGAGCAAGAGAGACATGGAAAGGGACATTACAATCAGTATGTTTGCAATCCGTGTAGCGGAGATGAAGGCTTCTTGGCAAAAGAATAAGTAAGTTCCCATATGAAATTTTGAATTTTTGCTTTGAGGTTGTTGAAAATAAACAAATCGCTTTTAACTAATCAGCTCCTCTTTTATATGTTTATATATAAGAAGAGTATATTTATTTTTACAATGTTACCAAAAAGTTCACTCTGCACAAAGCCAAAATTATCTTGATCTGTTCTTTAAAATTAGTTTTAGTTGCCAAAATACCACATTCATTCTATGGGTAAAATCTACTTATTATCCCAATGGTTTGACGTTTTAAGAGTAGATATTTTGTCAAAAATTATATCTTTTTCAAATAATGCTATAAAACCTTATGCCTAGAATCCTTATTCCAATGTTGATCAAAATCCATTACATGCTTTTGATTTTAGAAAATGGTTAAAATTTATGGCTCGAGCTTAAAGAGTTTTCAAAAATTGAAATTCAGGGAACTTAATTGTAAAATGAATCATATTTAATGCAAATCTGATGTATTTGACTTTTTAAATCAGAACTTGTGCACATATGTCTCTCAGAAATACTTTAAATATTCTAAAGAAACTGAAATTTTGGAAATATTTATTAATTAATGTCTAATGTCTTATTGTTAAAATTTCACAAAAATTGGATGTATCTGAATTTGCATTTTATTGAATATTAGCCACATTATCCAACCTTACCCCTAGCAGTTTTGTTTCCAAATTTATAAGAATCAGTTAATTAGTTTAGGAGTGAATCCTGTACATACAGTTATATAAACATGCTTAACTTTATTTAAATAAAGATGTTCAAAAATTCAGATTGTCCAAATACTTTCAATTTTTTCAGGAACCATTATCAAGTAGCAATACACATGGACGATAAAACGCTTTGGATAATCACAGATTTCAAGGGGCTTCTGCTAAAATAGTTATATTTTACAAACCAAAGTGCTTTAAGTTTTCAAAATGCCACCATTTTGTTTGGAAAATAAATAAAAATGTACATATTTTTTAAAAAGTTTTAAGCAAATAAAGTGATAAAAATGTTAACATAGTAAAACAGCATTTTCGGTAAGATTTTGTAATGACTCCACCTGATTTGTAAATGTCTGTACCGTGTTTCTAGTTAGAATTTTTTTTATGAAATTTGGAAACTAGCCAAAAGGGATGTTAATTTTAATAGTTTTGGGTGTCCGAAATATATTTGACCACTTGTTTTTTTTTTTTGTTATGTTAAAAAAAAAAAGATTTTAACATGATGAGTTTGGAAAATTTAGAAAAAAATTTTCTTCGGACACTCACTTTTAAATAAAACAATCTTTTTACTACGGTTATCCGTTGAAAGAATAATAGTATATTGTTTTGTCTTGTACGTAGCAATTTAAAAACATGATATCGGGGGGAAAAAAATCGTTTTTAGTTTGAATGTAGACTGATGTAGTATTAGTAATAGCATCATCATCATCAGCAGCAGCAACAATAGCATGGTGTAAACATGTTTTTTTTTTGTTGTTGATTTTTATTTCAGATGGATTTTTTTTTTAAACTGAAATTCTGGTTATAAAAAAAAATTCTTACATGTTTAGTTAGAGCTATTTTGTTATCAACTACATGAATATTTAAAAAATTTTGATAGTAGTCAAATTTTAAAAAATATTGTTTCATTTTGAATAACAGAAGGTGTGAAATATGATTTTTTTTTTTTTTTTGTTTGGTTCACATGCGTGAGCGGTACAACCCTTCATATTTTTTTTAATTTTCATCTTATGTTTTCAGCAGATTATTATTGAATGGAAACTAATCTACCCGATTATAAAAAAAAAAAAAAAAAAAAAAAAAATGCAAAAGCGATATTTAAATATTTGTTAGAGGTGCTCAGTTTAGGAACAAAAACAGTAGAAAAAGACATTAAATGTTATTAAAAATCAAATTCATTCAAAATTTGTGAATAATTTTTAAACTTTGGCAAAAAGTTTTCTGTTACTTCTATAGTTTATTGCCAAAAATGGAGATGACATTTTTTGGGGGCACTTGTCGTTAAAATCAGAAGGAGAAATCAGTATTTTAAACTATGAGCGAAGTAGGAAATAAATAACAAAAAAATTGCAAAAGTGTTTTATTAAAATTATATTTTCTTAAAGACTTTTCAATAAATGTCTTACAATTATATTTGCATACATTTTTATGCAATAAATTTTTGGTTTTCAAATGGTCTCACATGTCATTTTCGTTTTCTGTTTTTAATAATAAAAAAGTATATATACGTTTCATGAAAAGCTTTCATGTTTTTATTAATTAAATCGAAACATTTCTAATTAAACAATTATGGATATATGTTCTTTCACTGTCTTTATTTACTTTTTTTTTTCATAGTTCTTTTTGGAAGTAATTAATATTTAGTTTAATATTTTTTGTTTATTTCCTACTTTGGCCATAGTTTAAAATACTGATTTCTTCCTGATTCTAATGACAGGTGCCCGAAAAAAATGGCTTCTCCATTCTTGGCAATAAACCGTAGAAGTACTTTTTTTTTTTTTTTTTCATTTAAATAGGTAGGACAAAAATACATCATACTTTTCCAAAGGTCACGTTTTCTGTTAGTGACGTCACTTGTTTTAAATAACATTTATTTTTGACTGTTGTAATTCTTGTAAAGTTTTGCAATAGATGTCAAACACTCTCTTAACAAAAAAACAAAAACAAAACTCGCTTACTCTTACATCTAACCCTAGGTATGAGTAGCAAGCCTCCTCCTAAAACCTTAGCCCTAAATATAACACTAAGTCCGAATGGCAGAGCTCCTCACTAAACAAAATTTCTTGGTAAGCTACATATAAGCATCAAAAAGAGGACTTTTCCTTAAAGAAAGATGCACATGATTAATCTCCCATAAAAAATAAATTGGTCAACTGTCCTAAAACGCTAGAATGGTCTCAAAATGGTAAATTACTTTACATTAAACTTATGCAAAATCAACCCCCACTCTAAATTCTAAAATTGTTTTTGCTTTGTTTCTATTAAGTTTTCAGGATGTTCAAACATAATTTCTCTTAGCCCTATCATTAACCCAAAGTCAGAGTGGCAATCTACCCACCTTCTCATAATTGCACAAAGACCCTCTTCAAACCACACATAATCGCCTTTTAGAAAAAAAAAACAAAAAAAACTCCCAGGATTTATCTACTATAGAAAAAAAATGGGTTAACTGTCCTAAAACGCTGGAATCGTTTAAGATGGGAAATCATTTTACATTAAATTCCAAAATAATTTTTGTTTATCTTTTATTAAAGTTTTTCAAAGTGGTCTCATGTAATTGTCTATAAAGGTAGAATCACATATTTTAGAGAGGTAGTCACATGGGGAGGGGGTAACGGAAGGTATTAATCAACATTAATACCAAAAAATATTGCATATATTCATTTTTAAACAGTCATAGATTTAGATTTCAGTTATTTGTGCATAAAATGCCTTACAATTTAGTTTTGCGTTCTCTAACTTATTTTCTTTTAATGGATACATGGCATTTTTAAGGAATTGCAGCATATTTATGTGTATTTACTGCAGATTATTTGGAAACCATTAATTTCTGGAGATTTTCAGTAGCATATCCTGGTTCCTTGCACAGAAATACACTTACATAGCAAATTTCATTGCTTAATCTTGTGTTTTAATAAAGATATAGCATTTTTACTCAAAGGGTAGTGTAAAAAATGTGACAAAACGCATATGGTCTTAAAGAGAGAAAAATATCCAAACGTGCAAGGCACAAAAATGGTCATAACTTCCTTAATTTTAATCGGATTTAAAAATTTTTAAAAAGATTCTTTCTTAGCTTATCAAGCTCTTTCTATGTATGTCATTATTGAAATATGTTAAGCCATTTCAATTTTTTCATGTGTATTGCTATTATCAAGGAAATTTAAAAATTGGGAGAATTGAACATGATTTGACAATTACACATTTCGGAACATTAGTTAAGATTTTTGACAATTGCAATAAAAAAAACAAAAACAATTGCCATCTCTCTTTTAATCCTTACATTCTCTTGCCCACTCCTTCTCACACACCTCTCCTCTTTATTTACAAGTAAAACATTGCCACACTTTATCTTGTCTTTGAAGTGCATGAAAAATCCAATTTCTCATATTAATCAAAAAAATGTTTGTTTTTTTCCAATTTCTATTGTCTTGTAGGGAAGACATGTTAACTGCACTTCCATTGTTGCAAACTATCATGCAAGATTGGACGGTGCAGACAGATGAATTTCAACGTTTGGAATCAAAATTAACCAATTTAGAAGACTTGCAGTCACTGTTGGATGAAGCATTGATGAATAAACAACATGCTCTCTACACGCTGAGTGACAGGTTCGTTTCATTTCAATTTACAAAATATATATCACAAGCTTTCAATAAATAAGGTAAACTTTGCAATAAAACAACTCATTTCATTCAGGAAAATAAAAGGTTATTTTTTTGATAGAAAGTCAAAAATTTACACAGAAAGTTACCAAATTTGGAAAAAATGCTCCTGAAGAAGGTCAAAGGTTATATTGGTCAAAAAAGAAATGGCAAACAATATGCAAAATATTCCCTTACAAAGTGTATGCCTATCAACATACAAAATACATGAATAACCACAAAAAATACTATCACATAATAAACCTCAGCACATTGTTTATTATTTTAGATGTAGGCAATCTGAAAAGAGTAACTCACTTCCAACCTAGTGTTAGATATTGGTTGGGTCATGCCAAAAGGTGTGCTGGTTGATGATTATTATTATTTTTATGATCGTTATTAATATTGATAAGAATAAAATGTCAAAAACAATGTTATCTAAGCAAAATAAATATTTACAGATAAAATTATTCATTTTAAAATGTTTTAATAGAAAGGAATGTTAGTTTTCATAACTAGTAAAAACAAAAATGTTAACTTAGTGAAAAAAATGTTAGAACATAAACTGACGTAATAGGATAGTTTAAAAATACATGTATCAGTTAATGGAGAGTTGGGAGTCGGACTTAGTAGACTCAGTTGGTAATTCTAACCTTTGCGACCAAGGCTGCCAATCTCCAATATTTCCTCCTGTATCAGAAAACATGCTATGTGATATACAAATATCTGTACGTGATGTTGCCAAGCTAATCAAAAACTTTGATTCAAGTAAAACAACCGGCCCTGACGGTATTCCAATTATAGTACTCAAAAGAATTCAACCAGAACTTGCGCCCATCCTTACAAAACTGTTTAAACGTCTTAAGGAGAATTGTTTCCTGTCACCCTGGAAAATCTCATCAGTATGCCCCGTATTTAAGAATTCAGGTGATCGGTCATCTCTCTCACAGTACAGACCAATAAGTCTCCTGTGCATCATGAGTAAGTTGCTGGAATCTGTGTTAAATAGAGAAGTAATCAACCATCTTAGCAAAAATAACCTTCTTAGTGACATGCAATATGGGTTCCGTTCTGCTAGATCTACAGCAGATGTGCTTACAGTTATATCTGATAGAATTAGCGAATCTCGACGGAGGCTACATTTCTAGGGCAATTGCTTTTGACATATCAAAGGCCTTTGATTGAGTATGGCATAAAGGTTTACTTCACAAGATCTCCAGCTATGGTATAGCTGGAAATGTCTTCTCAATTATTAAATCATTTCTCTCTGATAGGTCCATAAGAGTAGTGGTTGATGGGCAGAAATCAGAAGCTGAAGTCCCTCAGGGGTCCATCCTGGGCCCTACTCTTTTCCTGATCTATATTAATGATCTTCCAAATCACATCTATGCTGATGACACTACTATCTATGGTAGCATATCTAAGACCGTAAACGACCAAGTTCTCTCTGATTCTCTCTCCTTTGATCTTGAGCAAGTGGTACAATGGGGAAAGAGGTGGCTTGTTACTTTTAATGCATCTAAAACCAAGCTTTTCTCTTTACATCATCAACGCTCTGATCCCCATCTGACATCAATTAAAATGAATGGCTCTTGTCTTGAGGAGGCCTCATGTTTTGACAAGCTTCTGGGTTTGACCTTTACTCCTGATCTTAAATGGAACATATACATAAAATCCGTTGCCAAGGCCACTGGAAAAATAGTGGGATTCTTCTATCGATCCAGTAGATATCTCACTGCTGATGCAATTCTCTATCTATATAAGAGCCAGGTACGTCCAAGGGTGGAGTACTGCTGCCACATCTGGGCAGGAGCTGCAAGAAAGGACTTATCCTGCCTTGATAGAGTTCAAAATAGACTTCGTAGCCTCATAGGAGATATCCTTTTCTCTTCTCTGCAACCTCTATCTCACAGAAGAGATGTTGCGAGTTTGTCTCTGCTTTATCGTTATTTTCATGGCAAGTGCTCGACTGAGCTCCATTCTATGGTCCCCCCTCGCCAAACTTTCACAAGAAACACCCATCTAGCAAAAACACTATCACTAGTTTCCTCCACTCTTTATCTGTGCCTAAACCTAAACGTAGATTCCATGAACAAAGCTTCTTTCTTAGAACTGCACGACTATGGAATTGTCTTCCGTTTTTCTGCTTTCCAGCTGACTACAATATGGTTGTCTTCAAGTCTAACGTAAACAAGTTTTTGATGAGCCGTTCCATATAAGTTAACAAATTTACCGAATCTCCATTACTAACGGTTACTATATTGTCCAATTTCTACTGTACACTCTTTAACCATTATCCTCGAGTGGCCTCTTGGCCCTCATAAGTGGGGATGTCTATGTAAAAAAAGTGGGGGGGTGTTGATAGTAAAGATCTAGGACCAGCTTTGCAGCTTTCCAATGGGGAGAAACATCCCGAATAAAGCTGCTGTAAGTACCACCAAGGCTTCGGGTCATGTGAAACTTCATTTGTAGTTTTTCCGAGGGTTCATCAAATGAAAACCAAAGATGGACCAAGTATGTTTCCCCATTGACCGATGTAAAACCCTAAGAGACTGTTATTTGTCTTTGTTAAATTGTTATATGTTCTATTTAGACAATCACTAGATAAGTAGACACCTTCATATGTAGATGATCAAGTATAATGACACGATAATATATACTCATATATATCCCCCCACCTGACAACATTGCACTAGCAGAAACGAAAGATACAATTAAATATTTTTTCAGAGCTTATGATTATTTTAAAAATACATTGTATGGCACAAAATGGTTTATACAGTTGATGTGCAGTAAAACAAATCCTAATTGAACAAAAACATGAAAAAGAATATTGCTTAGCACATGTGGATATTATAATGACGATGAAGTTATATTTAAAGTATGCGAGTATGAAGTTATAATCTTATTTGTACTTATATCCACTCTGGTTGAGTTGAGTTGGCTTCCTCTTTCTTGAGCATGCAACATCATAAACATGTTAATTTTGTTATTTATCATTATTCTTTACCCATTAACCACCTTAATGTTATTCCCTTGGATTATAATTTATGTACATTAAGTGCAATGTAGGAGAAACCTAATTGTTATTTAATATTATTAAACTGAAATAATAGAATGAGTTATATTTAAACAGACACAAAGGGTATTCTTGTGTATGATATGTGTTTCGTGTTGGTTGTTAGTGATCCTTTAACTTTTATTTTTAGAAATAATGAGGATTTTGAATGATTTAAAAATTTTATAAACTGTAACTGTATTTCAAATGATTTGAAAATTGTGTAGATTTATCTTTCTGTATGTACTACCTATATTACTTAATGTTTGTTCTCTATTGTTGTTACTAAATGATTTTCGTTTTATGATTTCTGAATGAATGTTTTATTATTTTAGATATTCTGATTATGCTGCAGTCAAGAATACAAGGGATGCTGTTCAGGCCACAATACAAGAGAAAATAGCAGATTTCACTCAATGGCACACAAATCACAAAGTAACATTTTCTTTTTCTTTTAAAATTGACTTTTTTTGCTTAATTAAATTCAATAAAAGTAATCAAATTAAACTGTCTAAAGTAAAGTACTGAAATTAAGTACTATTTATCAAAAAAAAATTTAATGTAATTTTGGGGGAGAAAAAATAAAGCCTTTTGAATTTTAAGAAATAATTCATTTTATTTACTAAACTATTTGTAGATTTTTTTGTTTATGTTAACTTATATGTAAAAATTTTCATCTTAAATAAATGTATCAAATTAAACATTAAAAATAAATAATAAATATTATGTAATTTGCATCAAGTATTGTGTATCTTGTTCAAAATAGTGGGATAAAAAGAATTGCATTGTAGATAAATTAAAATAAATAAAATTATGAGATGTGTTTAGTGAAGTGATTAAATGCATGTTTTTTTTTTTCATCACCAAAAATTCAATAAATACAAATTGAATTATTTTTTATTTACTATCACTCAAATATTCAAATCCAAATGCAATTGTGTAAACTAAAAAAAAAATGTGAAAATCCTATTTTGAGCTTTATACACAAGGCAGACTATGTAGCCAGTTTCTTCAGCGTCACATAATCAACAATCCCTCTATCAGGCTGTTTGCTGATTTAACACTTCTGACTGATTATTTATAAATTTAAAGAGTTAAAATGATTGGAAGTGTTAAATTGATTTAAAAAGAAACATGAATGAAAATTTAAAACAATATGTCTATGTGGGTAATTCTAGTATAAAAATTTAGGATCCTTAAACCTAATCTTGTCTAGATATTTTGTATTACTCTGTATGCATGCGTGTATGTGTATATGAGTGGTGTTCTAATTTACTTTTGGGTCTCATTCTGTGTTATGTAAAATATATAATATAGTTTTTTGCTAGAATTTCAAAATGGGGTTGCCACCTCTTTCTTTTTGTTGACTGTAAATAGGCTGGCCTTTTAGCAAGTTTTGAACAGTTTGTGATCTATGAACAATCAATTTCATTTCATCTTCAGTCTATCTCACATTGTTATTCATAGCTTTCAATTAACAATACAGTGTGTATGTATATATATATATATATATATATATATAATTTTTTAAATTTTGTCTCTGAGATGGGTATATTTGCTGATGACAACCATGCTCTATGGCAGACACAAGGGGAAAACGAATGAACACATATCTAAGGCAATAGTGGAAATCCTAGAGGAAGACCTCCAGTCTATAGTGAAATGGGGTCAAAAATGGATGGTAACATTCAATACTGCCCAAACTAAGGTTGTTTCCTTCAATAATCACAAAAACCTTTTCAACCACCAATAGCTATGGCTAATGATACATTACCTGAAACTACTTTGTTCAAACTCCTCGACTTAACATTCACAGGGAACATGAGTTGGAACAGATACATCAAGGGCATTGCTGCAGCTGCTGTGAAGAAGATGGGCTCTCTCTATCATGCTAGAAAGTTACTTATGCCTGAAAGTATTCTGTACCTCTACAAGGCCACCATTCGGCTATGTATGGAGTATTGTTGTCACATTTGGACTGGTGCATCTGCTACTAGTCCCCCACTCCTAGACAGGGTTCAAAAGAGAGTCGCCAACCTAATAGGTCCCGAACTGTCAGCTAGGCTTCAGCCTTTCTCCCATTGATGAAATGTTGCATCTCTCTACCTGTTTTACAAGTATTTTAATGGTAGATCGATGAACTACAAGCCCTTGTACCCCCCTCCCCCCGACAAGTGGCAAAATCCCACTCCGGTACAGTAGAGATCCCCTGATGCCAGAAAACCTTCTACTCGAATAGTTTGTTCTTCAGAACTTTTATACTTTAGAATTCCCTTCTGGGTTCCTGCTTCCCCGACTGTACTGATATGCAGAAGTTCAAGTGTAATGTGAACAGACATCTTGCTGCTCAACTCCCTACATAGTATCTCTGCAATTATGTCCCAGATAGTAGCCCCCAACATCAAAGTGGCACTGTGCCTTGTTGGGGTGAAAATGCAATAAAATTTTTTTTTTTAAATCTTGACTAAACCATATGGTAAGACTGTTTACTTTAATTATTTTGATTAATATTTCTATTATGTTATTCTTTCCTGTAATGAAGTATAATTTTAGGTGACAGCTTTTTTTTTGTTTTCTTGGAAATCTTAGCAAAAATAATAATAGGTTGTAAAAACTGGATATTTCTAGCTGACCATTTTCAAGTAACCATATTTTTTATTTTTTCTCTCCAGCTTGTTTTCCAAAATGTCCAAGGATCCATGTTTCAGAAAATGTTTAGTGAAGTGACCAAACCACTTCAGTTTGGGGCACCAAGCTTTTCAGCTGCTACAAATTTTTTGCAGGCTGCAGGACAAGCACAAATAGTACAACAGGTACTTCCAAATTTCTTTTTTAATGTAATATTTTAGTTAATTCTTTTTATAATTTTTTTTTATTTCAAGAAGTTTTATAACATTTATATTTTGGATAGAGACTTAATGAAAATTTTAAAAAGTTGTTAAATAAAAATTCAGAACTGATTGTGTGTTCAGGTTTGTGAGAATAACATAGCTAGAGGCAAAGTTGATTCTTTTAAAAGTTTGACTGCTTTATGTTTGAAAGATCTCAGCCCTAGTTTCTTAATCGTTAAAAGGCCTCAACTCTGCCTCCCTAATGTTTGAAAGTTTCTTAAGTGCGACTGATTACTTAGCATTCAAGAAGTTAAAATCACGTTTCTTAATATTTAAATCATCCTTATTAGAAAAGTAATAGTTTTAGTGAAAACAAGTGTCTTTTCTATTTTAGAATTGCTTACATGAATATTATTATGTTTGTGCAAGTGGAGGTAATATGAGATGTTGCACAGGCCAGGGAAGAAACGGCTTAATTTGATCCAGATGAATGCTGTTGCAGCAAGTTCAAATGCAAGTCGTCATTAACAAATAAGATAACTTATTGCCTTTAAAATAGCTGTCTACCAACTTCTATTAATATTAATAAAAAATAAATAAACTACTTGTTTGTTTTCACTAAAAATCAAAATATTCGTATTACTTTTCTAAAGCCTGTGTAATATAAAATTCAAATTCCTGCCATTACTAATGATTGTCATTTAAAAAAAACCACGAGTAATAATTTCTCGATTGTGAATTCATAGGCAAAGAAAGCAGTGTTTGAATCCTCTCTCTCTTTGAACTAACTCCATAAAAAATTATCCCATGTGATATGTGGAGCCATATTTATTGGTATGCCATTTTTGTTTGTTGTATATTCATATATAAAATACTAGCAGAGAGACCCAACATTGTCCTAAATTAAATGAGGATCAAAACATGTTTCACCCTCTCATATTTTATTGTCATTGAAATTTAGTGAAATCACACATTTTTCAATCAAATCAATTGATTGCTTTCTCTAGTTGAGACCCCATCATTGTGCACTGAGAGGAAGCTTCATATGCCCCCTCATCAGTGGCTTAGTTCACAATACATTCTAGTTTATATAGCATTGTGGAGAACTTACTATTGATTTTATAGAAAGTCAAGTATTATGGTTCAGTTGTGTTCTAAACAGAAACTTTTATTCTGAATGTGCCCCTGTCATATCAAAGAATCTACTGTTGGTTTTATATGCCTGGCCTTTTTGCATGTGCAGTAATAAAACTTCTCAAATGCACTTGTGATGTTAGATTGTATCAGGTGTTAACTTTAGTGAAAAATCAGCTGTTTTTTCTTTCATCAAATTTTTTCAATTATCGATACTTATCACTGACATTTCAATACAAACCTAAAAACACTGTCAGTCACATAAAGTATATTTGTGTGAAATTTCCAAAATATCAGCCCAGCTGTTTAGAAGTCCATAGAGAACTCTCTCTCTCTCTCTTGCTCTCACACACACAAAGTTCCTTTTATATAATAGTAGATTCATGATTTTAGAAATGTTAAATTTTAAAAATATATATAAAAAAATATTGATTTTTTTTTTTTTTTTACTATTACAGATTTACTTTAAATCATGATTGTTCAGATATTTGTAATTTAAAAAAAATTATAAAAAAATTATTTTTTGTTTTTTAAATTTAAATCTAATGTAAATAATGAAAAAAAAATGTAATTAATCTATTTTAAATGCTTATTTAATCTGCATTTTTCTGATTGAAATATAGATAACTGGTTGGCACTGCATATTTATTTCAATAATTGTTCAAATATTTTTTAATAGAATTTATTATCTTACTAATTAAAAATTAATAAAATGTCTTTTTTTAAAAACTATTTTAGAATTATTTTAAAATGTTTAATTTGAATTGAGATTAGTATTTCTATTTATTGCAGAGAAGAAACGTGATGGTCATTAGAAAAAAAATGTTTAGTTTTGTTGAATAATAGTAGTAGGTGTACCTTTTTCTGAAGATGTATAATACCTCATACTCCTTATTTACAATATGTAAAAATGGGATTTAAAAAAATTTTTTTTTTATTGCATTTTCATCCCAAACAAGGCACATTGCTACTTTGTTGTAGGAGGCTACTATCAGGGACATAAGCATCAGGGGTACTGTTTAGGAAGTTGGGCAGCAAGATGTCGGTTCATGTTACACTTGAACTTTTGCATGTCAATACAGTCGGGGAAGCAGGGATCCGGAAGGGAATTCCAAAGTCTAGCTGTTCTGGGGAAGAAACTACTGGAGTAGAAGGCTTTCTTGCATCTAGGGATCTCTACTGTGAAGGGGTAGGATTTAGCTGCTTGTCGGGTTTGTCGAGGGGGCACAAGTGCTTGCAGTTTATCAGAGCATTCACCATGAAAGTAGTTGTAGAACAGGCAGAGGGATGCAACATTTTGTCGATGTGACAGAGGCTGAAGTTTAGCTGACAGTTCAGGACCTATCAGATTGGCAACTCTCTATTGAACCTTGTCTAGGAGCGAGAGATTAGTGGCAGATGCACCAGCCCAAATATGACAACAATACTCCATACATGGGTGAATGGTGGCCTTATAGAGGTATAGGATACTTTTAGGCGTTAATAGCTTTCTAGCACGGTAGAGAAAACCCACCTTCTTCGCAGCGGTTCTGGCAATGTTCTCAATGTAATTGTTCCAACTTATGTTTCCTGTGAACGTTAGGCCGAGGAGTTTAAAAGATGTACTTTCAGATAGTCATTGGCCATTGCTATTGGTAGCAGAGAAGGTTTCTTGTGATTATTGAAGGAAACAAGTTTAGTCTTGGCAGCATTGAAGATGACCATCCATTTTTGTCCCCATTCCACTACGGATCAGAGGTCTTCCTCTAGTGTTTCTGCCATTTCTTTAGATATGTGTTCATTTGTTTTCCTGTCGTGTCTGTTATAGAGCGTGGTGTTGTCAGCATACATACCCATCTCACAGACAATTTTGTCAGGGAGGTCATTTATAAATATTAGGAATAACAGGTCTAAGGATAGACCCCTGAGGCACTCCTGCATTTATATCATATTGTTTAGATGTACGACCGTCAAGGACAACCTGGATTTTTCTCTCATCTAAAAAGGATCTAATTATGTTATGTATTCTACCAGCGATGCCGTATGATCTGATTTTCTTGAGAAAACCCTCATGCCATATCCTGTCAAAAGCCTTAGATATATCTAGCGCTACCGCTCTACCCTCCCTCGCTTTCTTTGTCCAGTGACTGGTATATACGTTGTGAGATTACAGTTAGGATGCTTGCTGTGGAATGGGCTTGCCTAAATCCATATTGTTGGTCAGTCAGAAGTTTAGCATCTGTAAGATGATGAACTAGAGCTTTGGTGAAAAGTGGGAAGAGGCTAATGGGGCAATAATTTACTGGGTCAGGTCTTTCGCCAGAATTCTTGAAAACTGGCACTACAGAAGCAGTTTTCCAGCAGGCAGGAAAGCAAGATTCATTAAGACATTTGTTGTAGAGTTTGGAGAGAACTGGAGCTACTTCGGTGACACACTTTTTTAATAGCACAGCCGAGATGAGATCAGGTCCACATGCTTTTGCAGTGTCAAGTTTTCTTATGATAGCATGCACCTGAGCAGGAGTGATTTTCAGATCATCTAGTGTGGCCTCTGTCCACAAAGGAAAGTCAGGGAGTGGGTGGTTAGCAGAGTCCAGTGTGGAGTTGGAGGCAAACCGTCTGGCAAACATGTTAGCCTTCTCAGTTGCAGAGCAAACAACCTCATGATTGTTGGTTAGTGGGGGAATTGTTGATTGCCCATTATTTACTACACTGTTGTAGATTTTCCAGAAGTCTCGGGTTTCTAATTTCTGTGCTTCGATGTGTTTTTTGGTGGTTTCAGTAAATTCTCTCTTAGCTGCCGCTATTTCTTTCTTACAGTTATTTCTGGCTTTTATGTACTTCTGTCTGTTTGAACTGGACTTATGTCGGTTAAATTTGCGGTACGCATGCTGCCTTTGCGCTATGGCAGCTTCACAAGTTGAAATGAACCATTGGGGAAAGTGGGGTTTGCTATAGAATTTGTGTGTGCAATTGCTGCTTTGAACCATTCAGTGGTCTCATTTGCGCAATGTTCAGCAGGAAGTGAAAAGATATTTTGCCATGGAGCGTCCCTGATGAGGTTCCTGATGGCTTCCTAGTCAGCCTTTTTATAATATCTCGTTGTTTTGAGCAGTGGCTCTTCAGTTTTGGCTCTAGACTTTCGGGCGATTTCAACCATTACCACTGCATGATCGGCGTTCCCAAGAGGGCTGTGGGCATTCGTTACAGTCATCGGAAACTGTGGTCAGAAACAGATCTAGAAGTGATGCATGTTGTTCTTGCTGGTCTGGGAAACTGGTTGGAAATGTAACCATCTGTGATAGGAAATGAGATATAGAGAAGTTACGTGTTGTGGTACTAGCTGTGTCTGTGTAAGTAGAAAATTCAAGCCAGTTGCTGTGGTGGACATTAAAGTCACCAAATACATGCACTTGTGCGCTAGTGTCGAGGGAAAGTGCTGTATCTATGCTGTCAGAAACTTTGTTTATTAGAGTACAGTCCTGGGTCGAGGGAGAGCGGTAGAGAAAATAAAAGTAGCTAATGTTATGTTGCATGTTAAATCTAAAGAACATAAAGGCTTGATCATCCGATTCTTGTTTAGTTTCTCTAGTCAAGGGGAGGGTGTTTCGAATGTAGACTCCAAGCCCATGCATATGTCTGTCAGTCCTTACGGCAGAGTGGGAGGTATCCAGACATGTTAAAGTAGTTAGAGGAGATGGAGGAGTGTAGGTTAGTCTCACTTAGTGCTAAGATATCCGGGGTAGGAGAAATGCTTCAACATCATTTAAATTAGTTCTAAGCTCACGGATGTTCGTAAATGCGAGCCTCAAGGGAGAAGGCAGGTTGGTTTTGTTTGAGTTTTGGCCTGGTTTTAGCATAATTTTTTAATGTACTGTCATTTTTATTTTTAAGAGTTTCAGTTTAGGTAAGGGGTGCTGAGCAAGTGGTTATGCAGAATACAAGACATGCAACACAGGCAGACTATCAGCTGTCCTTCCATCTACTAGGGTTGTGGCCTCAGGATAGCCCACTGGGGATGAGTGCAGGGTCCCTTTCCATGTGCGACATGGCACTACAAACATCCCGATATTATACAACTGTTGATGGAGCAGCCGCTCTACCAAAGGGTTAGGGCTCCTGTACTACCAGTCGGGAACAGCAGCCAGGAACTGTCTATCCGGTACCCTCAACCCATCAGATGATGGTCAACCCAATTTGCTTGCACTGGCATTACGGTATTCAAGCACTCCCAAGTGCCCAGTTTAAGGTATGGGATGTGTCGGGAGTGGGGAAAAACGGCATTCATTGCCCTAGTCAGGAAACAAGATCAACCACCGAGTGGTTCTGTCGACTCCCAGTGGTTCGACCTCATATAGACTACAATTAAATACTTTTCATTAAAATTTATTCAAAATACATTTTTGTTGATCTACGAACATTGTATGATGAGGGTTAGATTTTAATGACAAAACAAGGTTTTAATTACTTCGTCTAAAAACTGTAGATTCATATTTTTGCTGGCTTTATTTTCCAAGATTTGACATTTCAAATATAATTTTTAAAATATCTTTAATTTTAAAAATAAATTTTATAATTTTAGTGCGAACAACTTGAAAATGAGTTGATTGGTTGCCTCCAGAATCAACGCAGCGTTTTGCGTTCCACATTGGATATATTGCATACCTATGCTACAATTATTGGGCATGTAAGTAACGTTTTTACAATTTTTTTTATATATGTTAAGGTACAGATTTCTTATGGAAATAAAAACATTTAAAAAATAAACAAAAAATAGGCAGGTTATTATTCTACTAGAGCAATTTTTGAATTAATGTTTTCACTGACCGCTGTTTTCAGATGATCAAGTCTTGGTCGGAATAATCGTTTTAATTAAATTAATGTTCGTGATCTCTTAATGAGAAACAAAAAGGAAAATATTTTATATATTTATTACGATTTGTCATTTTGATATATTTCAGGTTTTGTGTTTGTAGCTTTTATTTCCAAACTCAATGTCTGTAATTTCAAATGTTTTGAGCTTTCTTTAAAATAAATATTTTTTTTTTATATAAACAAACTGCATTTTTATTTTGTCACTCTGCTGTCATAGACACGAGCAGAAGTGTCATTCATTCATCAGCATGTGATGAAGGAAAAACTATTATGTAGAGCAGTTAATTGTATATAATTTCATGAAATGTGTACGTATAATAAAAAAAATAAGTAAAAGGAACTTATCTTAACACTTGAAATGAACCCCTTTTAATTATTGATTAATGTTATAAAGTTTTATCTCAAAATCTGATTCTGCAAAGTTTTTTTTTTTTCATGTAATTCAAGTATATAATGTATTTGTAATGTGTTTTGTAAGAATAAATATTTCATAAAGTTGACTTTTCTTTTCTATAAATTTTAGTTTGGACTTGTCTTTGCTGAGAAAAGTCGAACAAGTCATTACCTCAACTGGTTGCAACGCTTGTTAATGGATTTCACATCTGACAAGTAAGTTTTTTATATCTGGTTTTCTGTAAATTATTTCAAAATAACTTAAAATATATTGAAAGTTAGTCTTGAAGTATTAGTTTTCATATAATTAAATTTAAATTCAGAAATAATGGTAAAAATATGAATTTCAACTTTGGCTGAGTAAAGATATAGCTTCATGCGAAAATTATCAATTCCATAATGAAAAAAAAAAGATATTTTTGCTTTGATATAAACAAACTAGGCTTCTGAAATATTCAATATTAAGCTGTAGAGACTAATAAACAAAGTGTCACAGATCACCAATATCAACAGTAACTGTGTGTATGATATATATTTCATTTTTTACATGCATAAAAGTTGTCTATAAATGCACGTTTCTTGCCAAGCAGCAGTCATCAGCATGGCTTGATTTTGACCAGTCTGATGTTTTACGACTAAGCTACAAAGCCTTACCTGAGAATATATATGATTTTTATCACTTAAATATGAAATTAAGTTTTATTGTTTTTTAATAATAATAGCAGGGAATTTATCTAAGTAATAGAATTTTTGCTCCTTTGCACACAAATGCATGCATTAAGTTGCATTTTTATTTAACTTTTATGTACATGAAAGATATCCATGGATGTGTGTTTCTGCTAAGAAATGTACATATATATTACTACATGAGCCATTTCAACCCCATGGATCTATATTTTGACTTTCTTTTTTAAATTGTAAAGATATCATTTTTTTGCAAAGAGACACATTTTCTAAAAAATTTTATGTCTAACAAACTGAAAATGTTATCTTTTGTTCAGATGTTCAGAAATAGTGGATGAATTTGATGAAGTGTATCGAAAAATGTGTACCAGTTCCGTGGCAGTCCAGCCTGTACTGAATATTGAGTTGAAGCTACAGACCATAATCACGAATACAAATACACGTCTTATAAAATTAATGGACAGACGAAGTCTTGAGGTGACAGACACGCCTCAACTGGAAATTCTCATGGAACAAGCGACATGTTTAATCAAGACTTTTATTCAAGGTAAGTAAATTTTAGATTTAAAACGAGTTTCCGTTTTACATCTGATCTGGAGTTGTATTTACCATGTTTCCTTTTGTAGTGAAATAGAATCTGTTCTGGGTATGTTATGGAATTGCTGCCTGTTAGGCTTCAATTTAGGAACATTGAAAAGTAAAAAGTTACTGCTTGGTTGCCATTCTAACTTGGCATCATAGCACCTCCTGGGGACACATCTATGAGTTAAATAGAATCTATCTTGTTTATGACATGAAACTGCATTTGGTGATGGGGTTTGTGGAATGGGTAGTCATGCCTTAGTTACCATTACTCTCAGGTACACTCTGACATGGAATTGTAAAACCTGTGAGGGTTCCACCTAATTAGCTCTGATACTACACTTCATCTTTGCTGTCCTCGGTTAGTGAAGAAATTCTTCTAGAGTCATTTTAAATTTTTGTCTGAATCCAGAGTGCCCTCTTTTGGGGAGCTGGCTTTCCTCTACATTAAAAACTGGCTTTGTGTCTAATTCTGTCCTTGTGTGGAAGCAAGTAAATAGGCCCATGAAAAAACTAAGTTGAAGCTTAGAAAGCTGTTACCAAAACTGAAAGGATTTTTCAATAAATAATCTGAAATTGGTTATGTTATAAAATAAACAAACATATCTTGAAAAATATTTGATAATATTAACAGCTTAAAGCATAAAAATCTGTTACTAAAATGATTTAGTTTAACATTAAATAACTGGAAAAGGGGTTGATATGCTGTAAACCAAATTAACCTTGTTTTTCTAAAAAAAAAAGTTGTTTTTCTTTTAGTATTTTCTGTGGATTAAGTATTATTATCTGGTTGTGTTCACTTCTGTGTTAAAAATATTTTGTTTTTATTAACATTTATTTACAAAAATGAATGTAATCTATTTCCAGAAAATCAAAATGAAGGCCGGAAGAGCTTGACTGCTGTGATTGTGACGGCTCTCTGCTCTTTGAACAAACGATACTTATTGATGGAAAGTGCTGCAGATGGTATGGGCCATTTTCACAATTATTTTCATTCTTTTTGTTTTCTACAGTGTCCAGTTATAAAAGGAAGACACAGACACAAAACGAACTTGCCCCCATACTTACAAAACTGTTTAAGCGTTGCCTTTAGAAGTGCTTTCCAACACCCTGAAAAACCTCATCAGTATGCCCTGTAAATAAGTACCAGGCGAAAAGACATCTCCCTCTCAGTACAGACCAATAAGTCTCCTGTTGGAATCCATATCAAATAAAGAAATAGTCAACCACCTCAGCAGAAACAACCTTCTTAGTGACATGCAATATGGTTTCCGCTCTGCAAGATCTACAGCAGATGTGCTAACGGTTATATCTCATAGGATTAGTGAATCTCTTGACAAAGGCTTCCTTTCCAGGGCAATTGTTCTTGACATATTGAAGGCCTTCGATAAGGTATGGCATAAGGGCATACTGCACAAGATTTCCAGCTACAGTATCACTGGAAATGTTTTCTCAATTATTAAATCATTTCTCTCCGATAGGTTCATAAGAGTAATGGTTGATGGGCAGAAATCAGAGGCCCACAGTATTAATGCTGGAGTCCCTCAGGGGTCCATCCTGGGCCCAACTCTCTTCCTGATCTACATCAATGATCTTCCAAAACATGTACTTAAATCATTCGTTCACATCTATGCTGATGACACGACCATCTATGGCAACACATCAAAGGCCGTAAATGACAAAGTTCTCTCTGATTCTCTCTCCTCTTATCTTGAGCGCGTGGTACAGTGGGGGAGAGGTGGCTGGTTACTTTCAATGCATCCAAAACCAAGCTTCTATATTTACATCATCAACGCTCTGATCCCCATCTGGCATCAATTTAAATGGATGGCTCTCGTTTTGGGGAGGCTCCATGTTTTGACAAGCTTCTGGGTTTGACCTTTACTCCTGATCTGAAATGGAACACATACATCAGGTCTGTTGTCAGGGATGCTGGGAAAATAGTGGGATCCTTCTACCACTTCAGAAGATATATCACCCCTGATGCAATTCTCTATCTGTATAAAAGCCAAGTACATCCAAGGATGGAGTACTGCTGCCACATCTGGGCAGGAGCTGCTAAAAGCAGCCTATCCTGCCTTGACAGAGAGTACAAAATAGACTTTGTGGCTTAGTGGGGAATGTCCTTTTCTGTTCCTTACAGCCTCTCTCCCACAGGAGAGATATTGCGAGCCTGTCTTTGTTTTATCCTTATTCCCATGGCAAGTGCTTGTCTGAGCTCCAATCTCTGGTCCACCCTCGCCAATCTTTCACGAAAAACACCCATCTAGCTGAAACTACTGTCATTAATTTTCCCCATTCTTTATCTGTGCCTAAATCCAAAGTAGATTCCATGAGCTTCTTTCTTAGAAGTGCACGACTGTGGAACTCTCTTCCGTTTGCCTGTTTCCCACCTGACTACAACTTGGATGTCTTCAAGTTCAACATAAACAAATTCCTGACAAACCGCTCTTATGTAAGACACCCTATCAAATATCCGATACTAATGACTACTACGATACTATCTCATTGATTACTGTACACGCAATAACCCTTATCTCCGAGTGGCTTCTTGGCCTTGATAAGTGGTGACCTCTATGTAAAGAAAAACAAAAAAAAAACTGAAACACTTTTTTTTTAATTTTTTTTTTTATTAATGCAAATATGTTCATTGAAAATTGTCTGAATTGAAATTTATAAAGTTTGTATGCTGAAAAGAAAAATGATAAATTTGTCAAATTTTACTCTGAATCATAAAGATTTTCTGAAACACATGTACATATAGATAAACATTGTTCAATATTGGATTTTGCAGATTGTAAAGATTACAAAATATTAATTATATAGTAAATTTTATAATTCATTGAATTAAAATATAAAATCACTGATTGGCATAACATGTTAACTATTGATCTATTTTATCTGCTGGTGTTATATAGTTGGTCTATATAATGAGTGTATATGTAAACGTCTGTGTCGTCTATAAAATTTATGTGCATATACATATATATATATATAACTAGCTGTCATGATTATCTAGTTGATATGTGTGTGTATACTTGCCATATAAAGTTTATTGTGTACATTTATAATTGTATAACAGAATGGGTGTATGACATTTAAAACAATTTCTGATGCGACAATAGCATAGGCAGTTTTTTTTAAATGTGACACATTACGCTGTCTGTAGCAACACCAGTAGAACAAACACATATCTTGTGTTCTTTTAGTCTCTCCCAAAACATTAGCTCTTCTAAGTTCCTTTTCTTCTCTCCGAAAAAAAAACACCAAGATGCAAATTAAGTTTTTTTTATATGAGCCTTTTATTCTGTCTAGATCTCCTTCCTGAGTTATGCAATGCTTGTTAAAGTTTACATTTTGCTATCTTGTGATTGATAGCTTCCCCCAGGCATCCAAAGACTGTCCGCTCTCTCCTTAGAAGCTAGCTAACGTGTCACTAGCCAGGACCCAACTCTCACACTAAAACTCTGTGACTGACTTTCTAACTTCTAAACTAGTCTATGTGTATAAATCAGACTCTTCCTTTGTTTGATTTTCTGATGTCACTATTCAAGTTATTGACCTTATTTCAGGTCGTTGTTTTGATACTAAATTCTATTTGTTATTGTTTTCTAAAATTCCAAAGTTGTTTATCTTGCTTAAGCATTTGACATGGCAATAATCTATTGTGACTTTATTTGACATGGCAATAATCTATTGTGACTTTATTTGACATGGCAATAATCTATTGTGACTTTATTTGACATGGCAATAATCTATTGTGACTTTATTTGACATGGCAATAATCTATTGTGACTTTATTTGACATGGCAATAATCTATTGTGACTTTATTTTTCCAACATTCCAGTATCTTCTTTATTGAATTCAATAACAATTGACAATTGCAGTGTCTCGCTAGGTTACTCGACAATCTCTGTGAGTCCAAAATAGAACACTGCGAGATCCATAATATTTATTAATATTAATTTTTTATGTAATCTTGATATATCACAATAGTTTAAGCTCTTTTACTCTCTCATATATATATATATATATATATATATATATATATATATATATAATGTATGTTTTTTGAGGAACACTTGTCTCTTATAGGTTGTTTAGTGGTTTTCCACTATTCAATGAAATGTGTGGAAAACATGCTACATTAAAACAATAAAAAAAATACAAGTGTGAATTAAATAGATTTTCTAAGAGTTCTATTAGATAATGTATGAATGATTAAATAAGAACAAGCAGAAAGTTTTTGTAAACATTTGAAATCTGTAAGTTATCGTTTCTTTTGTTTCCTAACATATTTTCAGCTGCTGGTGATCGTTTGATGGACTTAACATCAAGAGATGGGGATTGGTTCCTTGATGAACTCTGCAGCATGAGTGGCAATGTCACTCAACTGTTGGAAATTTTGGTTGAAAATTCTATGGTAATCTTATGACAATTTGCATTATTTTTTATATGCAAACATTGTATACCTGCAACTAACTATTTTTTTTTTTTTTTGCCAATATAACTTAACCATACTTTTTTTTGTTTTCATTTCTCTTTTTTTTAAATTGATAACTATAAAGAAATAACTGAAAAATAAATTCAAGTAAATGGATAATCGAACTAATACTTTATTAATCTTGAACACTTTTTGAAAACAGTTTATTTTACATAAAGTGTTGTAATTAGAATATTAGACAACTCCTACGCATTTGCTGTATTGCTTTGTAAAAAAAAATTATCTACTAAACAAAAAATAAATATCTATCAAAACAAAATTCATTCAAAATGGCAATAGAGCAGCAAAAAAAAAAAATCAGTTCAACTAAAACAAAACAGCATACAAAATGTTATACAATGAATTAAAACAACTGTAAATGAATAAACATTAAAACAAAGTAACAGAAAAACTGCCAGAACAACAACCTGCATTCAATAAAACCCTCCCTTGGAAAATGAAAGTTAGAACCCCAAAAAACACAGAGAGCAGATGAAAATGTCTTGAATATGTATCTTTCACACAAGACTGATCCACTTGTTTATTGTAAAACAGAACAAGCACCTGAAACACTTAGCTTGCTAGACATATTATAGTAAAATCCATCCTAATAGAATGTGGCAAGTTTGCCCTCACTAGACAACATCAGCATCAAAAGTATTGAGGAGCGGTTTAAGAAAATGAAAACAGATATTATAGCCTTTTTCAAAAAAAAAAACAAAACATTTATCACAGAAAATATAATAAACTAAACATATTAACCACACAAAAAACAAACTGCCCCAAACCACATTTGTATGCATACATAACAGAAGAATGTTGTAAAATATAGATATAATACAAACTTTTAACTCTGTATGCATAAAACTACCATAAACAGGTTGATATGCCAGTAAACCAAATCAATTGATCATTTATATCATTTGAATTAAGTTTTATCAACGGAGATAAAATTATTATTAAATATTTGCTTAATTTAATATTTTATTATTTTAAAATTGGATTTTTCATTCGACTTTTTAACTAAGCACATGTCTGTAAATTTTGTCAGAGTGACAAGTGTAAAGTGTTTGAATCCTGAACAGTGAGTTCATACTCATCTGCAGAAGTTTGTTTATATTGGCCTCATTTACTTACCTTTAGAAAGTGTTGTATTTATCTGTCCATATATCTGTACTCTACAATATTATGGCATTGTTTTCATATATCATAAATCCACGTTTTCGGAAAAAGGAAAAAAAATCTGATTTCTACTAAGATTCGTTTTTTTTTCCTTCTAAAAATACAAACCAGAGTTGAAAGGTATCAGATAGGACTCCTAGAATTCCAAAGGTTTTAGTTGAAATCTTTCAGCATTCAGTAATACAGAGTTAGATTAAAACATCTAACTCTGATTCCTAACATTTTTACAAGTTCAACTTAAACTTTAAAAAATCTCTGACTTTGCAACCATCAATCAATCATGTAGTTTCTTATAACATATAACTTTATCCTTATTTTTCCTTTTAATGTATGAAACAAATTAAGAATAAATTAAATAACATTGAGAAAAACTTTGCCTAGTTTATTTTTAAATAAAAAATAAATGTTCTAAGAAAGCTAGGGATTGAGGACCATTGATTAAGTGCGCATGACACAGGATAGACAAATAATGTTGATACCGAAATTGAAACTTCAAGATAGCAATGAAAGTAAGGTTTACCACAAATGAAACAAGTATTTTTTAGGTTACTAATCACATCTTGAGTGTCATATTTGTTTTGGTTAATGTAATCTCTGACCTTCATGCGCATTTTTTTCAAATTAGAAAATCTTTGTTGAGCTTGGGAACCTTTGCAGAATTAAAAATGTGAACCCATTATTTAATCCAGGGCAGTTGATTGTTTTTGTTCCACCAGCCATGATGGGGTAGAAGTATTAATTTTTAAAAATATTAGCCGCCTGGTATAATGCTTAAAGGTATTGATCAACAATCTTTCCAAATTGAGTCTTCTGAAATTTGAAGGCTCAATCCTCACTACAGGCAATAATAAGTAAGAATAACATAATTAACATTTCTGTACCCAGTCATGAGTGATAAAATGAGATCTATCGTAATTAAATAAAATTAAATAAAAGGTTCAATTTTGTTTTACAAGTACTTCAAAGGAATGTTCTCTGATGAAGTTGCTGCTTTGGTGTTCTTTTGGCATAAATACATCCGATAAACCCAATAAACAGCTACGTTCTATCCATTCACTGTGGAGATCTCCAGATACCAGAAGACTTTTTACTCTAACAACTTCTTTATTCAAACTGCTAACCTTTGGAATTCCTTCTCTGCTCAGTCTTCCCCTAACTATCAACATGCAGAAATTTAAATGTAATAGAACTGAACATCTTGCTGCTCGACTCTTCACTTAAGATTTCCTATAATTCTGGACCCTAATCCACAGTAACCTCCTTATGTCTCAGCGACAATATGCCTTGTTTGAGGCAAATTAAAGTAAAAATAAAATTCTATATAGTATCCAAGTTCAAAAAGATGCACATGAAGAAGGTTGGAGATTACATCAGCTGGAATGTTTTGAAAATAGTCAAGTGAGAGTGCTAGTCGGGATAATTGAAATAATAAAAATCAACAGTCCTTATCTAAAACATTGTGAAACTTAAAATAAAACGATGTCATTAAATATTAGCATGTTATTCATGTTATATAAGTTGTTGTGGAAATGAATCCTTAAGTATTCACATTAAATTTCATTTTTAAAAATTTAAATTTTGTTATGTTTGAATGATTAAAAATTTTTTTATTCATTATTAATTTTTGATACATTTTAAATTATTTCAGACAACTGAAATGAACATCCACCAATTGCATTCTGCACTTACATCCACACATAAAGTCTACATTGCTTTACATGTAAGTATATAAAAACATATCTTTTTGATATAGATACGCATACAGATACACATTTTTGATATAGATACACATACAGATACACATTTTTGATATAGATACGCATACAGATACACATTTTTGATATAGATACGCATACAGATACACATTTTTGATATAGATACGCATACAGATACACATTTTTGATATAGATACGCATACAGATACACATTTTTGATATAGATACGCATACAGATACACATTTTTGATATAGATACGCATACAGATACACATTTTTGATATAGATACACATACAGATACACATTTTTGATATAGATACTCATGATATCTAAGAAAATATAACAGTACTTTCTGTTTTTATTAGAATAATTGATCAAACTTGGATCAGTTTTTCCTCATGACTTGCTTTGTTGATTTTAAGTTGGCTTTGATGACAGCCTCCGAGGCAACCTCAAAATAGGTTACAGACATTTGTTACTGTCTTAAACCTCCAAAGCTTATGGTGGTCCTGACCTTTAGTCTATCCTTTCTTAGGCTTTTCCACTATCCACCTGCTGATGCTGAGGAAGTGTGAAATCTTATTTGTTCTGGCATGGATTCCAAGGAGAACTGTTTGTTGTTTTTTTTTTTTTTTCAACAAATATTCCATAAAAATTAAAAAAAAAAAAAAATATATGGTTACAATTTTCATGTAAACAAAATTGAAAGCAAAAGTAAAAAAGAAGGAAAAAAACTTACCACTGAATATCACTCGCACTCTGTATGATATGAAATCAAAATGAGAATTATGTTGATCTGTAATAATGAATATCTTCAGAGTAAAGAGTTCTACTGAGTAATGCTCAATCATCAATTAGTTTAACAAATATTTTTATGTTGCTTTCTTTTTCTTGATATTTGTAAGCATTGGGTACACAAAAAGTGCAGTGGAATTACTGGTAGGTTGAGATGAGGATAATCAGTTTATATGCAAGCAGTGTAAAATAATCGAGATTGATGAGAACTTTACGTGGAGAAAGTATATTTGGATGCTGAGGCTATTCAGAAGTTTAGTTACCTTGGTGATATTATTGGAGCACAGGAAGGAGCTGGTGCTAGTGTGGTTGTGATAGTCAGGATGGAGTAATTCAGAGAATTACTGCCATTATTAATCAATAAGCTGTTACCACTGTTGATCAAGACTTGAGTACGCAGTGTGATAATGTGTGGAAACCAACCTGGCCGGGATGGATTGAGGATATGTATTGCATGGAGAGAAATGATATGAAAATAATATGATGGATGTGTAACGCAAGTCTTAAAGGGTGACTTAGATCTGATGACCTTAGAAGAAGATTAAATTTGGACAATATAGGGAAATATGTGCAAAACAGCAGACTTTGATAATATGGTCATGTTGAAAGTTCTTAGATGTAAAACAATTTTGGTAGAAGATTCAGTTCATAGGGAAAGGTCAAGGAAATATGGGAGGAAGTGATAAGGAAGGCTTAAGAGAAAGAGGGGTAAATAAAGTCTTGGCAGAGATAGGTTAGTTTAAAATCAATTTCTTACGGTTGTGCAACACTTTCCAGCATATAAAACTGACGTTAAACTGAAAATGATGATGATATGAAAGGAAAATTTATAAACATCTTTCATTTGATGATTGAAATCCTTTTCTGTTAATGAGTTTGCTAACATTTACATTTTTTTATTTATTTTTTTTTTATTTAAACTTTTCTTTCCTTTCAGGAGTTAAATGTCAATTTCCGTAATATAATAATTCCTGAAGCATTAAAGACGATCCAAGGTGGAGAAGAGAGTGTGCATCTTGCACTGAAACATTTATCTGAAATGATTCGCAACACAAACTGCTCGTTCGACCAACTGAGCAGTCAGATTGAAGTCCTTCACAGAAATGTTGTTATGGGAATTGAGGTTTGTTTATTGCAAAAATGAAATTTCTATTTTTAATTTTTTCTATTTCTTATAAGATAGTTCGGGAAATAATAACCAGTTTTGGCAACAAACATTTCTTTGTTGTGTTTGCACAAAATCCATTTATTCAGTCTTTTCATCTTGCTAATTTGTTGAAGAAGACTTGAAATACTGATACTACATGCTTTAAACATTTTCTATCACTTTGACATTGCGTTTTCTTCAACAATTGTTTTCTTAACATTCATTGCCAAAAAGGCATGACTATTCTCTGCCTTCATCTTCAAGACTCTTATTACTATTATGGGATTTTTGAAACCATTGTCATACTGTCCAGTATCTTGTGAACACTTCTTCCCATGTTGAGTTAATATTAATTGCTGATCAACTCATAACTTTTATAAGTAATTTTTTTTCATATTTTAAACAGGCTATAGGCTTCAAAATTATACTTGAAAATAAATTAGTAATTTATTACACAGTACACATCAATTAAAATTAAGTTAATTTGTATAAAACCTTGCAAGAATAGTAATTGTTAAATCATCTCCGAAAATAAGTAAAAAAAATAAATCTGCCATTATTATCTATTTTTTTGAAAAACTTAATAGCACTGCAAAAATCAGCCTCAATCCTAATTGAACCTGGAGTACATTTAGACCCACATTAAAATGTCTTAACCTTTGTGGGTCCTTCTTTTATGGTTTTCAATTTTCACTTTTGAAAGCAGATTCTGTTTTTTTTTTTACACACCTTAAATTGCACCTACAACACATAATTTTACCTCTGTTGCTATTTTGGAAAATATTGAAATAACTGTTTAAAAAGTTTTTTTTTTGTATTAACTATTGACCTGGTACATTTAAATCCCAGTTAAGTTTAATGTTGATATTTTAAAATTGTAATCTTTCTCTGCTAGAATATAGCTGTCCTCTACTTTCATCTTTAGGACTTCATTACCACCACATGATTTTTTAAACCATGACAAAAATATGACTTAAAGGAGTGAAAACAAATTATCTCAATTGCATAATTTGTTAATATTGGCAGCTATTTATTAAAACATTCTGACACTTTTACAACAGGCAAGAAAAGTTTGTTTGCATTTCTTTTTTTTATCTTTATTATTAAGGGCTTATATGCTTCCAAATTGTTTGAAATGATTGGAAATTTATTCAATACATATGTTATTAAACTAGAAAAAGTTTGGATAAGACACTGAAAAACTAGCAACATATATGAAATTTTTGAAAGACACTCAGAAAATCAGCCAGTATTTTCGGAACAACCTTGTGTGTGAAGCTATAATGCTTGTTGAAAGTTTTTAGGAAAAAAAATTTTGAATATAGCCATGTTTCCAATTGTTTGATTTGTCATCACTAGATCGATTTGTTAAACAAAAATATATACGTATACATAAATATATATGGAAACAATTTTGTGTTTACTATAAACTTTTTACGCAAATATTATGCAAGTATAAATCATGTAGAATATCTGCATTAATATAATTGTACGTAATAGTTAACTAAAGATGATCACCCCATAAGAAAACCGAAGCAACTAATGGGGAATTAATTAAAATGAATTTTTAAAAGAATATGCAAATTAGCTAGATCTTTTGCTAGTAAATGTAATTCCACAACCCATATATAAGAAAATTGTATTTTCTTGTTAAATAAATAGAAAAGAGGGTTTTTAACATGAATATCAATACACACAAAAGAAAAACGAATTTATAGGAGTATAGACTGATCATGTTTTGAAATTTTGATTTTTTTTTTTTTTTTTTTTTTTTTTTTTTTTTTTTTTTTTTGAATTCCTCTTAAATTTTCTTTCAATATTTTATAGAACAATAATAATGATGCTCAAAATACGGTGCATCAGCTTCAGAATCAATTTAATGACCTTTTGAAAATCCCCGATTCGGAACCAACTGATTTGAGTCCTGGACAAATGCTGTTGATGGCATTTAATGGTCTCTTTATTAAACTGGAAACAGAATTTTCTGGTTTGATGGAAGCAACAGAATTGGTGAATGTGGCGGATAATTGGAGAAATGTGGATTTAATCAAAGAAGCAAAGGCTTATCAAGTAAGTTGTTAAAGGCTTATCAAGTTAGGCATGCTTTGTTCATTTATAAGTTTTCTTTTCCCTTCACTTCCAATTTAGACAATCAATCTCTAGAAAAAAGTCTCATAAACTATATGTAAAAGTTAAAAACAATTCATATCACAAAAACAATCTAAATGCCTTTTATAAATTGACTTCCAAACGAACCTCTCTGTGGCCAGCTCTCCTTTCTTTCAAATCCTTTCTTACTTCTATGTTTTCCTCAGTCATTTGTTAACTGATCTTGCTATCTCAACTGTTTTGCATCTACTAAAACTCTTGTCTATACTTTTACTGTTACTAAAACAAAGTTTCCTGTTCTGCATACATCTCTCTAGATTGTTCCAATTTAATCTTCCTCTGAAGCCATCAGATTTAAGCTTGTCTTTAAGACTTGCATTACACATCCATCACATCATTTTTCTTTATGCAACACATCTTCTCAGCCCTCACTTTTATACATCACATTGCATATACATGACTCCTCCCTTGATTAACCTTGTTAATGTTCTGCTAGTTAGTAATGGCAGAAGTTTTCAGAACTTGCTCTATCCACTCATAACTCTTGTAATCACACCAAGAACAACTTTTTTCCGTAAGAATATTTTTAAAAGGTTTGTACACTTATAACAGCAAATGCGACTTATGGAAAGCTAAAACCGTTAACTGATTGAAACATCAATAAACACTGAGCATGAATTGAATACAAATCTTTAACGAATGCTGCCATCATCAAATGATAGGAACTGCTGCTGACTAGATGAAATGCACCTGCTTACATCTAACTTCAGATCTCGGTCAACAAAGCAAATCCTTTGCATAAGTCGATTTACATAAGTCTCACTGAAGGCTGTGAATTCAATCCTTGTAACAGGCAGAATGCAGTTTTAGTTTTTGTATTACATTTTAGCAGAGCGTTCTTGACAAGAAATTATTATTTAAAGAAAATATGTTGATAATATTTATAACAATTAAAAGATATAGTAGAACCTTGGGATACGGCATAAAAAATTTGTAACAAAATACAGTACAGTATATAATATACATGTATACAATTAAATAACAACATTGTAAGGCGGGGCAAATACTGTAACCAGGGACTGGAAAAACATCGTATTCCACATCATATTCTGAAAAAACTGTATGCTAGGGCCACCGTATTCCAGGGTTCTACAACATATGCAAATTCTAAACTGTTTTTTTTCATGATTATATGCAAATTGTAAACTGTTGTTTTTATAATAGTTATATATATATATATTAGAACCCCAGGATACATCATTAAAAATTAGTAACAAAATACAGTACAGTATATAATATACATGTATATAATCAAATAACATTAAAATAATATTGTAAGGCAGGGCAAATACTGTAACCAGGGGCCGGAAAATCATAGTATTCCACATTGTAATCTGAAAAAAAACGTATCCTAGGACGACTGTATCCCGGGGTTTTACTATAAATCAATTATTAAGAAAATTGATAATAATATTTAATAATTTTTTTCATTTCGATAAAATGCTTAAGTTAAACGCTTTGAATTTCTGATCTGACACCTTTGTTTTCAGCTTTCGTCATTCACATCTGATACTCGGGGATTGATGTCGAGCTACTTTTTTGTGAAACGGCTCCAAGCAATGCAGGAATTCTTCCAGATGTGCCAACAGTTTTCATCAGTTCTTGAAAGTATGTACATGTTTTTTTGCACATTCATTGCACAAGTTGTCATCGTCTGCTCATTATCTTCATCTAAATTCAGTGTTTGATTTTGATGCTAGCCTTTGTATCAACCATTAAATGGAAGCATACTTACCGCTGTAACAAAGAGATTTACCTTGGAAAAAAAATTCAATTCTTAGTTTTAAACAAGTAACAATGTTTTATTTTGTGAAGATACTTGGTTTCTCTATGCAATGACAGACTTGCAATCAGAACAAAAGTTACTTATATGTGAACACTAAACAACAGGTATGTCCACTTAAATTTCTGTTTCCAGTACCTGATTGAAACAAAATTACCTGCTGACGAGCAGGAATTGATTCAAATGTCAACTGCCCTTTTTTCTGTTTTTCTCAATATATTTATATAGTATAAATTTGTATTCAAACATTGGTTACATATGTGCATACATGTTTCAGCTGTTATTTCTTTTGAAATCCAACTTCTTCTGGCCACCTGTATCACCTCTAAATAAATAACAATTGAAACATGTCTGCACGTATGTAGCCAATAAATATAAAGTGTAAATAAAGAAATTTTTTCTATATACAATACAGCTCTGCTTGTTATTGAGTACTATATATAAATACTGGAGTTTCATTGGATTAACATCTAGGAAATCGGAATATAATCATTGTCATTTGGAGTAAGTTATGCAGCAAGACCAATTGAAAATTATGGGCTTTTTAATCTATGAATATAAAAACTCACTGATATGGGGGTGGATATTAATTTGATATCAAGTTATCTGCTTTTCCAGCATGAATCCCTGTTCTCAAGAAGGCATTTATTTTTTTAATGGATTACCAGAAATACGGTGTGTTCGTAAAATCTGGATGTATTGATAAAAATATCAGTTTTTATTCAAATAACATCTTCAATATGATTTTTTTTTTTATCAATTATAAAGTAAACATTAATGCCTTTCACAAAACTTTTATGAACTCTATACAATAAATTGATGTCTTCAATTTTGGTATATTCATGTCTTAAATGAATAGGTCTAAAGTCTGATGAACAAAGAGACTGCTTTTATGTGATCAAATCTTTCAATTCAATTAGGAAAACTACCATTCAACCAATCTGTTACCTTCGTAAACAGTTAAAAATATTGAATTTTTGTATTTTATTTGATTCAGTTAAAAATATAGATGCCCTATACTATTTTAAACTATCGTGTGATGAACTGATAGAACTTTTTAGAGAGTATTTAGACATATCTAAAATAAATTACTTTAATTTAATTAGAGCATTTAATGATGAAAATTTTATTTCAAACTAAATTATGGGACGTTTCTGAATTTTCAAAATGGAGATTGATTATTTGGATTCTCAAGATAAGAATAGTAGTCCGAAAAATCTAAATCTATAAAGGTGAAACTGTGCGTGTGAGGACAATTTTCAACCTGTATACTCAACAAATTTTTGATCTACAGACTTGAAATTTGGTATATAGGGTATTCAGACATGTGAAAAACTTTTGAATTAGTTTTTATCTGAAAAAAAAAAAGGCTGCTAAATGGTTAAAATTGAAAAATTGGTACTGGGAGATTTTTTATCTGTTTGCCAACTGTTTCATGACTGCATGCATGCATCGTTGACATGACAACTTATGTTAAGAATAAGTAGGTTTGGAAACACTTTAAAGATCATGGTAATGATAAGCTAGCCTAATGGTTATCATACTTACTGTCTTTAGGTTTTGGTTTCAATCTCAGCTTGAGTATTTTTTTAATTACAAGAAATGAACTGTTTAGAAAAAACGTACTGCTCACATGCATATGTCTGTTTCTTTCCGTTTTCTTTTTTTTTTTTTTTTTTTTACTATATTGGGTACACTATAACAATCAATAGAGGATTGGCTCTAATAATAATAAATATGAAATCTGCATGAATTAAATATATTTATGCATATTTTACGACTGGGTTACACGTGGCAGCCTGCTAGTAATACAAATAAATTGTGTCAGATTTGCACATAAAGTGGAATGTTTGATCTACAAATGTAATTTCAGCACAAATCCTCTATGAAATGATGTCGTATTAGAAATATCCACATTTTCAAATCCAATCTTGTTGGTTTTTCTTATTTGAAAAAGTTGGTTACTTAATTCATTAACTCGATTATATTATTATTTTTTTTTTTTTAAATAGATTCGTCTGGCAATCTCTGTTTTGATGATGAACAACTTTCTAAACCAATCAAAAAGTTTATTGCTGCTTATGTGAGGAAACAAGTAAGTCTTTTGGAAGCAACTATATCATATGATTTATATATTGATCCTGTTTGTTTAACCCTTCCCAACCCCCACTTCTATCTTATCTTCCCATGTCTTGCTCTCACATCCTTTCCTCCACCACATCTCATTTTCACTTTCTCTATCCTCCAACTCGTTTTGTTTGCATTCTCTTGGAGACTTCCTTTCTAGGACAATTGCTCTTGACATATCAAAGGCCTTTAATAGGGTATGGCATAAAAGTCTACTCCACAAAATCTCCAGCTACGGTATAGCTGAAAATGTCTTTTCAATTATTAAATCATTTCTCTCTGATAGGTTCATAAGTAGTGGTTGATGAGCAGAAATCAGAAGTTTACAATATTAATGCTGGAGTCCCTCAGGGGTCCATCCTGGGCCCAACTCTCTTCCTGATCTACATCAATGATCTCCCAAATCATATCCTAATATCATTCGTAGACATTTATGCTGACAACACTACCATCTAAGGCAACACTTGAAAGGCCATAAACAACCAAGTTCTCTCTGATTCTCTCTCTTCTGGTCTTGATGGTGTGGTGCAATGGGGAAAGAGGTGGCTGGTAATTTTAATGCATCTAAAACCAAGCTTCTATCTTTCTATCATCAATGCTCTGATCGCCGTCTGGCATCAATTGAAATGAATGGCTCTCGTTTTGAGGAGGGTTCATGTTTTGACAAACTTCTGGGCCTGACTTTTACTCCTGATCCAAGATGGAACATGTACATCAAATCCGTTGCCAAGGCTGCTGGAAAAATGGTGAGATCGTTTTACCACTCCAGTAGAGATCTCACTGCTGATGCAATTCTCTACTTGTATAAGAGCCAGGTATGTTCAAGGATGGAGTACTGTTGCTATATTTGGAAAGGAGCTGCTAGAAGCAGCTCATCCTGTCTTGACAGATTTCAAAATAGACTTTGTAGCTCAGTGGGGAATGTCCTTTTCTCTTCCCTGCAACCTCTTTCCCACAGAAGAGACGTTGCGAGCCTGTCTCTGCTTTATCATTATTTTCATGGCAAGTACTTGTCTGAGCTCCAATCTACCCCACCCACCCTTGCTTGACTTTTACAAAAAACACTTGTCTACCTGAAACCACTATCAATAATTTCCCCCACTTTTTATCTGTGCCTAAACCTAAACGGTATCACTGGATGAATACTTAACATAATTAAATTCTTCTTAGATAAGAGAAAAATCCAGGTTGTCCTTGATGGTCATACATCTAAACAATATTATATAAATGCGGGAGTGCCTCAGGGGTCTATTCTTGGACCTCTATTATTCCTAATATTCATAAATGACCTCCCTGACAAAATTGCTTGTGAGATGGGTATATATGCTGATGACACCACGCTCTATAACAGACACGACAGGAAAACAAATGAACACATATCTAAAGAAATGGCAGAAACACGAGAGGACGACATCCAATCTGTAATGGAATGGGGACAAAAATGGATGGTCATATTCAATGCTGCCAAGACTAAACTTGTTTCCTGCAATAACTACAAGAAACCTTCTCTACCACCAATAGCAATGGCCAAAGAGTCTTTATCTGAAAGTACATATTTTAAACTCCTCGGCCTAACGTTCACAGGAAACATGAGTTGGAAAAATTACATTGAGAGCATGTCAGGACCACTGCGAAGAAGGTAGGTTCTCTCTACCATGCTAGAAAACCACCAACACATCCTGTACCTCTACAAGGCCACCATTTGCCGATGTATGGAGTATTGTTGTCATATTTGGGCTAGTCTTTCACTCCTAGACAAGGTTCAAAAGATAGTCGCCAAACTGATAGGTCCTGAACTGTCATCTAAGCTTCAGCCTCTGTCCTATCGACGAAATGTATCATCCCTCTGCCTGTTCTACAAGTACTTTAATGGAGAATGCTCCGACGAACTGCAAGCACTTGTACCCCCTTAACGTAAATATCCTTGACAAACCCGACAAGCAGCAAAATCTCACCCCTTCACGGTTGAGATCCCTAGAAGTAAGAGAGCCTTCTACTCCAGTAGTTTCTTCTCCAGAACTGCTAGACTTTGGAATTCCCTTCCGGGTTCCTGCTTCCCCAAATGTACTGACATGCAGAAGTTCAAGTGTAACGTGAACCACATCTTGATGCCCAACTCCCCATGTAGTACCCCTGTAGCTTATGTCCCTGATAGTAGCCCCCTATATCAAAGTGGCAATGTGCCTTGTTTAGGGTGAAAATATAATAAAAAAAAAAATAAAATAGATTCCATGAACAAAGCTTCTTTCTTAGAACTGCACACCTGTGGAACTCTGTTCTGTTTTCCTGCTTTCCGACTGACTACGTGAACAAGTTCTTGATGAGCCGTTCTCCTTAAGTAATCCAATTTACTAAATATCCACTACTAACGATTACTAAGATATTTTCCTATTGACTGATTAACCCTTATCCTGGAGTCGCCTCCAAGCCTTGATAAGTGGTGACTCTTTTGTATATATTAAAAAAAAAAAAACAACTTCTCCCCATCTCATTCTCAGTTTCTCCATCCCTCTGTCCTGTTCTCTTCTTTCCCCCCACCCCTATCTTGTTTTTATTCTCTTCATCCTTCCAACTTGTCTTCTTCACATTCTCTCTTTGTCCACTCCCCCTATCTCATTCTAAAAATCCTCTTTCCCCCCTCTCATTTCTTCCCTCTCTCATTTTCACTTCCATTTCTGTCTCATTCTTTGTCTCATTCCAAACTTTTGCATATTCACCGCCTCCAACCTCACTCTCTGTATCATCTCCTCTTCTCTCTCACCGCCATTTCTGTAATCCTTCTCTTTCCTAACTCATTTTCACACAAATTGGTTTTAATAAAGTTAATTACTTCCTCAAAATAACTGAGTTATATTAGTTAATAAATAATAATTAATAACTGTGTTATATTAATTAATCTCAATATTTTGATACATGTGTTTGCTTCTCTTTTTTGTCTTTAACAGGTTATTGGCTTTCCTTCCCAAATTCTTGGCTATATAATATGCGTTTACATAAACTCCATGGGTCTCGATGTCTCTGCTGAGATTGACCTCAAAGATGTTGGTGCTGAATCGAAAGTTCCTCTTGACGACATGTGCAAGAAGGCAGTTGATGCTTGTCTCAAGAATGGACAATTTAAACACATCCAATTTACACAAGCAAGTTCATTGACAAGTTCGCAAGAATCAACATGGCGTAAACACGACTTGGCAAGGTAACAGGCATCTTTTTTAAATATTCACATGAGCAAATCATTTATTTTTTTTTAGTTTCCAAACCATTCATATTTATTTTTTGCTTTTTTTTTTAAAAATTTATTTACTTTTTCTTTATTTTTCTTTATTTTTCTTTTCTTTTTAACTTTCTTTTTCCTTTCTTTCCTCTTTTCCTTTTTTCTTTTTTTTTAAATACAGTTTTTAATTTAAAAAATAATTCATGTTATGCCATTGTTTTACAGTTTATGCTTGCCAGCACAATAAAACATGATATCTGTTGTTGCACATCATTCACTTTGTATGACTCAGATGATTATTGCTGGCATTTGTTTCCTCAATAATATCTTTCTAGTTAGACATTGGGTACTTATGAGAGGGACTGCATGAAACTTGCCAGCATTCTTAAGTGAAAAGTGTCTCTATGGAACAAACTGGATTCAAACTTATCACACCTAGGTTATCAATTTGCGTTGTTGATCACTAGAGCTGTGACAACAGCATATTCTTTTCATTGTTTTAACTCTTGAATATATATATCCGTTAATATCTTATGTTTTATATAGACTGATGTGGTTCTCAGTTAATTGTGTCTGTGTCGGATATATACCCGAGAGTCAAAAGAATATTCTGTTGTCATAGCCCTATTGATCACTTAGCCACTGTTACCTCACAGCTGTTGCTGCTGATTTTCTGTTGCCGTTGACATTCAGGTAATCTCTGCCGTAATCTCAAGCAACCTCAGATTTCCATAAGCAATTTCGGCTTGTCAACCCAGAGTATCAGGAATATTTCTTGCAGTATTATTTTAAATAAAAAAATATGAGATTTACCACTAATTTTCAGCCATAAAGATTACATAGAATCTGAATATGGACCTAAAAAAGATATTTGGTAAAATAAATTAGCAGCAGCAGCTGTCATTTTGGCGTGCATACATAATAAAGCAGTGTTAATGCTATGTAGACCTGCTAAAGAGAGATCATTTGGTATAACCAGACTCTCTTTCTTTCTCTCTTCACCAATTCTGATCTCAGCAGCTGCAATTGGCCATATTCAATTCTAATTTTTTGTCTTTTGTTCTCCTAGACGCTTGGATGAAAATATTGTGCTCGTTAAAGGCAGTCTTCAAAGAGTACAATTTCAACTTGCTCGCTACCAGTGGTTGCATGAAGATATTTTCACCAATGCTCGTGGCCATCATAGCCAAATGGTGATGCCAAACAGAGCTTCAATTATGTCCGAAATGAGAAAGGTAATTTTGTTTTTTATTCCTTTTTAACTGTCTATAGAATTTTCCACTTTCTACTTCATTTCTAACCTTTCATGAAAATTTCTGATTTTAACCTTATTTTTACAACAAATTGTTATATATCATATAAAAAAGCAAATCTGAAATTTTCAATAGTTTTAAATTAATTTCTTTTATTTATTTCTTTATAGTTTTATTTAACTGAATTAAGGAAAATATGTGAAAACACATGCAAGAATTTAACTAGACTTCTTAGTGAAGTTTCATTTCTGATTAAAAATGCCTAGAAATATGTTGGAACAAAAGTTGTTTAATAAAATAACATGCAAATGGATTTTTCAAATAGTTTTTCGATTTCCATTTTATCAAGCTTTCCAAAATTAATTAGCATAAAAATACTTTATTCATTTTTGTTTAAATCAAAAATTGTAACATTTTTTGAAGATGTTTTAAAATGAAATACTTTAATTTTTTATTTATTTTTATTTTTTTTTTTATTTAGAATAGTGCTGCTCCCTTTCTTGGAATTTTTCTCCAGTCTTCTGTTATCTCTCTTTCCCCACATGTCTCTTTTCCCCTTGTCTCACTGCTCCCATTTTTTCCCCATCTTTCATCTTCTGCCTCCTTCCTCATCTCTTTCCTCTTCTATTGTTGGGTCATTTTACATTTTACTCCTCCTTTCTTTTTACTCTTCATGCCTTTTCCTTTTCTTCATTTAGATCATCCTTTTATTCTCCTTGTCTCACACTCTTCCTACTACTACTTATGTTCCCTTCCTCCCACTACTCATTCACTCTTACACCCACCATCTAAAACATTCCATGTGCAAACAACCAGCAAAGCAAGATTATTGGTTTTAGTATTATATACACTTGTAAACTTTTGTTATTTTTAATGATTTCAATTTTTCTTTTTTGCTTTTGAAGAGTATGTCTTCATTATTAACCCAAGAGAACAACCTTGTTTGCTGCATGGAGCGTTACAATCAACTTGAATCCAGCATAACCCAACGTCTTCGTTGGGCTGCAGGTGCTAATCCATCTTTAAATTTGGTCCTTACACAATTTGAAGAGGAATCGGCTGGCAGAAAAACACTTTATGATGTAAATATTTTAACATTTTCTTAAAAAACATTTTTTGTCAATTTTTATCTCTATTAATACCATAGATTTTAAGAACAATCTTATTTCTGCTTTATCATTGACCAAAATTCAAGATTTTGTCTTTTACTCTAAAGAAGCAAGGGATTCGTTTACCATATTAAACTATTTTACCATTATTCATTAACCCATTACTCCTTTTTTTTTACATTTTATTCTATTTTTATTTTTTATTCTGAAACTCCCTTAATATATAATGCCAAACTCCCTAAAAATATACTGTGCCTCTACCGTTCAATCCTGTTAAAATCCCAGTCTAGCCTATTTAAAGTCCCACCATTATCTCAATAACCCCCCGGATATCCCTCCACCCCCACCTCTAATATATACTTCCTAAACATGATACTCTAATATACATATTACTAAAAATCACATTTCTATTTTGTTACCTAGCATTATCTCTCTCCTTCTGATGAAGAGAATTAGACTTTGAAATGTTTGGCATAAAGAGCTTGGATAACCCCTATGCTCTTGAATGTATTCTTTTATTTCAGTTGATGATTAAATCTTTATGCAACAGTACATATTTTTCTGTTGACAATCTTTTCCTTTTGTATCGAAGCTACACTTACATGTTGATCTTTAATATTATATCACTAAGTCTTCATTTTAATATTATATCACTAAGTCTTCATTTTAATATTATATCACTAAGTCTTCATTTTAATATTATATCGATAAGTCTTCATTTTAATATTATATCGATAAGTCTTCATTTTAATATTATATCACTAAGTCTTCATTTTAATATTATATCACTAAGTCTTCATTTTAATATTATATCACTAAGTCTTCATTTTAATATTATATCACTAAGTCTTCATTTTAATATTATATCACTAAGTCTTCATTTTAATATTATATCACTAAGTCTTCATTTTAATATTATATCACTAAGTCTTCATTTTAATATTATATCACTAAGTCTTCATTTTAATATTATATCACTAAGTCTTCATTTTAATATTATATCACTAAGTCTTCATTTTAATATTATATCGATAAGTCTTCATTTTAATATTATATCACTAAGTCTTCATTTTAATATTATATCACTAAGTCTTCATTTTAATATTATATCACTAAGTCTTCATTTTAATATTATATCACTAAGTCTTCATTTTAATATTATATCACTAAGTCTTCATTTTAATATTATATCACTAAGTCTTCATTTAATATTATATCACTAAGTCTTCATTTTAATATTATATCACTAAGTCTTCATTTTAATATTATATCACTAAGTCTTCATTTTGATATTATATCACTAAGTCTTCATTTTAATATTATATCACTAAGTCTTCATTTTAATATTATATCACTAAGTCTTCATTTTAATATTATATCACTAAGTCTTCATTTTAATATTATATCACTAAGTCTTCATTTTAATATTATATCACTAAGTCTTCATTTTAATATTATATCACTAAGTCTTCATTTTAATATTATATCGATAAGTCTTCATTTTAATATTATATCACTAAGTCTTCATTTTAATATTATATCACTAAGTCTTCATTTTAATATTATATCGATAAGTCTTCATTTTAATATTATATCGATAAGTCTTCATTTTAATATTATATCGATAAGTCTTCATTTTAATATTATATCGATAAGTCTTCATTTTAATATTATATCGATAAGTCTTCATTTTAATATTATATCGATAAGTCTTCATTTTAATATTATATCGATAAGTCTTCATTTTAATATTATATCGATAAGTCTTCATTTTAATATTATATCGATAAGTCTTCATTTTAATATTATATCGATAAGTCTTCATTTTAATATTATATCGATAAGTCTTCATTTTAATATTATATCGATAAGTCTTCATTTTAATATTATATCGATAAGTCTTCATTTTAATATTATATCGATAAGTCTTCATTTTAATATTATATCGATAAGTCTTCATTTTAATATTATATCGATAAGTCTTCATTTTAATATTATATCGATAAGTCTTCATTTTAATATTATATCGATAAGTCTTCATTTTAATATTATATCACTAAGTCTTCATTTTAATATTATATCGATAAGTCTTCATTTTAAGATTATATCGATAAGTCTTCATTTTAAGATTATATCGATAAGTCTTCATTTTAAGATTATATCGATAAGTCTTCATTTTAAGATTATATCGATAAGTCTTCATTTTAAGATTATATCGATAAGTCTTCATTTTAAGATTATATCGATAAGTCTTCATTTTAAGATTATATCGATAAGTCTTCATTTTAAGATTATATCGATAAGTCTTCATTTTAAGATTATATCGATAAGTCTTCATTTTAAGATTATATCGATAAGTCTTCATTTTAAGATTATATCGATAAGTCTTCATTTTAAGATTATATCGATAAGTCTTCATTTTAAGATTATATCAATCTGCATAAATTAGGTTAAATACAATAAGATATTTCTGAACATTTTTTTCCTTTTATCTCATTTCAGATGGAAAGCAAATTAGCCTCCGATGTGACCAATATGTGTCAAGGCATTTTGCACTTTGAAGCCTTTCGTACTCGCACACCTGAAGCCTTGACCTCAGACAGCAACTTTATGAACTTGATAAACAGGTTTGCACTTTTACATTTTATCTTTTCTCTCCCCTGCTCTTTGTCTCTCTTTGCGTTCACTTAGCATATAGCAAGATTTTTTGTAAAAAAAATTGATTGTTTCAGTTATTAGTATCATAAATAAAATAAAAATCTAAAGAAATAAATGCAATATACTTTCTTCCACTATCAGCAGCAAATGTGGTGGTCCAATTGGTAGGCCAACTGACTTCTTGATCTTATATCTTGCTACATCTAGTCACACTGATGATTCTTGAAAAGATAAAACAGCTGCCTGTAGGTGACATAAATCATTGGGATGCTTTTTTGTTTTATTTTTCTAATGGATCGTTGTTGTAGAAAATTTGAAATATGCCTGAAAACCTTGATTGTCTGGATGAATGAAGAAATGGGTATAAAAAAATGAATCTCTTAACTGGAAAATAAGGATATATATATTTATGCACATATAAGGGAAGAATAGTTATCCCAATTGCAAACTATGTGCAAAAAAAGGATCTTTATAGCACATCTTGAACTTTGGTTGATGGTTAGTATTGTTTGTGACACCATTGTGTCCTGGAAACAATCTCTAACAAAGTAAAATGCTAACAAACATCAGTTTTGTAAGATATAAAGCCTGATCAAGTCTTTTTGACCAATAGCAGCCTTGTCAATATCGAGACGATGGATAGAGGATTCACTATGAAGTTGGCTGCAAATGTTTTGTGGGCCATACAGAGCACTGACAAAAGTAGGTATAGTAGGAGGAGTTTTAAAGGATATAACTGATAAACTGTTAGCTGCATCCAAAAGTTTTGACTAAGAAAACTCGCAGCCCTGCAAAAGAATTGAGAAGATCCGGACAAAGGGCAAGCACTCCTGTAATTTTTTTTTTAATCCATCATGCTTCCATGTTTATTTATTTAAATCAGCACGTTGAATTGTTTAGTGTGTAAAATTTTCATTTAATATCTGTAGATTTATATTTATGTACTTATTTATTTACTTTTTTGTTTGACACATACTGCTTAGTGTATAGAATTGACAATCGTTAGTGTGTCAATCTAACATGGTAGATAGGAATGTTATTTCGATATTTGTTCTCATCTGATTTATATTTTCATAGACAAATCTATAACTTTTTTTTTTTAATTGGCATGGGAAACGAGTGGATTTTTGTGTATTTTCTCTGGTGTGATGCATTTATATGTGAATCTAGTATATTGTTTTTTTTTTTTTTATCATTACAAAGATTAATTCAAATGCATACTAGTTGAACATTTTGGACTGATTTCATTAAATAGTGCGATTTGTGATGGCTAATAATTAATGTTAAGATTATTGCTAAAAACAATGAGATATTATAAAAAGGCTGACTGGGAAGCCATCAGAGATCTTATCAGAGATGCCCCATGGGGAAATATTTTTTCTCTTCCTGCTGAACGGTGCACAAATGAGACCACTGAATGGTTCAAAACAGCAATTGAAGCACATGTTCCCATGCGGAAATTTTATAGCAAGCCCCACTCTCCGCAATGGTTTACTTCGACTTGCGCAACTGCCATTGCTCAAAGGCATCATGCATACCACAGATTTAATCGACATAAGTCCAGTTCAAACAAACAGAAGTATATAGAAGCTAGAAGTAACGTTAAAAAAGAAATAGCGACAGCTAAGAGAGAATTTACTGAAACCACTAAAAAACGCATCGAAGCACAAAAATTAGGAAATCGTGACTTCTGGAAAATCTACAACAGTGTAGTAAATAATGGGCAATCAACAATTCCCCCACTAACCAACAATCATGAGGTTGTTTGCTCAGCAACCGACAAGTCTAATATGCTTGCCAGCCGGTTTGCCTCAAACTCCACATTGGACCCTTCCAACCACCTTCTGCCTGACTTTCCTTTGCGGACTGACGCCACGCTAGACGATCTAAAATCACCCCTGCTCAGGTACACGCTATCGTAAAAAACCTTGACACTTCAAAAGCATGTGGACCCGACCTCATCCCAGCTGTGCTATTAAAAAAGTGCTCAGCCGAAGTAGCTCCAGTTCTCTCCAAACTCTACAACAAAGCCTTAATGAATCATGCTTTCCAGGCTGTTGGAAAACTGCTTCTGTGGTATCAGTATTCAAGAATTCTGGCGAAAGAACTGACCCATCAAATTATCGCCCCATTAGCCTCCTCTCACTTTTCGCCAAAATATTTGAGACCATAATTAACCATGTTCTAGTCCGGCACCTTACAGATGCTAAACTTCTGACTGACAAACAATATGGATTTAGACAAACCCGTTCCACAGCTGACATCCTCACTGTAATCTCTGAACGTATATACCATTCACTGGACAAAGCGGGGGAGGGCAGAGTGGTAGCTCTAGATATATCTAAGGCCTTTGACAGGGTATGGCATGAGGGTCTCCTCAGGAAAATTAAATCATACGGTATCACTAGTAGAATACTTAACATAATTAAATCCTTCTTAGATAAGAGAAAAATCCAGGTTGTTCTCGACGGTCACACATCTAAACAGTGTGATATAAATGCGGGAATACCTCAGGGTTCTATCCTTGGACCTCTATTGTTTCTAATATTTATTAATGACCTCCCTGACGAAACTGCCTCTGAGATGGGTATATATGCTGATGACACCATGCTCTATAACAGGCATGACAGGAAAACAAATGAACACATAACTAAAGAAATGGCAAAAACACTAGAGGATGACCTCCAATCTGTAGTGGAATGGGGACATAAATGGGTGGTCACATTCAATGCTGCCAAGACTAAACTGGTTTCCTTCAATAATTACAAGAAACCTTTTCTGCCACCAATAGCAATGGTCAGTGACTCCCTGTCTGAGAGTCTTTCAAACTGCTTGGCCTAACGTTTACAGGAAACATGAGATGGAACAATTATATTGAAAACATTGCCAGGACCGCTGCGAAAAAGGTAGGCTCTCTCTACCGTGCTAGAAAACTACTGACACCTGAAAGTATCCTGTACCTCTACAAGGCCACCATTCATCCATGTATGGAGTATTGTTGTCACAATTGGGCTGGTGCATCTGCTGCTAGTCTCTTGCTCCTAGACAAGGTTCAAAAGAGAGTCGCCAATCTGATAGGCCCTGAACTGGCATCTAAGCTTCAGCCTCTGTCCCATCGACGAAACGTTGCATCCCTCTGCCTGTTCTGCAAGTATTTTAATGGTGAATGCTCAGACATACTGCAGACCCTTGTGCCCCCATGACGTAGACACCCTCGACAAACCCGACAGGCAGCTAAATCCCACCCCCACACAGTAGAGATCCATAGATGTAAAAGATCTTTCTACTCCAGTAGTTTCTTCCCCAGAACCGCTAGACTCTGGAATTCCATTCCAGGTCCCTGCTTCCCTAACTGTACTGACATGCAGAAGTTCAAGTGTAACGTGAACCGGCATCTTGCTGCCCAAATCCCAACATAGTGCCCCAGTAGTTGCTGCTCCTACACTAAAGTGGCAATGTGCCTTGTTTGGGGTGAAAATGTAATAAAAAAAAAAAAAAAAATATTCCCAATGCCAGAATTGGGTTAGGGTTGTCTATGAATATTTAGTAAATAACTTATTGGTTTATAAGTTTTTCAATCTGTGACAATGGTCAAAGAAACAAGCGTCCATGGGTGGTGTGTGCATATTATAAAAAGTCGCGGACACTCTAACTTGAAACATGACTGATAGGAAATGAAAATGTGACATATGCAAATTAAGATGCGGTCAGAATTTGAGCATGTAAAAAGCCAGTATTTCTTTCATTGGCAAATACAATTTTTTTTGTTGACTCAGTCGTTTGAACGTACGGTCAATTTGCATGTCAGTGGGAAGAAAGAAATATGGATTTACTACGAACATCGAAACAGGAAAAGAAAAGGGATTGTTTTTTTGTTTTTTTTTGTGCTAAGAACATTGATAGCTGAAGAAGAAAAAACTTTTTTTTTATTGCACTAGCATTTAATGGTATTCGGCAGTTCAAAGGAAAACTTTAATTTTAACCCTAGACAATCTTAGTATTAATCTGAGTAGGATTAATTAATCTTATGGATAACATTTTCTTGTTCTGGTACATGTATAAAGAGTCAATTGTGTAGCTGACTTGTGTGGCTTGTTTTTCTTAATAAAATGGAGTAAACTACATAGAATCCATTCTCCAACTGATCTAATTCAAAAGTAAAAATTGGATTAAGTAATTTAGAAAAAAAAAAAAAAAAAAAAAATTACCTAAATGTGGACTAAGAGAAGACAAAATCGAAACTGGAAGAAGTGAATGAAGGCTTTATATTTTATATGAAAGGTGGGGATGAGGTAGTAGGAACTATTCTTATTGACTAATGCCTGTTGACATGTTTATAAGCAAGGTTCAAAGGGAACCACTTAATAAAAAAAAAGAAAAAAGAAATTTTGTAAGAATTTGTAATGTCAACATATGTAGCTAAATGATTTCATGGAGACAACTTGATTCATTCGGAGTCTGATCAAGTTGCTGTCTGAACTGATGTAGAACCTGAAATTGGCTTCCGTTCTGCAAGATCTACCTGAAATTGGTTTCCATTCTGCAAGATCTACCGCAGATGTGCTAACGGTTATATCTCACAGGATTAGTGAATCTCTTAACAAAAGCTTCCTTTCTAGGGCAATTGCTCTTGACATATCAAAGGCCTTCGACAAGGTATGGCATAAGGGCCTACTTCACAAGATTTCCAGCTACGGTATAACTGGAAATGTTTTTTCAATCATTAAATCGTTTCTCTCCGATAGGCTCATAAGAGTAGTGGCCGATGGACAAAAATCAGAGGCCCACAGTATTAATGCTGGAGTCCCTCAAGGGTCCATCCTGGGCCCAACTCTCTTCCTGATCTACATCAATGATCTCCCTAAACATATACTTAAATCATTCGTTGACATCTATGCTGATGACTCGACCATCTACGGCAACACATCAAAGGCTGTAAATAACAAAGTTCTCTCTGATTCTCTCTCCTCTGATCTCGAGCGTGTGGTTCAGTGGGGGAAGACGTGGCTGGTTACCTTTAATGCATCCAAAACCAAACTCCTATCCTTACATCATCAACGCTCTGATCCCCATCTGGCATCAATTGAAATGGATGGCTCTTGTCTAGGAGAAGCCCCATGTTTTGACAAGCTTCTGGGTTTGTCCTTTACTCCTGATCTGAAATGGAGCACGTACATCAAGTCTGTTGCCAAGGTCGCTGGAAAGATGGTGGGATCCTTCTACCGCTCCAGAAGATATCTCACGACTGATGCAATTCTCTATCTATATAAAAGCCAAGTACGTCCAAGGATGGAATACTGTTGCCATATCTGGGCAGGAGCTGCTAAAAACAGCCTATCCTGCCTTGACAGAGTACAAAATAGACTTCGTGGCTTAGTGGAGGATGCCCTTTTCTCTACCCTGCAACCTCTCTCCCACAGAAGAGAGGTTGCGAGCCAATCCTTGTTTTATCATTATTTCCATGGCAGGTGCTCGTCTGAACTCCAATCTCTGGTCCCCCCTCGCCAATCCTTCACGAAAAACACCCGTCTAGCTGAATCCACTGTGTAAAATTTCACCCACTCTTTATCTGTGCCTAAATCAAAACGTAGATTCCATGAACAAAGCTTCTTTCTTAGAAGTGCACACCTCTCGTCTGCCTGCTTCCCACCTGACTACAACTTAGATGTCTTTAAGTTCAATGTTAACAAATTCCTAATGAACTGCCCTCTTAAGTAAACACTTCATTAAATCTCCACACTAACGTACTGTACTTGCAATAACCCTTATTCCTGACTGGTGCTACCAGATCAGGCTGTCTATTGGCTTCCTGAGACGAAAAGCACCTACATCGATTTTCTGTTTTTGTTTTCTATTTCACCTTTTGTTTCTGCAAAAATAAAAACGAAAACAACAGCCCCCATTCCCCCCCTTCCACTCTTTTCTTTTTCTATCCTTACTACCCAACCCCGTCGGTGGGGCATAAGAATACACCGACTGCCCTCCTGCAGAGAGTAAAAACCTCTCAATGGAGCCACCTGTTGGCCGTGAGTGGCGACCCGTAATGCCTAGGAAAGGGATCCTGGTGGCTGAGTAATTGATACCTAGGGAAAACAAAGGTATCAGTGGCAACACTCCACTTTGGCCTCGTACTGGGCCAGACGGGCGGTTGGACAGGCCCGATCCAATCAATCGGCTGGTCACGTCAAGCTCTAAACCTGACTAACATAACAAGAAAATCCACTCTTACTCTCCACCTTTTTACAATAAACAGATTTAGAAAGCGGTGGCTCATGGGTCAATCGACTCGCTGGACAAATGGACTTTTCACGGCTGAAAAACAAATATTCTTACTAAAAAGAGGCTTTTGAAACAATTTTTTAGTAAAAATGGACGAACTACAGGTGCTTAGGTCTACCAACGAGACGAGTATACCTCCCGTGTATCCCTGTTGCTGTTGGGGCGAATGGGTTCCCCCCCCAACACCTCCCATATAGGGCTCCGAGGTGGGTGGGGAGCACTAGAGAAGAAAAATTACGAACTACAAAAATGGCCCACTATAAGCCTCAAAAAAGAAGTCATTCAGAAGTTTCTGATCTAACCAGCTCAGATTCAGAAACTGAAATAAACAAACAAACCTTCCCGAGATTTTTTGTAATAGAAACAATTGAAGGAGAACAAATAACAAAAATGTCTCCTTTCAAAATAGAAAGGATACTATCAAAAGAAATCAAACCAAAAACTGTAAAAAAACAAAAAAATGGCACACTGTTAATCGAAATAACAAACCAGAAACAAGCAATCGAAATTAAAAAATGGAAACTTTTCGATAATCGAAAAATAAAAACCTACCCCCATAGAACATTGAACACTAGCAAAGGTGTAATCAGGTGCCCCGAATTAGCCCTGTGCCCCTTAGAAGAAGCAAAAAATAATCTTAAAAATCAAAATGTCATTGATATCAAAAGAATTCAGACAAAAACAAGATCCGGCGAAATCATGAACACAAACACTTACATATTAACATTTGATACTCCTCAAATACCTAACAACATAAAAATAGGATATGAAAAAATAAATACTGAAATTTATATACCAAGCCCATTCAGGTGTCACAATTGTCATCGGTACGGGCACTATAAAGATCGATGTACACGACCACCAACTTGCATGAGATGCGGAGACAAAGAAACACATATTGATTGTCAAAATGCACCAAAATGCGTCAATTGCCATCAAAATCATAGCGCAAACTCAAAAGAATGCGAAAAATGGAAAAAAGAAAAAGAAACTCTCAGAATAAAATACACCAAAAACATAAGCTTTCAAGAAGCCCGTAAACTAGCAGAAAACACAAAATACTCTGAGATAACAAAAAGAAATACACAGCCTAACTTTGAACAAAATAATACAACAAAAACAAATCCTTCAAACATCCAAATTGAATTATTCATGAAATTACTCAATGAAATGAGAGAACTAATAGAAGACTTCAAAAAAACTATGAAACAAACCATCACAGAAAGTAAAGATTTTTTAAAGAATATAACCGAAATAAAACAAAGTCCCCAAACTAAAACTCTACCACAAAAACCTATTAAACTCCAAACAACAGCATCCCTAGAAACAAGCCTTACGACAGAAAAAATTAAGAAAAATAAACAGACCCCAAAAGAACCCCACAAGATAGATACCAATAAAAGCAAAATAAACAAATCCCGCTCATCCTCTAGATCAGGATTTCATCACCCACCGCGACCCCATTCGCGATCTGAAACCCGAAACACCCAAACTAACATTGAAACTATGGATGTAGACATAAACACCAACAGTCCAAAACCAGAAAAGACAAAAGCAGAAGATCAACACACAATATCTGGAAAGACGGAAACAGAACGGGAAAATACAAATCCTCTTTCCACAAACCAAAACAAACAAAAAACAGAAATAATATTAATCGAAAACGAAAATAAATTCGAACTGATTGAAATGGAGAGTCACAGGAAAAAATCTAGCTCCAAAAACAGAACTGATCAGGAGGAGAAAATGGAAACTGAGGAACCAAGCAGTTTAAGTAAACACAAAACAAAAACCACTCAAAACCCAACACATCGAGAGAAAACTAGATATAAAAACCTAAACAAAAAACAAAAACCAAAAAAAAAAAAAAAAAAAAAAAGGTAGAAGACAAGACACCTCCAGACAAATAAAATGGCAGGAAGCAATAAAACTCAAACTATCATCCAATGGAATTGCCGAGGTATTAAACCAAACTTTAACGAACTCCTTATACTAACTTCCCTATACAACCCAGCAGTCATCTGTCTACAAGAGACAGTCCTACAACACAATAACTACCTAAAAATAAAAAACTACGAACAGTATCATTATATCCATGATACAGGCTTACGAGCCAACGGAGGCACATCAATTCTAGTAAGAAACGACATTCTAAAGAGCAAACTCACTGTCCAAACCAATCTTCAGGCAGTCGCAGCTCAGGTCACACTCCAAAAACCTCTCCCAATCTGTTCTCTATACATACCCCCTAATGAACCAATAAATAATACTGAATTAGAAAACTTAATCAAACAATTACCCTCACCTTTCATCCTTCTAGGAGATTTTAACAGCCATAGCACACTATGGGGATGCAAAACAACTAACTCCAAAGGAAACAAAATCGAACAATTTATAAACAACAACAATATATGCCTTCTCAACAAAAAAGAACCCACCTACATAAATCCAACAAATGGTACAACCAGTGCCATTGATCTAACCATGTGTGACCCATCAAGTTTTCTGGATTATACATGGAAAACTTATGACGATCTCTGTGGAAGCGATCATTTTCCCATCATAATAGACAACAATAGTACTATCCAAAACAACATACCAAGATGGAATACGAACAAAGCAGACTGGATGAAATTCAAACAATTATGCTCGCAAGAATTAATAGAACATAAAGTCCAATCAATGGAAGACTTTTCTCGAACTCTAATTCTAATAGCTAAAGAATGTATCCCCAAAAACTGCCCTCCAAATAAAAAGAACAAACCCTGGTTCAACCAAGAATGCAAAACCGCCATAAGAAAAAGAAAGGCAGCCTTAAGAAAATTCAAAAAGCAACCCATAACCAGTAACCTCATAGAATATAAGCGACTAAGAGCAAAAGCACGTAAAACAATAAAGGAATCAAAACAAATTTGCTGGCAACAATTCGTCAATCAAATCAATACTTCTACTAAATCTAGTACTATCTGGAAAATGATTAGAAAAATCTCCGGGAAAGATAACCCCACCCCAAACAAACACCTCCTCACTAAAAACAACAAAATAACTGAAAACAAAGATATAGCTGATACACTAGCCCAAATTTTCGCTGACAATTCATCATCGAAACAATACAAAAAACAATTTCAAACACTAAAGGAAAATCAGGAAAAATATAAAATAAACTTTGACTCTAATAACCAAGAACCCTACAACGAAACCTTCTCACTAGATGAATTTAAAGATGCCATAGATAAATCTCACAACTCAGCAGTTGGACCGGATGAGATTCACTACAGTTTCCTAAAAAATATACCTCCTGAATCACTTGAACTTCTCCTACAAATGTTCAACAAAATATGGATAAAGAAAGAATTCCCCAAAATATGGAAACAAGCCACAATAATTCCCATAGCAAAACCGGGAAAAGATACATCAAATCCAGAAAATTACCGACCTATTGCTCTAACAAGTTGCTTATGCAAAACCATGGAAAGAATGATCAACTTCCGTTTAATATGGTACCTAGAAACTAACAATATCATTTCAAAAAAGCAATGTGGCTACCAAAAAAATCGTGGATGCATTGATCATATCATCAACCTAGAAACATGTATCAGGGAAGCTTTCATTAAAAAACAGCATGTAACCACCATATTTTTTGACCTAGAGAAGGCTTATGACACCACATGGAAATATGGCATAATTAAAGATCTCCACCATATAGGATTGAAAGGCCGATTACCCAATTTCATCAAAAACTTTTTAACAGACAGAACCTTTAAAGTTCGCATAGGATCAACTCTGTCAAACTCGCACAATCAAGAAGAAGGTGTACCTCAAGGAAGCATTTTATCTACTAACCTCTTCAACATAAAAATCAATAATATAATAAAAGAACTCTCCCCTGACATATACAGCTCCTTATACGTGGATGATTGCTCTATCAGCTATGCATCCAAATACATCCACACTTTAGAAAAAAAAACTCCAAGACAACATAAATAAAATAAATAAATGGGCAACTGAAAATGGCTTTAAATTCTCAAAAACCAAATCCAAATGCATCCACTTCTGTAATAAACGAAAACTCCATAACGACCCATCTCTACAAATCAAAGGGGAAAAAATCCCTTTTGTAAAAGAATATAAATATCTAGGAACCATCTTTGATCAAAAACTCACCTTCAAACCACACATAAACTATATAAAAAACAAATGCAGCAAAGCACTACAAATCCTGCGAGTCCTAGCTCACACCGACTGGGGAGCCGACAAAGAAACTCTTCTCAGAATACACAGAACACTAATCAGATCCAAACTAGACTACAGCTGCTACATATACCAATCTGCCAGAAAATCGTATTTGAAAACACTCTACCCAATATATCACGCCGGACTAAGGTTAGCACTAGGGGCTTTTCAAACCTCTCCTGTAGAAAGCCTTTATGCAGAGGCACACGAAACTCCTCCAGATCTTAGATGCATCAATCTAGCCCTAAGATACTATACTAAACTAATTGCAAACCCTACCAATCCTGCACATAACAGCACCCTAAAACCAAATTGTGAAAACCTCTTCAACCAAAACAAAAATGCAATAAAGACTTTCGGACTACGAATGAAACCAATCTGCAAGGAAGCTAGTATACCAATAAATCAAATCCATAAAACTGCTTTCCTTAAAACACATCCATGGCAAATCATAAACCCAATAATAGATTTAAGCTTCTGTAACTACAAAAAAAAAACAACTCTCTCAATAAACTTCAAAGAAAAATTTAGAGAGATCACAGAAAAATACCCTGGACATACCTGTATTTATACAGATGGATCCAAAGAAAATACAACAACCAGTGCAGCCATAATCAACAAAAATATCAAAATGCCTCCCAAAAAGCTGTTCAATTTTCACTGCAGAAATTACTGCTATAAATTTAGCTCTAGATCTTATCAAAAGAAATAAAACCGCAAACTTCATTATTGTCTCCGATTCTCAATCTGTCATCACACATACAAACTTCCAGCAACTAAAAAACGAAATCATACTCTGTTGGGTCTCCAGCCACATTGGCATACAGGGCAATGAACTAGCTGACACAGCAGCAAAGTCAGCCCATAAACAATCTATCGACCCCACCTTCAAAATCCCATACACAGATATCAAAAGAAACATCAATATATATATCCAAGATAAATGGCAATCTTATTGGAACGAATTCCCAAACAACAAACTTTTCCAAATTATGCCAAAATTAACGAAACATGAACATCAAGAAACAAACAGGAAACAAAATGTCATTTTAACAAGACTTAGAATAGGTCACACACACCTTACACATTCTTACCTCCTAAAAGGAGAAACTCAACCCCAATGTATTCCCTGTCAAGCACCCCTTACCGTAAAACATATACTAACTGAATGCATAGATCTTTCACATATCAGGAAAAAACACTACAAAGAAATAGATCTTCAAAAAATCTTTAAAAAGAACAATACCAGAAAAATAATATCTTTCATCAAAGAAATAGGACTCTTCCAAAAAATATAACCTCTCAAAAACTTACATTCTGCAAAAGCAAAAACAATCCGGCTTCTCCCACCTTTCCATCCTATTTTCACCTGGCAAAATCCACTATAAAACAACCAAACCAAAAGATACAAACTAATGATTGAAAATACAAAAAGCTTGAAGAATAAAACCTATAAAATAACTGGATACAACATCGAATACTATTCCCAAAACAACCGGATTCGGCATTAAATAACCCACAAAGAGTTGATATGCCGTAAAACAAAACAAAACAACCAACTAACCAACCTTATTCCTGAGTGGCTTCCGGGCCTTGATAAGTGGTGACCACCGTGTAAAAAAAAAAAAAAAAAATTGGAGTGAAGACAGTGCATCACTGAAAACCACCTTTAATGCATTTATAAGTGTAATATACGCTTTTTATATATATATATATATATATATATATATATATATATATAGTCTTGGAAGTTTTTAAAACTATACAAAAAAAAATTTTTTTTATCATTCGTTAGAAAACTATTTAGTCAGTAAGTCATTCAATCACCTGCAATCACTGCATTAACTTGCTTTCTCGAATTTGCTGTAGTATCAGTAATAATTTATTTTTTAAGAGATCATCAGTTGTTTACCATGAAACACTGCTGTTTCGGGGATTTAAAAACATGTTTTTAACACTTTTTCAAAGTGTTTTTTAACATGTTATATTAACTATTTGCTCTTTTATATATATATATATATATATATATATATAGACACACTTTAATTTGTCTTTACATAAGCAGTAATGTGTTGCTACACAGTCATGAGCATGTTTCGTCCAGCTAGTATTAATAACTAGAGACCTCTTCAGGCGGTCTAGCTTATATGAAAGCAAAGTTTGCAAATATGAATTAGGAATGGATGAGCTGCGATATGTTCGATGTGTAGAGATGTAAAATGTTTTGATAACAGAAAAATGTTGTTGAAAGATAAATATTTAAAACAAAATATTTACAGGATATTTATAATAATGAAAGATTTGGAATTTAGTAAAGCCAGTTAAATATATATATAATAAAAGATTTGGAATTTTATTTTGGAAACAAAACAATAAGATTGACCTGGTTATGTGATGTAAGATAACTAACAAAGAAACAAGGTTATATATTCACAAAACACAGACTAGTCATGGTTAGTTGGTAGTTGGTTAATAAGCAGGATCAAGTTGAAACTGAAGTTATTGGCACAGAAGTGATTTTGTTTCCGTGGTCTATGAAAGCATCCTATGGACACAACTGGAGAAGATATAGAAATAAACGTCTGCAAGCTCTAAAGGAAGTGTGAATAAAGTTATCTGTGAATTATAATTTGGTGCTGTGGCGTTTCCTTTGGAGCAAAAGTATCTCAATTACAGGACTTGTGTCAAAAATAATTGCCAGGAAAAAAAGAACTATTCCAGAAGGTATGTTTCCCTTTTTCCTGGTGCTAAGCAAAAGTATTTGTCTTGGTTATGAAGGTATCTAAAATATTGTCCTATTTGTGAACTTTCCAATTGAATCTGTATATACACCTGCACACACAGAACAATAGTAGAAGACTGCAGAAGAAGACAAAGAAATCTGTCATTGGCCTGGATTGATTACAAAAAGGCCTTTGACAGTATACCTCAATCCTGGATACTTCGCTGTTTGGAGCTGTACAATGTGCACACTGATATTAAATCATTCCTTCAAAAACAAATGGCCAGATGATGCACATCAATTACACTACAGCACACAGAAGGAAGGATACAGACCCCAAACATAAAGATCAAACGAGGAATATTCCAGGAAGACAGCCTCTCACCGCTCCTTTTCTGCCTCACAATGGATCCACTAAGCTACTTAAACGATCCAATGCTGGATACAATCTCAGCATGATCAGAAAGAAGGAGGAAAATAAGAGTAAACCATCTACTCTTTATGGACGACTTGAAACTCTATGTGGAATTCGAGAAACAGCTTGTCTCTCTGATAGACATTGTTAAAAATTATACAGAGGACATCTGCATGGAGTTTGGGTTCAACAAATGCGCTAAGTGCACCATAAAGAAAGGAAAAAAGACAGCATCAGAACATCTTAATCTTGACAATGGCTCTATTGAAGACCTTGAAGAAAATGCTGTCTATAAATGCATGGGAGTAGAGGAGAATGAGACACTTGAACTTGGAAAGATGAGAGAAAAAGTGCAGGGAGAATACTTCAAGCGACTTAAAAAAATCCTCTCATCACAACTATCACTGAAAAACAAAATTACTGCCATCAATCAATTGGCAATACCCGTTGTCTCTTATGGATTTGGCATAATCAATTGGCTACAGAAATGCATCAATAATCTTGATGTAAAAACTTGGAAAATGCTGGCCCTTCATGAAGTCATTTACAAACATCAGTGCGTGAACAGGCTGTACTTACCATGGAGAGAAGGTGGTTTAGGCATCACTGAAATTAACCACGCATACCGAGCTTCAATGGTAAGCGTAGGCCAACATATCAAATGTTCTTCTGACCCCAAAGTAAAAATGTTGAATGACCATCACACCAAATGTCTGCCTCAGCAGATGTCAACTACAAAGCTTGGTGGAAATTTCAGTGGTAACACACTGGATAACACAATAGAAGAATATGACAACCCAGCAACCCTAATTACCCGAAAGAAGAGAGAGGAGTATACAAAAAGGGAACTGAAGACAAGACTAGAGGGATGGCAACAACATAAGAGAGCAGGCATCGAAGAACTGAACCAGAACTACATTGACAAGGAGGCTTCAGTACAATGGCTTAAAAGTGACAAATTTCCATTTGATGAAGAACGATTAATTATAGCTGCACAAGACCAAGGCTTACTCACAAATGGATTTAAGAAAATGGCTGATCTACAAAAAAAACGACCAATGCAGATTCTGTCCCTCGGCTGTTGAAAGCCCAAGCCACCTAATGTCTGGATGCAAGAATCTACTAGCCAATGGTCATTACACTGCCCACCACAACAAAGTATGTGAATACTTACATTGGAAGATCTGTGGAGAGATGCAACTAGATAAGTTATCAAACATCTTGGAACATGAACCACCACCGATAACATCAAACGGAAAAGTGATGGTGTTATACGACAAAGGCATATAGGCAGGTAGATACATAAAAGACAAGAACTGCACTCATTATCGACATCACAGTTCCAAATGACTTTGGCCTTAATAGAGCTGAATGCGAAAAAAAATATCAGGATCTAAAAAATGATCTAAAAACAACATGGTCTCTGAAAGAAATAAACATTATACCAGTTGTGACGGAAGCAACTGGCCTAATAAAAAAGAACCTTCAGAAATACTTAGAAGCAATCCCTGGAAAACCAAGCTGTAATGAAATACAGATAGCAGCCATAAAGGGAACAGTGTCTATTCTTAAAAGAGCCCTCGGATATAAATTTAAACTGTAATAGAATCAAGTGTTAGCCCTAGGAAGGAGCACCTTGATCTCTTAAAATTACCAAAAGTAAAAAAAAAAAAAAAAAAAGATGCAGACACTGTCCTTTTATCCATACACTCAAGAGACACAATTAGATCAGTTTATACAATTACATGAACACTGGATAGCACAATCCATTTTGTAGACATGTTATTTATATGCACACTTATGTATACATTACAAATGACAGGTGTGTGTGTGTATATACATACAGTTGTACTACACACACACACACACATAACAGATTTAAATCAAGAATGCAATACAAAAAAGTGATTGGTAGTTATTTGATGTTGCCAGTTGGCAAACATTTAAATTTTACTGATTCTAAAATTAATTGTTCCAAAATTAAATAAAATGTTAGTCTCCTGCTTGGGATAATTCAATACTGATATTTTCTTTGTAGATGCAGAGAGAGCTGTGTGTTGGCAGAATCTACAGCAAGTTCAGTGACTGCTCTGGAAGAAGAACTTATGCTCACAAAGGTCTTTTGCTGGATGTTTTTCCCTTTTCTTTTTGAATTTATTATTTAACCATTAACTTTTGCATTTCACCATATAGGCATTCTAACCAAAAAACTTTGACAACAGATTTGTTATCTCCAATTTTTCTTTTGATCTATCTTTTTTTCTTTGTCACAATATAGCAACTTTTGGGGATTTAGAAGAGAAGCCAACAAATGAAAAAAGAGTCCAAAATTCATAAATATAACAAATAAATGATATCAAAGGCAAGATAAGTTATTCTACCTACCTGGATAAGTTTTGTATTTTAACTTCTTTTAAAGCTTCTATTTCTATTGAAAAAAAACAAAAAAAAAACAAGTGTCCAATTGGTAACTCAAACTGACAATGATATGGTTGATAAGAACATGCTTTCTTTAAAGTGTTGATAATGGCTCAAAAATTAAAAAATAAACAAAATACTGACAGAAATTCACCCAATAAGTGTCATGGTGATACTTATTGGGTGAATTTGTATTTGTACATAAATGGTATATACTTGTATCCGTATCATTGTAGTTTTTTTTGTATAAAATGTTAAAAGTCTAATTGAGTGTTTCATCCTTCCCTTTTCCTATGTGAATTTAGTATTAGTATATCACGGATAGACTAACATGAAACTTTGGAAGATAAAGAACAATTTTAGCCCCCCTTATGCTTTCATATTGTTTGCATTACAATTATGAAAGTTGCTCATTCATCTTCTATTTGACATTAAATTTTGGGAAAAATTTATTTTAATTGTTTCAGATCATACCCATTCACTGTTAAAGTTCCCCACATGACAGGGTTTTCTATTCTAATAGCTTCTTTCCTCAAACTGCTTGTCTTTGGAATTCCCTCTCTGTTTTCCTGAATGTGCTAATATGCAGAAGATCAAATGTAATGTGAACAAACTTCTTGCTGCACAACTTCCTATTTGGGAGTCCTCCTATCCATTTGGCCTCTAATTCACAGTAGTCCCTTATGCCTCAGTATACCTTGTTTTTGGTGAATTGAAGAAAATAAAAAATTAGAAAATTGGTCGTTTGGTGTGTGATCCATCCTTGTAATAAAAATTTTTTATTTATGATGTGCAAAAAATGTTGAGTGATAATTTGAGGCATAGCTCCTTCTTCATAAACAGCACAAATTTCGCAAGTAGTTTTGGCAGCTATAACATCTCAATTAAATGCAAATGCTGTTGAAAATGATGGTTTATTTTGACTTTACACTTTCAGTTAAATGATCTGAAAAAAAAACAAAAACTTTAAACAAATCAAAACAGTTCATATTTTTGAGCAATAAATTATCTTCAGAATGATAAAATATTTTGTGAATGCATTTTATTTCTGTGTACATTTTGAAATTTTATATAAAACGCTTCTAAAGTATTTCTTGACTCAATATTTTATTTTCTCTTTTACAGCCACCAAGTGATGGAAAGACGATTGATGAAAATTACATAAATTCTACTCGCGATATTTTAGTTGAAGATGTTAAAGAGATCAAATCCAAATATTTACGATTGAAAGAATCTCTTGATGTCACAAAGGTAATATTTTCTTTCAGTAGATTTATCCAATATACTTTGTTTTAATATTTCTATATATCTAAAGGAAGTCTTGCCTGTTGGGGTAAAGAATGTGCTTTGTTCATCAATCAATGGCTTATTTAACTGCTGACTGATGAATAGAACTTAGGTGGTATACTTTAGTCCAGCGGGAAAAATTTCCCGGACCTCCTGAAACTGTAGGTATCAATGGCTAATCAAAATATTATTGCATAGTACCATATGTAATAAGTATATTATACTCTTACAAGTGTAATTGAGTATTTTGTTTTAATTTCTTTAAAAAAGCAAGATTATATATATGTGCTAACTTTATGTACCTGGCATTGCTCGGGATTCATCAATGTCATTGGTTGCACATTTTAAAAGTTAAGCAAGTAAAGAAATTTAACGTTTTTATTGTTTTATTTCAATAATTGTAAAATTTTGATTAAAAGTAAATTAAGATTAAGATTGAAATATGTAAGCCACATATATGCATTTGTAGGAAATCTCTAATTATGGAACCCCTACTGGTGGATAGTCACGAAAATAAAAATAGCATCATTAGCTTTTTAAAAAAAAGAATTACATAAATCCGATCATAAAATATTCTCTAAACTTTTCATACAAAATTAGTAAAAAAAAAAAAATTGCACTGGTGGAAGAGAGCAAGGGTTATCCCCTAGAACTAAAAAAAAAATTTTTTTTTGAAGATTTTCAAAACTAATATAGCTCATAGAAATCTCCTGTGTGCATATACAATTTCTTTGACAAATTTAATTGCAGTCAGTTCATTATTATTAGATACTGTTTCAGAGGGCCTGTAAATTTGGGACTTGTTGATCCCCTAAAATGGATCTTGGTTAAATTGAAAATATTGATGTTAACTTTCTCATAATATTCAGTGATAAAATATTTTCATAGTTACATGCACAAGTTTTCTATAGGCAACACATAAACATTACACACACACACACACACACACACGCATTGAGTTATATATACAGTAGAACCTCGGGATACATTTTTTTTCAGGTTACGATACGGAATACAATGTTTTTCTGGACCCTAGTTACAGTATTTGCCCGATCTTATGGTGTTATTAATAATGGTTTTTGATTATATATACATGTGTATTATATACTGTATTGTATTTTGTTACTGATTTTTAATGCTGTATCCCAGGGTTCTACTCTGTGTGTGTGTATGTATATATATATATATATATATATATATATATATATATATATATATATATACACACACACACACACACACACACACTAGTCTGGGTGCCCGGCATTGTTTGGGTGTTTGGAGGTGTGTGTTGAACAAAAAAAAAAAAAAAAAAGTGGTAGTAGGCAGGCAGACTCAAACCGTACCACGAAGGAGGAAAGAAAGTGAAAAAAAAAAGTGACACTTTTGCCATTGCGTCCATCGCCAAACCGGAAGTGATGAAGGTTTAAATTGAGGCTAGTCAATCAAAAAGAGGGGATGACTTTCGAAAATATTGGCAAAAAAAAGCGACCTTCTCCTTGTAGTAAAGTGCCCAGTGGAGAGTGAAGGAATTAATTATTTTAGCCAATTTTTTGATATTTGTTGTCCGAAGGGTCGAGCTTCAAAACGATACTGATCTTGTAAAAATTTGTTGCCTCTGTCAAAAGTTTTAGGCAGATATACATACATACATACATTTAAACAGACAGGTGAGATTTATATTATAGATGTGTTATCTGCATTTTAAGTTATACCTAAATAGTATTTAAATTAACAAATAAAACTTTGATTCTTACTAGGTTATTTCATTTGTTATTGGTTGGTTGCAACACCCAGACTGTGGTTGAAGCTACAAAACAAGTATCTGTTTACTTTAATATCGAACATTTGAAAGGCAAACCAATTTTTCTTCTGTCACATACTTCCTTCCATGACATAACTTCTGGTACACATTAGCATAACCCATAACTTGATCTTACATGGAATTTTCTGTTTTTACTACTATTACTTTTACATAACCTCGTCCAATATTGCTTCATCTCCATTTATAGGCAATTTTAGGATAAAATTTTACTTAAATTTCTTTACTATTTATTTATATAAATATATTTCACATGTGCAGTATTAAAAATAGCATCAGAAATTAATACAAATTTAGGATTAAGGCATTTAAAATATTGTTTTTTATGTTTAAAATAACTTTTGAAATGCTCAAATGATCCCATGACATTGTTGTTTATTACTAATGTTATTACACATTTTTAATTTGTAAAGATGTTTATTTATATAAAATTTAGAGATTTGTTTTGACAAAACTTTGCCGCAAAAATGCTGAATTCATGTATTTAAATAATTCAAGTTTTTCTTGTTGAAATATCAGATTATTTTGACCAAATTTGATAAGTTTTTTTTGTCTTTCTTTCTTTTGAAGGAGATGTTAACCCACCAAGTTGTAAACATTAAATCAATTGTGACAGCTCACCACAAACTGATGTCAGAAATACGAACAATTTTGAAGTCAGTTGCCAAGGTAACATAAATATTAAGTCAGAGTTGAATTATATAAGTTTTTTTTTTTTTTTTTTCTAATAAATCTTTGTTCAGAATTATTGGACCAGACATGATCTCCCCAACATCTGATAAAACCAAACGGTACTTGTACAGTTTAATCAAGACATTAAAAAATGAAAATATCTAAAAAAGTTTAATGTATGTATCTGTTATGGAATGAAGTTCTCCGAAAAAAAAAAAATTTCACTTAATTTCATCAAGTAGTTTTTCTTTTTTGTTTTTTTTACAGTGAAAAAAAAACAATTTGCTGTGGTAGTGAGCAAAAGGTTTGATTTTTAGGAAGAAAAGCTAGTCTTAAAGATGGGGAGGGAGTGCCGGCGCTTTACATTGAGTTATCTCTCCGTGGCGTGTTGAAAAAATTCCAAGATGTCTATCTTCAACACACTGTCATAAAAACATGTTTTTCCGCTGTAAAAAAAAAAACTATTCTATCAAATTAAGTGAAATTTTTTTTCAGAGATTTTCATTCCATAACGGATACGTACAATTTAAACCTTTTTCGATGTTTTCATTTTTTAATGTCTTGATTAAACTGTACAAATGCCAACCAAACTTATTGCAAAGAACTTTGCATCAAATTTCAGCCTTTGTGATTAGGGTCAACTACTCTCAGAATTTCCCTTATAACTGAAAATACTCCAAATAAAATTTATATAACTCTCTGGGATGTTGACAAACTTATCTAAAATCTTGGTGCCAGCAAGACAACTGCTGCTAACCACATTTCAGCCATTATGTTTTAGATTCTTCAGTCACAATTAACTTTTATCCTTGCAAAGTTGTTGAATTGCTTGAAATAAAAATCATTTTTATCACTCTGAAAAATTTGTTAATCTGCCCAGTATTTAAAAAAAATACTGGAGAGTAGTTCTCTACCTCTCAGTACAAACTGATCAGTCATTTGCAACATTATTAGTAAGTTGTTTGAATATGTGATAAATCAAGAAGTTCTCAATCACCTCATCAAAAGCAATCTACTTAATAACAATATGGATTTCTTCCTGCAAGATCAGTTGCTGACATGCTGACTGTAATATTGCATTCGATATGTTAATCTGTCAATGGGAGCTTTGTCTTTAGGCTGATAGCTGTTGACATAACCATGGGTTTGCTTCACAAGCTTTCTAGCTATGGAATATCTAGTAATGTCATTTCAACCAACAAATCTTTTCTCTCTGATAGATCTATAAAAGTAAATATTAATGGGCAGAATCCGAAGCACATAAAATCAATACCTGCCTTGAGGATCTATTATAAACTCAACCCTCTTCTTGATCTTCATTATTGATCTTCCAAACAATATTTTGAGATCATTATGCAGATTATACAACCATCTATGGTAGCTCTTCTAAGAGCATTAATGCATTAATATTCAAGATTTTGCTAATTATGTTTCTTTCAACCCAAAATGCATGGTGCAAAAAGTTTCTTAGTATCTTCTCTCCACCATCAATGCTTGCAACCCTTTTTCTATCAGTTGAAATGAACAGCTCTCTCCTTGAGAAAACCTCATTGTTTTAGTAAGATTCTAGGACTGGTTTTCATTCCAGACCTGAAATGGAAAGCTTGCATAAAATCTGTTACTTAGCTTACTGGAAAAAATGATTGAATCATTTTACTGCTCTAGAAATACCCAACTCCTGATGCAATCTTCTACCTGTAAAATAATCAAATACATTCTAAAATAGGGTACTGCTGCTACATCTGTGGAGATTTCACTCAGAACACTTCTTGCTGTGAAAAACTACAAAATTGATTTTGTATTTTAGTTAGGGATGATCTCTCTTTTTTCATATAACTTTCTCACAACAGAAATATTGCTAATGTTTATTTGGTTAGTTCCAAGGTAGGTGCATGATTGAACTCCAAACTCTGCCTCCCCTCCTACCATCCACCTGTAAAACATTCACAACAAGAAGTTGTCTGGCTACCACTATTGCAAAGAGTTTCCCTTTTTTTTTTTTGTGGTCCATGTATAAAAAAAAAACAAACAAAATTTCAGTGAATAGTTTTTCAAACACTTCTCATCTGTGAATACTTTACTGTAAGATTGCTTCCGTGCAGAATACAAATTGATCATCTTCATATTCAGTATCAACAAATATATTTTTATGCTTAAGTAGTAACATTTTGTCCATTCCATCCATTTTTTTTTTTTTCAATTCTCTCACGGTGTTATTTGTTATCTAGCTGACAATTTCATTTAACCTTAATCTTGAGCGACTTTTACTCTTGGTAAATGGTGACTCATTAATCTAAAAAAAAAAATCATACGGATATAACCATGTTTACGCACTGGTTCTAACAACATTACTGAAGTTAAGTGACATTGAACCTGGCCAGTACTAAATGGGTGATAAGTTGGGATTTTAATCTTTTCTGATACTTGTAAGTATTAGGTACATAAGAAGTGCAGTGGAATTATTGGTTGTTTAATAGAGAATAATATGTACAAGAAATATAAGATGTAAATGGGTGAGAACTCTGATGTGGAGAAAGTATATCTGGATGGCAAAGCTATTGATGTCGAAGTTTTATTTTCGTGATACCATTAGAGCACAGGATGGAGTAGGAGCTAGTGTGATTGTAATGAGTTCAAGGAACTTCTGCTATTACTAACCAGTAGAACATTATCAGTATCAACCAAATGAAGGTGATCATGAATGGATGTAAAATCAATGAGTTGAGGACATATGTTGCATGGTTAGAAATGATATGAGAAGGATAAGATAGATGTGTAATGTGAGTGTTAAAGACAGGCTTAGTTCTGATGACCTCAGAGGAGAATTAAAGCTGGACAGTACAGAAAGATGTGTGCAGAACAGGGGACTTTGATAGTATGGTCACATTAAAAGAATGGATCAGAGTTCTTGGCTTAGATGTAGAACAGTTAAGGTAGCAGGTTCAGTTCACAGGAAAAGGCTAAGGAAAGCATTAAAATAAGTCATAAAATGGACATGAGAGAAAGAGGGATAAATAGAGATCTGGTCAAAGATAGTTTAGTTTGGGAATCAATTTCTTAAAGTTGTTCAGTACATGCCAGCATGTAAAATGAATGTTAAATTGAATATGATGATGATGAACTGAACCATATACCTGTGTGAGTTTGTCATGAAATAACTTGGCAGTAAGTGATCATCTGTAAAACCCAACATCTTCTTTTTATATCAATTACATTTACTAAAATGCCATTTGATATTTTAGCAACAAAAAATTTAAATAAACTTATTTAAAAGAAAAACTGGGATATTGAGTATATGAGAAAGAGAATAACCTTTAACTTTTGCCATTTGATTTCATTGAGCACCTGATTAAACTGTTTTTTTCATATGAGAAGATTTAATCCAATCTTTGTCCTATACAAACGCTAACCATCCAATATTTCTGTCTTTTTATTCCTTTCTCCTTCCGACACTTGCAGTTTTCCTACTTTTTTTCCAACATCTGTGTAATTTTTCTCCCTCTCTCCCCAACAGCTACATAATTAACCCCTTTTCATCACCTGCACAATCTCTCTCTTTCATTTCCCTTTTTTTACATTACATTTGTTTTTTTATCTGCACTAAACTATTAGATTATCCAATAGAGAAAGTTTCATGAAGGTTGCTGAGTACATATCAATAAAGTTAAATTCTTGAATGTATAAATATTAAACTTTCCAACAATCTCTAATTTTACTGAAACTTCCTTTGTTCATTTGTTTAGTTTCTTGATGCTTAAACAACTTGTATAGAAAGTGTTTGATTTTTAAATGTTTTCCAATTTGATCTCATCATTGGACTCCTCATTAAATCAATGCATTTTTCTTGCCTTTATAGTTGGAAGAGCAAGATCATGGCTTCACTCCACAGCCAGGAAGTATCAGAGATTATCTATCAACATATAAAACTTTTTCAGAGACATTGACCATGGCTCTAAAATTAGCAGTGAGTGAAGATGTCTCCAAATCTGATATGGATGAAGCTGAAAAAATGATTGATTCTCTTGTTAATCAGACGGCAGGGTAAGTTCTTAAATGAAATGGAATATCGATGTTAATTTTTTTTTCTTTTTTGGCAAAAACTTTTGATGCATTTTCTTAATTTATGCTTTGGAGTTTTTGATATATGAATTTGTAATTTGGATTATTTTAACTTCTATTCTCATCTTGGTTGTTACCAATGTAATCTATGACCTTTTTCAGGTATTTCTTTTCAAACTTGGGAACATCGAAGGAATTTCAAACCGAACCCTTTATTATTTGATCCACAAGGATAGATTGCTCTGATTTAGTCAGTCAGCTAAAAATTTAAAACAAAATTAAAAAAAAAAAATCATTTTATCTGACAATTTGGTATTTAATTGATAGTCACCTTTGACCTTCAAATGCATATTTTTTTTTAACTCTACAACCCGTACAGAATTTTAACATGAAACCTTCATTTTATTCATATGGCTAAAGTGTTCTTATTCCATCATGACCAGACAAAAATGTTATTTTGTTATTCTTAATTATTACCTGCAGTAAGGGTTAAACTATCAACCTCCAGAAGACTCTCATTTTGAACTGATTGTTAACCAGTGCTTTTAACCATTGTGCCATGGGTCCAGCAGTTTGCTGCTATACTAAATATCTACTTGCAGCTATCTAGTTGAGCCAGGGTTTCACTTGGAGTGCAGATGTAGCCATTGATGTTCGACCTAATGGTCCTGTTGATGATACTCTGAACTCCCAAAATCTGATGGTGTCAGGTCGTTGATCATGAGATTTTCTCTTCAATGTTGCTTTGTTGTTGAATCTTTAATCTTTTAATTACTTTCTACGATTCACTTGCTGATGCCGAAGAAGTCAGATCTTATTTGTTCATCCAAGTAGAACACTGTTTCTTTCACAAATATGAAAATTCCAAATTGTCCATAATCAATGATTTTACAAAAAAATGGAAATGTAGTGTTTTCATGAAGACAAAGTGAAAAGAATTCAAATACGTATAAAATTAGCAGTTGAAAATTGCAAATAAATATCATCTACACTCTGTAGAATATTAGGTTCAATCAGGTCCTACTTTTGTTTTTTTGGATCTATGATATGATTTTCCAAGCCTTGAGATATATTAAGTTCAACCAAACTCCTTATAGTTTTCCATAAAGTGTCAAGAATTTGATATTTCCTATAAATTCTTATGTTGTATCTAATGATACTATTTGTCGTGCAATAACAAACACGTGGTTTGAATAATTATATCAAAATATTTCAGAATATTAACAGCCAAACAAAGATGTGTACATCTGTTAGTACATGTTAAAATGGGCGTACAAGGTAGCTTCAATAAGTCTCCAGACTTTTGTCGTATGAGCACTTTTATTAACAGTACACACATGAAACTTTAGTCGTCTTCAATGTAATCTCCTCTGACTGCAATGCACTTGTTGTATCATTCCAACAACTTCTGGAAGGCTCTTTGGAAATCGTTGTGTGAGCATGTCAATGACCCTCATCACAGCCTCTTTCATCTCCTCAATTATCTCATAACGACAGTCTGTAAAGTTTTCCTTGAGCTTAGGGAATAACCAAAAGTCACAGGGAGCAAGACCTGGACTATAGAAAGGGTGAGGAACTGTCTTGATGCCCATCTTGGTCAAATAGCTTGTGACAAGGATGGAGCACCCTTGGGACAAACTTTGTTCAAATCTTCCACATCTTCAGTTCCTCGCGAATAATTGTGTGTAGTTCCCACACTGACATCAAACTGTGCACTTATTGTCCCTATAGACACACAATTGTCCTTATCCACAAAATTCTTTATTTGGCCAATCAACTCTAGTGTTCTGACTTCCTTACTCTTCTCATAGACTCCCTGCTTCCTTGAATCTCTCATGCCACTTAAAAACTGATGCTCAATTGATGCAAGATGGTCCAAAAGCAGTCTGAATCATCCCATACATTTCTCTGGTATTTTACCAAGTTTAAAACAGGATTTCATTGCATATCATTCTTCTAAAGTGTCCTCAATCCGTTATTGCATTTTTAAAATTTACCAGCTGTGACAATCAGGCATTAGTAGGATGTATTCCAATTTCTGTTGTAGCTATTTGTTTGAACCTGAAATTCTAAAAATTGGTACATCATTTCATAAGATGTATAGAAATAACATACTGAATTTTCAAGTCTACAACAATTTTAAGTGTCTGTACAAAAAAGTCTGGAAACTTATTGAAGGCACTTTGTATATCCAACAGTATGTTATTGAGTTTGGGGATCTTTGAGATGAGAATTGATAATTTGTATCATGACTAATGGAATGAGAATATAGATTAAATAAAGGGTTCAGTTCAAATTTTGCATTAGCTCCAGTTCTACTAGAAAGTTCCAAAGTTCAAAAAATGCTTGTGAAGGAGGATGGAGGTGACATCGGCTGAAACATTGTAAATATAACAATCAAGATGAAAGTAATATCTATTGCTGTAGTAGCCTCCAAAATGTATCTCTTTATGTTGTTTTTCAGGATATATGACAAATTGGTTTCCTTTGCCCCTCCTTTGCTGACAGAAAAAGACAATGAAGACGATGAAAATGCTCCGATGAATTTTGTATCTGGTAAGAATTGCAATTGCTGGTTATCTTCTTGGACTTGTAACAAAGTTTTAATGTTTTTACTTCCGCTATATTGTAGCATAAATGTTTATGGCTTCCATGGAAATTTCATGGTTATCTAAAGGAAATACATTTTTGTTTTCATATTTCATCGACTTAAAACCAAAATAATTTTAACCATTAAATGTAAGAAAATAGATGAAATTGTGCTTTTTCAGTGAAAGATTGCCAAAGAAAAGATATTTAATGAAAAGTAGAAATGATGATACGAATTAGTGTGAATAAGACTGAAGCAAGATTTATGGTTGCTCTAATCTAGTGTCCCTTTTAGAGGAGCTAGATATTACCCATTGCCATGAATTTTGAGTAGACAAAATATAAAAAGATAATAAAAACAATGTAATAATGTGTGTGTGTGTATATATATATAGACACACACACATAATCAAAACAATATTTTTTGTTAACTATATATATATATATATATATATATATATATACACACACTAGAAGACGGGCTAAGTAAAATTAATTCCTCAACCAAACATTTTTTCACCACTTATGTTCCATTATAAAGATTAAAATCTCTGCTACAAAATTTTTAAAATCTGTAATCCAATTTTGATACAAATTTATTAGATTACTTGAAAATGTCTAAAATTCAAGGCTTAATTTTAAGTGTATCTGAAGAAAAACTTGATATTCAGAGAATCTTGCTTAATAGGTGTGCAATGACTATGGATTACATTTAATGCAAATCTGAACTGTTTGAATTTTTAAACGAGAGATTATGCCCTAATTTTTAAACGAGAGATTATGCCCTATAAAACTGAAATTTCGGGGAATATTTAATTGATGCTCAATACTTCTTAAAATTTCACAAAAATCAGAAATTCCTGAAGCTTTATAAAGGGTTTCCATCCCCTTTTTATCACCTTTTTGCATAAAACTAAACTAAGCTAAATATAGCCCACATTATGCATTACACCCAGCAGCTGTGTTCCCAAATTCATATTGATTAGTTGATTAGTTTAGGAGTGAATCCTGTACATACAAATATATAAACATATACACATACTTCTTTTTATAGATAGATATAGTAAAACTTTCTTAATTTATATAAGTATTTTGGCTGTATATGTACAGATATGTTTTTCGGCTAAGTTAACCTAAACCCAATAAATGTTATATGCTGATCTGGTCTAAGGAAGTTTAGCCAAAATATTTGTATAGTTAAAAATTTACTAATACTAAATACATGACTCTACTTGTTATTGAGCGCTATTGTATAAACGCAGTAAGATTTCACAGAATTAACTCTGTTGAACAAAATATTTACCAAGAGATATAATTAATAATTTAATTCAAATTCATTTAATGAAGTTTATTTAGAGCTATATATAAGAATTTTTATTTCCACCTATAGTGTAAGAAAGCTCAATATATTATTCTTTGAGAAGTTAGAGCTGATATATTAGAGTTTATCAAGTTTTAAAAATGCATTTAAATCAAATTTAAAAAGTATTGTTTAAGAGTGTTTTACGTTTCAAAACTGTTCTTCAAGCTTAGATCAGAGCAAGAAAAAAAATTCAATCTTTATTTTCTCTTGATCATTTCGAACAAAGCTTATCAGAAAGGTTTTCAAAATTTTTAAAAAATTACTTAAGAGCTTATTTATAGAATCGAAATGAAGGTTGACAAAATATTTAATAGTACACTTGAACAAAAAAGCTGAAACCCATTTCACTGAAAATCATTTAAATGACGAAAATCAGAATTAATCTTTTAAATCTTTTGTACACATCAATTTAGAAGATGCAACTTTCATAGGAAGTTGATTAATTTTATTTGTTTTTTAAAAATCATTGGTGTTCATTTGTTTAGAATGAACCATTTTTATAAAAATAAAAGTTTAATTTTGAGAACTTGACTTATTTTAAGAAAGAACTCTTAAGTTAAATTCTCTACTATAATTTAAATCTGTTTTCAATTTGAGGTTTCCACTAATTTGGAACAAATGCAGCGATTGGTCAAAATTATAACATATCAATTAGCCAATCAAAATATGTCTGACAAAACACAAGCAAAAACTGATGCATACAAAAATGTCTTATATTAGATAAAATCCAATTATTAATGAGTAAAATTATGACTTTTGATCATAAGAGAAAATCTCTTCCTTCCATTTCTGAAATATCACTAAGCAAAATAAATTCATCAGTAGTAAAATATTGATGAAATAGATTAGAAATGCAACTATTTTTTTCAAATATGCTCCACTATTTGTCACAAATAACTGGCGAAACAAGTAAATATAAGATATGAGAAGTTTTACTAGCCCTACTTTATATATAAGATGACAATGCTGGAATGAGGATATTTACATTGTTTTACTTTGAAATAGTTCAAGGGAGGGTGCTGTCAACAATACTTTCCACCCTGAAATAGTCACCATAAATTAGTGGGTGGTAGTCTGATATTACAAAAATAATATATATATATTTTTTAAAAAACTACTCTGTAACTACTTTCATCTATTTATCAATTCATTTTGTTTCCTCCGATTCATCGTATGTTCCAGCTCTGAAGAAACCTTCAGAGAAAGACCCGACTCTACTGAAGAAGCTTCCGCCTCTTGGGAAAGATGTGCACACAGGGACTCCCCCTCCTCCAGGCGCTCTACAGGCAGGAGTGGGAATAAAATCGGGTAAACAAGATACGAGATTCATTCTACTTAATCACTAACCAACAAACTGCATTTCCTACTGTTGACTCCGTATATGTTTGACCTTTCCTGGGTTACTTTCGGAGATGCCAGCTGCTTCCAACTTGCTTTCATGGATCACCTTTTTTCTTGATATGTTCCTCTTAATGCAAATTTTTATAAAAATTATTAAATTTTTATTTATTTTTATTTTTTTTTTTTTTTACAGGACTTTTCAAAGCTCATCTTGATAAAAGATTTTTTTTTTTTACTTTTGTTAATTATAGAAGTTGCCTTGGGTATGACACGGAACTCCATTAAGTAGTGAGGCCCCTATTTTGGGAACTTTGGAAAGTTTAGAGTTGCCCCATAGTTATTACTCCAACATCCATCCTGATTCAGGCTTGTACCTGTTAAAATCATGTCTATGGGTTAAATAGATTGTCCACTGTTCTCCAATTTGTTTAGAACCGAAAACAATCAGGTCTGTCTCTAAATAAGAATCAGACTTAAGTAAAGCAAAAACATCTTAGAATCTCTATTACCTAAAAATATAAAGAGGTTAGGATCATTCATTCAATCTACCTTAGAGACTATTTTAACTGGTTGAGGTTCAACAGGATTAGGAACTATGTGCACCAATGCTATACAAGGAACATATACTCATATAAACAATAATTAATTTGCCACAAATAAAATCTGTCCTGGGTGTTAAACTTCATTTGATGGTATACTGATAAATTTACATAATAAATATTACGAGATATTAAGGATGTGAAATCATAAATGCTTTCTGAAAAAAAAAACTAAATTTGGCAAATGGTTGATTTGCTACAAAATAGCCAACTAACATTTTTTTCCTCTTTATTTTGTGACTGTATTTTTTTTTTTTAATATTAAAATTTCAAAAATTGTGTAATTATGGTCTGCTCTTGGTAAAGGTGCTTTTTAATTTGAAACTAGATCACCTATTGAATCAGTATTTGTTGTATATTATTGTTGTTAAATATGAAAACATTTTAGAATTTCCAAATATTTTCTATCTCCTAATTTTTCTAAAGATCGTTTATTTTTTATAAGATTGAGTTGGAAATATTATGTCACCCTTCTGGTTCTTTTTTTATGTAAATAGTTTTGCATTACATTGGAATTGCCTGATATGTATTTTAAAGTTAAACATGAATTTTAAGATGGTGGTGAGAATAACAAAAGAAATATTATGGCAATGGAAACGTCTTGATGGCAAAATGACATAATATTTCCAAGTTAATTTTTTAAATCTGGTACTATCAGATCAGGTAGTTTGATGATATTGGCTTCCTGACCTAAAATGTACCAAACATTGATGTTGTTGTTTTTTTTTTTTCTTTCCCTTTGCAAAACTCAATTATGTTCTGCAAAGTTGAAAACAAAAATAACAATGTTTCCCTATAAAATAACCAGACTAATATTTTAAATGGTAAACAATCTTTTGGAAGATGAAGAAATATTTGGAATTTTCAAATATTTATTAAACTCTCATGTGATGTCATAATAGGCCCCTTCCTCTCCTCTCTTTTCTCTTTACCTTTTTATTTTCCTCCATCAACTATCTTATCATTCGTCCAGCCTCTCACCATTTAAAATGTTCATGTACAAATGAAACATCATCTCTTTACCTATCTTCGTTTCTTTCCCTTATTTCTTCCCCCCTCTTTCCTCTATCCCACCCTTCCAATTTCATCCTCTTCTATCTCGCTCTGCAGATCCAACATTATTGTGGTCCTGAATATGACCTTAAACTATATCCAGTGGTGAAGCCCCTGCTTACGAGCTTTGGGGAGTGTGGATCCACCCTTTAATTGCCATTGCTCCTAGGTCCACTCTGACCCGGAGTGGTAGTACCTGTTAGGGTCCCAACTATGGGTTAAATAGAAACCGACTTGAAAACAACAAATATATTCTATTAAAAAATTTTTCTTCAAAATCTTTGGATTCGGCATTAAATAACCTGAAAAGGGTTTATATGCCGTAAAACAAAAACAACGAACCAACCATCCAACATTATTTCCTACCTTCGTGAAGTAATCATCAAATGTTGCTTCTGTTGTAAAACCTAATAATTGCCTCTTAGAGGCACGAAACCTACTATAATGTTGGATCTGTAGGTGAGTCATAACTTTTAAGAATTCTAACAGCTCTGATCATTATTGAATAACTTTTAAATAAATAACATTTCATTAGTTAAAAAAAAAACAATTATACTCTTCATGATTAATCTTTGTGTATATCATTACTTATACATTACCCGGCATTGCCTGGGATTTAGTGAAGTTATTTTAGTTTTTAATTTTTGTTTGCATAGTTTTAAAATTTAAGGTAGCTAACTCCTATTATTATATTCTATTTAAAACAAGTTTATTTTTAGGTGATTATTTAAAAATGTTTCTAATTTGCAGTCATCTGGGTTAGACTAAGTGATTTTTTTTAAATGTCAGCTAAGTATGTTATAATGTCAATAACATAGTACAACAATAAAAATCAAAAACTGGCTAGTCAGATGCAAAGTTTTATTTGTCAGCTTAAATGCTGTTTGGGTCTGATTTTAAAAACCTGAGAAAATAATTTTATATCTTTTTATTTTTGTTCAACTAACATTGTGTATGATATTGAAATTGGTATGACTCCAACTTCAAACCGCAGAAAACTGGTTCTCCAAATGGAATTCTTGTAAGTGCTGGATTCTAATAATTGGCCTCAAAGTCGATCTGTTAGCTTTTCAATCTACATTTTCTTCTTTTCAGGAATGGGAGGAGTCAAAAAGATAGAGAGAATATCCAGAGATCCTCGGACTGGCAAAGGTAAATTGATGTCATCTTTTTTTTTTTTTTTTTTTTTTTTTCATAAAAAAATAATTACAAAATGTCTAATGGCGATCATTACTTATTTATTAAAGCGTAAAGTACCAAAAAATAACTTTAAAAAAAAATTATGAAATCAAATTCATCACAATTCATTTCAGTTTCTTTGTAAACAAGTCAACCATTTTAATATTTTGTTGATAGCTGGGAAAAAGCATCAGTGACATTATGGCTGCAAAATTTTAAAGGAATTTAAAAGCATTTAAATTGTCGAATAGAAAGTTATTTAAACAGGTTTTAAAATTCTTAAATCCTGATTTAATAACGATTCTGAGTTTTGTAAACTATACAGGGTGGAACAATATAAGTGTCACCCTAAAGAAAGCAACACTACAGCTTTATTTTAAAACTTTTATTGAAAAAATCAATTTAGGTAACTTGATTATGTAGTAGAACTGACATCTATTCAATGTAGCCGCCTTCAGCCTTAATCATCACCGTGATATGGGTTCGGAACAGAGAGCATGCCTTTTCCACAAGCGCTGGTGAGACCCCAGTGAATACTTGGCGGATGGCAGTGATCAGGCTGGCTTTGGTGTTGTAGAGCTCATGTTGGTCATGTTCTTGATGTATGATCAAATGAAGCAGTCCAGCAGGTTCAGGTCAAGTTGAAGCTAACTTTGAAGATGTGAGGTGGCATGATGTGGCCCTCACTTGAAACCAAACCAAAGACCATAACTGTTGGTTGTCCGATGCGTTGAGTTGTGCCCTCAAACGTTGAACCATTTGGATTTGCACTTTGAGGGTGCTCGCAATGGTCATGTTATAACTTGGGTCGGTAGAAAGCATGAATTGTACAACGGCGCATCTCTGATCTCGCTTGTTGAACATTGTGTCACTTTCAAACATGATAGAAGGCTCCTATTGCTCTTGGGATTTATACTCAACTGGCCAACTAGTAGATGTCTGCAACAACAAAAAAAAGAAAACCAGTTTTCATCAAACGGAAGTGGAATCATGTCGTCTTTTCTATGGTGACAATTTTATCATTCCACCCTGTATATCTGGCAACAACATTGCTTATGACAGAGGATGCCATCAGAAGCGGTAGGGAATTTTCAAAGCTTCTTGAGATTTTCTTTTTTTTACGATGTCTATTCATATAAAAAATTGGTATATAAAAATATTGTTTAAATATTATTTATTAATAATAAATGAAGTAATGTATTATTTTCTATTAGTATTTATATTCTTTGCTGAAAACAATGTCTCCCTTTGAAAAATCTTGTATTTGAAGAATGTTTAATTGAGAACATATTTGGTTGAAGAAATAATTCCTACTCACTCTGAATTTAAGAAATGAAATTTTGAAGTGTATAATTTTTTTTTTCAAAAAAATTTAATCTGGACAATTTTTTTAAATTTTTTTTACGTAGTTCAATGTTCTCCAGAATTTAATATTTAGTTTGTATATGCTAGGCTGTGTATCACAAAAAAAAATGGATAATAGACTGTCTGTTTTTTTATGTATTAGATATATAGAGAGAAATACTTCTAAGCACTTATGTAATAGATATCAATGTTAAAACTTTTCATTTCTAAATTAGATATTAATATCCATATAATCTATTTCTTTGACTTATTTTTCAATCTGAGCTGCATTTTTCTCCGTTGTTCCAGCTATCCAAGAACGCAATTCTTATGCAGTCAGTGTTTGGCGAAGGGTGAAGATGAAATTAGATGGAAGAGATCCAGATCCAAATAAACGTTTAACGATTCAAGAACAGGTAACGAGTTTTTTTTTTTTTTGTGCTTAATAACTGATTCTATACAATCAAAAATGAGATATTGATTAAAACGCCAGATGTTAATTCATACGTTGTTCAAAAAAGAATGGCTGATTTCAGAAACAATTCTTAGAAATCTAATATGTACAATAAAATTAGTCAACATAGCCTTCCAGCATAATATTATATTATGACCTGGACGACATCGGATGTCTCGGGGAGAGAGGTGACTGACTAACATTTGAACTGGTGACAATGTTATGAAAATAACAAAGTATTTTGTTAACGGAAGAATATTTTGAAATAGAACTAGAATTTAATGTAGAAATAATTAAACCATAAATATGTAAAACAATAAAATGTTTAGAAAATATTTTTAATAATATTTGATTGGAATGTTTAGTTTTAATAAACAAAGATACGCGACTAAAAGACTAGTCATGACATAACAAGTTTAGAGACACCTTAGTAAGTTAGTTGAGTCTCTAACGGATGGCTGGGAGAGACAGTCAGGAGATTGAATGACAGCCAGCAAGGGCAAGATCGATAACTAAAATGGAGACAGAACTGTATCAGTGTTCAACCTTTACAAGATGGGAACAACATTCTGGAAAAAAGGTTGCAGAAAAGAAACCAGAGGTCTGTTGTTCGTGGTAGAATTTTCATTGTAGATTTCCATCCAATAAGATCAAGCATGGGTCAAATGGTTCCCTAATTGGCCAAATGTTGTTAGACCATAGAATGGTATTCGTCCCTTTTGTGAAGGTATGTCTTCCTTTGCCTGGCAAGAGATAAAAATGTTTATTCATCCTTTATTTGTTGTTATTTGCGAACATACACCAGATAATTGTATTTTGTGACATTTCGAAAACTAGGCGGTCACACGTAGAAACATATAAGACCAGACATACATCCAATAAGACACTCGTTACATGTGTATGTATATATCTACAGAATCGACACCCACCCCCACGGAAATACAACATATAACGTTTCAAAACCCCTCTATATTACATCTCTCCATTTTAATATCCCACTATTCGGCATATGACAGCATGTAAAATGGACGTTAAACTGAATATGATGATGATTTTAATCCAAGAAATACTTTCATCTGTTTTGGCTTGAAAATTTTGTTGCTTAATAAAATTCTTGCCTCCTGCAGCGACTATGAAGACCTCCAACGTTGCCTCCATAAAGTCTGGAGATAGTCACTGGACTGGGACCTGAGTTTAAACGTCGATAAGTGTAGCCACATGTCAGTGAGTCGGAATCCCCCTTGACTTCCTTAATTAGCTGCTGGAGTCTGTCAGTTAGGCCAAGGATCTTGGAGTGATTGTGCATTTCACATATTCACCCTCTGAATACTGCATCACTGCTGTTAACAAGGCTAGGGGTGTCTTGTTCTTCATGCACTGCTCTTTTGGTCATCTTACTCCCTCCATCTTCCTTCTCCTCTACACCTCTCCAGTGCGCCCAATTCTTGAATACAGTATTCAGGCCAGATCCCCCTATTACATGAAGGACATCCAACATCTTTGAACGGGTTCAGCACCTGGTGGCTAGCTTCAGAGGTCTATCCTATGAGCAACGTTTAAGGGCTCTAAATCTTTTTAACCTTGAGTGCAGGGGGCTTCGAGGTGACCTCATTCTCGCCTACAATATCTTTCATAGACGGTGCGGCCTGATCTAGACCTGTTTTTTACTCCTGCCTCAGATTGCAGGCTCTGTGGGTTCGCAAAAAAAGTCTTTGACAGTTCTGAAGGCTTCAACGCCAAGCAGTGTTCTCAGTTCGAGTGGCATCTGTGGAATTAGCTGCCCGATGAGGTCATAAATCAGCCCACACTACAGGGCTTCAAGGCAGCCTTGGACAGATGCTGGTCAGACCTACACGATCTTCCCCTTGCATAGTTTCTCTTTGTACATAACCCCCTAAATTTTCACCGACTTTTTCCCTTGTAAATGGCAATCCCTTGTATGTTTATTCTTTGCCAATTAAATGAATAAATGAAAAAAAGAAGCAAACGTTAAAAGATTCTTTTCATTTTATTTTTGCAGGTGGATTTTGTTCTGAAAGAAGCGACCAATCTGGATAATCTCGCCGTATTGTATGAGGGTTGGACTCCGTGGGTTTGAACTTTGAACATTATGCATTGCTACTACTCGGTTTCAACTACTCAAAGCAGTATCCTCTCGAGTCAAGAACCCTGCGCATAAGTGAGTCTGCCTCAGTCAGTGACGGATTTTCACTGTGTAATGCAGCAGCGGTGGACTCAGCAGGTTACCGATCAACACCACGTGTAAACGTGTGTGTATATGTGTGTGTGGCAAGGATCGACCACTGATAGCAGTGGTGGCACCAGCAGCAGCAGCGTTGGCTTTAAAAAAAAATATAGAGAGAGATTCAACTTGCAATGTGATGAAAGACTCCACTTAAAGCATCCAATCGGGGACACCCTCACTCTGCACTCCTTGTGATGCTGTGATTCTTTGAAGATTCATCATGTGCCACCACTAGAAATTATATATATTCATATGTATATATATATATATATGTATGTTTATATATATATGTATGTATATATAAAAAAAAAAAAAATGCAAGACCAAAATCTACATTCAAAGCAGCAAGAATTAGGCCCGGCCGGAGGGCCGTTAATGAAAAAAAGAAACAAAATTAGCTTTGCATTTAAATGATAAAGCTGATGAGGATGTCTCCTTTTCTTATGCATGTGAAATGTCTCCTTTTCTTATGCATGCTAAATGTCTCCTTTCAGAGTATGCATATGAAATCTATTGTCACCATTTTTTTTGACTTTGATGTCCACTTTAGCTCCCACTCAGAAATTAAAATGCCGCACCAGTTATTTACTGTAGACTCACATACACACGCACACATCTTTTTTTTTTCTGTCTTGTTTATTCTTTTGACTGATATAGAATATGGAAACTCTATTTTTGTTTCTGTCAATTTTTCTAAGCATTTTTTTTCTTTCTTTTTGAAAGAAAGAACTTAATAATAAATCTAAAAAAAAAAAAAATACACATTAAGAAATAAACATTTTCAAAAATAAAAGCTTCTTTTAACTATTTTAATTGTTGTCCTTGGTACTTAGGATTTTAGTCTGAGCAAGAGTGACAGTGGAAATCAATCAGTTTAAAAAAAAAGTTTTAGAGGATCTTTGAATCGGAAAAGAAATCTCATGTTGGTGCTTTTTGTTTTTTTTTTATTTGCTTGCTTAGATGCCAGTATTGCGGTAAAAGAAAAGAATCGCAAATGCATGCATCACTTAAGTCATCGTCACTGCTTGCAGAATCTGCTGACTTAGTCCAGCATCTGTTAAAAGGATGGTTCTTCTATCCGTTCGCGAGAAGCTTTATTATGATCATTTATTTAGTCTTCAAATATCGATATAAAAAAAAACAAAAAAAAACTATCTTTTTTAGCTGAAAGGATTTTCACTTTTCAAAATTTTTATTTGATTTTTAATTTCTATTTACAATTTCTTTCTTTATTTAATCCTGATTTCTAAGGCAACTAACAAATGCTTCTTAAACAATTTTTTTGTTGTTCTTCTCTAGTTTAACAACGTGCAAATCTGATTCTTATTTAATGCAGTGTAGAAAAATAAGATTTCAAGTTTTAATGAAATTTTAAAAATTATTTTTTTTATGTTTTCTTTGTTTTTTATTATGCAAACCACAATAACATGATTTGACTAAAAGTTTTAATTTGATTGAATAGATTTATTGTCTTTACAGATAAATTTGACAAAAAGAAAGAAAAATGGTGTTGGATGTTAGCCTATTTGTACGGTATAAAAAACTGAAAATTCTTCTCAGTTATTGTCAGATTTTTAACATTAAGCCCAAATAGACTTTAGGTTGACAGAAATCAAATTTTGCTTCTAACTAATCATTATTCATTTGTTATTGTACCATGTTATTATCAATATAATAACTCGCTTCACTATGATTTATTAAAAAGATTGAGTCTGACCCAAACACTCATAATATGAAACATTTTTAATTAATCACGAAAAATAAAATTCATCAAGGGGAAGAACTCATATTTTTAATTAAAAACTCTATATAAATAACATTTGTCTCCCTTACTATTAAAATTTTATTTCTATACAAGTTTAAAAAGTGTGCAAACAACTAAAAATTAAAATTATTTCACTGCATCCCGAAACAACAGAGTAGGTACAGATAATTGTAATTAAAAAAAAAACTGTTTTAACTAAAACTTTAAATTTTAATTTTCTGCAAATAAAGGTTTACATATAAAATTTGATTTAAATTTACTGATCTTATCTTGCATCGTTAACTTGAGAAGCAACCTTCTTTTATTTCTCTTTTCATCATTTATAGCCAAAACCCAAGTTTATCAATAACTTGATAAATTTTTATAACATTTTCTTTTTATTCTGCTTGCTTTTTTCTTTTTTTTTTTTAAATTTTTATTCAATTTCCAAAATTTTCTTGAATAAGTTTTTTGCAAAAAGAATTAAAAAAAAATTTAATTCATTATTCAGAAGTTGTGTCTATAGAATCTACATTAAAACAAGTTTTTTTTCTTTTGGAAAATGTGCTATTGTTTTTTTTTTTTGCTTGCTTTTAATATAGACAGTGTTTGCAATGTGAACATCAGCTTTGTTCATATTTTCCCTATTGAAATGACTTGTGATCATCATTCCCTTAGATTTATTTCTAATTAGTGTTAGACATTGTTTACAAAGCTCATTACTATTATTATTTTACTAATTTGTTTTAATCAGACAACGGTTCTTATCTTGATTATTATTTTTTTTTTTTACAATATTTTTGATGATGTAACCTCCAACCTTTTTCAGTTGCAACTTTTCGAACTCAAGAATCTTTACATCAAACTCGGGAAACCTATACAAAATTTCAGACTAAACCTTTTATTTAATCCATTATTGGCATTCCATTCACATGGACATGTTTCACAAATGTTGATTACAAAGCAGTTCTATTTGATAGCTTTCTGAGAGTTGGAGGATTAGTTTTTACTACAGACAATAATAACTAAGAATAACTTAATAATTAACACTTGTACATGGTCATGGCGGATGTGATGGAATGGGAACAATCTAAATACATGGATTAAACCAAAGGTTTAGTTTGAAATTCCTGAGATTTAAAAGATGTACCTGAAAAGGTTGGGGTTTACATCAATCTGCTGAAACTTTGCAAAAATAGGAACCAAGATGAGAATCGTAGTCAGGTAGATCAAAATATTAATTACCAATCTTATTTTCAAAATTTCCAAAGTATAATACTTGACTGAAATATCATGTTTGTAGAAAAAGTAGTTTTAAAGTGTACCTTCTAATTTCTTTTTGAAAATCCACTTTAAATGTTTTATTCACCCTCTGCACTTTTGTTTTTCTATTAAAACTGTTGTAAACACCTAATACAAAAAAGTACCCATTATTCTGACTATTTACATACTAATGTTTTTTTTTTCTTTTCAATGTAGTTGATTCTTCATGAAAATAAATCAAATATAAATAATGGAGCCATTTTTATTTGTTTAAATTCTAGCACGACCTCAATATTTTGTAAACCTTTTGAATGTATGTGTACGTTTTTGAAATTTACCATTTTTATCAGTGACAGGTTTTAAATTATTCTCTGCTCTTTTCTTTTTAATTTTTTTAAAATTCCAAGCCGATTTGTTTGCATATGACTTTTGGAATTTTATTTTATTCGCAAAAAAGTAACATTTACCATTTTCGCCTTTTGAACTATATTAAAGTTTTTGAATATTGCATTGATTTAATATCTTTTTTTTTTTTCTGTTAAATTGTGAATTTTGAAAAAATTGTTTTCAACTTTCCCATAAGTTTGATCCTCCTAAATTTTGGACATATTGAACTTAATAAAATTTCATTTTACATGAAAATTAAATATCTCGCTGTTGAAACCTCTTAAATGCATGAGAATATCCTGGAGCATTTGAGTCTCATGAGCTTTTTCTGAGTTTTAAAAAGTGAACTTTGATATCAAAACAACTCTTGATATTCACTCAGCTTATGGAGAAGAATGTGCGATTGAAATAACGTTCAGAAGAAAATTCAGAAATAGAAATTTTGTCCTTTTAAGATGAACACTCATGACATCCAATAGAAGAAGCAAAGGATTATCTTAAAATTGTTTTAATTTTAAAAGGAGTGAGTTTAAAAATTTTCAAAATATGTCGACTATAAAATATATATCAAATATATATATATTTCTGTAGAAATATATTTTCTTATGATATATACCAATCCTTATTTAAGAAGCTCAATGTAATTACAGAGCAATATAGTGAATAAATGACAAAAAAACTATATTCCAAGATTCATGATGTTGACCATCTTATAATTTATTCCTTTAATTCAGTTGACATTTACAATTCTTGACAATATCTGTTTCGTAGCACAAAATCAATCACTTAATTATTATATCAATCAGTGAATCTATTATGCCCTTAACTCATCAGAAGAATTAGCAACAATCAATCCGTCAAAAGGAAATAAAGTGTGATTTGACATGATCAAAATCCGAAAATTGGAAGAGAAGCTGCAAATACCTTTAATATGGTTCCATTACGCCATTTTGAATTTTATTTATGTTGTTTATTTATGTTTATGTCAACTGAATTAAAGGAATAAATTATAAGATGGTCAACATCATGAATTTTGGAATAAAGTTTTGTCATTTATTCACTCTATATATAATATCTACGTGTTTTTACAATTTAATTACGTTAAATGTTTTTTTTTTTTACTTAGCGTCAAATCACCACTTATGAAGGCCTGTAGGCCACTCGAGGATAAAGGTTAATGAATGTAAGGTGGTAGTGTATTAATCGTTAATGATGTAAATTGGGTAGAATTCGATAATGGGGATGGCTCGATAAAACTTGTTTACATTAGATTTGAAGGCTATCATGTTATATTCAACTGGGGAGCAGGACAGGGAAACGGTGTTCCACAGGCGAGCAGTTCTGGGAAGGAAACTTTGTTCATGAAATCTGCATTTAGATTTAGGCACAGATATAGAGTGGGGGAAATTGTTTATAGTGGTTGTAGCTAGTCAAGTGTTTTTTTGTGAAAGTTTGACAAAGGAGAATCATAGAATGGAGTTCAGTTGAGCCTTTGCTCATTAACGATAGAGCAGAGATAGGCTTACAACGTCTCTTCTGTGGGAAAGAGATTGAAGAGAAGAGAAAAGGACATCACCTCGTAAGTTTTGAAGTCTATCAAGGCTGGACAGGGCGCACCGAGCGGCTTCTGCCCAGATATGGTAACAGTGCTCCATTTTAGGATGTATCTAATTTGTGAGGTTCTGCCATTCATTTAAATTTAAAAAAGAGAAGAAATGGAACTGCTCTTTCAATAAGAAATATGCTCATTTTCTCCCACTCTAAAGGTTTGTCACTTGTATACATTTTGTCACCGTATACCGCAGTTACCAAGTATACATAGTAAAAATGTAAGTGACAAAAGATTTTGTAGTCATTATACCAGCATTGAATCCAAGATATTTCAGCAATGTCTGAGATGAAGTGGATCTGTGTTAAGAATGACTGATGACTAGATTCCTAAATGAATTTTATACAGAATATTGAGCTTAATGGCTTTGTGGGGGAAGTCAGTGGTGAATAGTAGAATATCATCTAAAAGGAATTTCATCTATTATGAGAAACTAAACAGAGATATATGCAAAACGTTTAGCATTGTTCTATGAGAATCTGAAAGATTTGACTTGTAACGAATATGGAAAAGTTGGTTGCAGTAATGTTAATCGTAGAAATCACCAAAGTAATAATTTTCCGCAAATAAAAAATTTCTGTATTGTTTTCAAAACCAACTAAAGTTAACAGTAACACAAAACTAATAAAATCTAAAACTAGAAACTTTTATTTTTATGATTTATCCTTTACCAAGGTCAAAGGCCAAAGATAAGGGTTAATAAGATTGATGGTTGGATAATGAGCAATACTATAGTATAATAGGATTGGGTGGGATGGGTAGAATTTGATTACATAAGATGACAACTCAACAAGTATTTGTTCACATTGGACTTGAAGATGACCATGTTGTAGTCAACTGGAAAGCAGCTGCATGGTATTGTGTTCTTAAAAAGAAACTTCATGGAAGTTCTGTTTTGTTTAAGATGCAAAGCTGAAGAATGGGAAGTTCTTTGTAGTGGTTGTAGTTAAAGGAGTTCATACTTTAAATATTTTTAAGCAGGGGGATAGGGGCATAGATTGGGGGGGGGTTCAGGTGCGCTCTTATAATAAAAATACATACATATTAGAGAAAGCCAAGCAAGGTCTTCTTTTGTGAAAAAGGAGGTTTGTAAGGAAGAGATCATCTCCCACTAGATTGCAAAGTCGATTCTGTATTCTGTCAAGGCAAGAAAGTGTGCTTTAAGAACTATGCCTTGAGATGTGGCAGCAGTACTCCATTTTAAAACATATCTGACTTTTATACAGGTAAAGGATTGCATCAAGAACCCAGTACTTTCTGAAATGGTAGAAAGATTCAACCATTTTTCTTGTGACTTTTAACAACAGTTTGGATATAAGTCTTCTATTTCAGGTCTGCAGTGGAAATCAGTCTTCATGGCTCATCAAAGCAAGAGGCCTCTTCAAGGAGAGAGCAATTCACTTCAATTGGAGCAAAATGAAAATCTGAGTGTTGGCAGTGAAATTGGGAGAGGTGTGGTTTTAGGTGTTAAAAGTACGAGTAACAATTCGCTTTCTTTTGCCAGATGCCCAAAGTCAGAAGAGACAATCAGCAAAATCTTAATAACCAATGCTGTTTAAAGTGCTGCCACAGATGATTGTTGTTTTCACAAATGTCAACAAATGATAAATATCAGCAGGAAGAGTTTTGAGTCCATAATAGATCCTTAAGACATACCAGTGTTAGTGCTATGTGTTTCAGACTTGTGCTCACCAAAGAGAGAGAAAGGATTTGATAGTTAAGGAGACATTTCAGGATATTTCATAGTCAGAAAGTTCCAGACACTATCAAAACAACGAGAAGTGAATGCAGTGAAATAGGAAACAGCCGAAGTAGCATGAGCATACGAGAAAGTAAGACAATGATACAAATAAATAAATAATGAAAATTAACAAGAAACAAAAAGTACTCTCATAATACTTGTAGAGTATATTTAGATGTGGGTGTGTACAAGTAAGGTTAGAACCAGAAATTTTTATGTAAAATTTCTCTTTTTCATTAAAAGCTGGATACATGGACAGGAAGTTACTAGTGAGATGTGGTGAATTATTTAGTCAAGACAAAGAAAAATCTGATTAAGCCACAAGAGAGATGAGATTTTGGAGAGCTGCTCCTTTACTCCATAGGGAATGGGTTAGGGATGTTATGTGTTACACACCAGCTCTTGTTAGGATGATGAAGGCTTTTGTGCAACACCATAATAAAATAAGATAAAAGTCAAGCTGACAGGGTATTGATTCAAATAACAAAAACAAAAAAAGAATGCAGGAAAGTAATATAAAAAGAAAGGATCAAATTCGGACATGGAAAAAGAGATTCAAAGAATATGTCTGATAAGCAAAGAAATACAATTAAATATATAATATCAGTTTGTGGTTGATGGTAGGAGTTTCAACTTACAGTTTACTGGTGGGTAATTTACATAAGTGTCTTTCAATTTCAAGAGTCAATAAGCAAATTAAATGTGAGTTCAGTAAGTAAAGACTACAGAGTGGTTGAATTCTTTATAACAAGGTTGCTACACAATCTTCTTCCAGGATCATAAATCAGTATACCCGGTTGGTAACTGTACGTAACAGGAAATGAGTTGGAGTATAATGCATTAACGCATTGGATAAAAATTACAATAACATTTTTATTGGGAAGATGAGTTGGCAGATTCTGAGATCATATTGATATTTCAAATTCAGCTTTTTCATTCAGCATGGAAAAAGGGTCAGACTATTCGATTTGTTTGTATTAACTTTTTGTTAACTTGAAAATGCTTTTCTTTAATGCATTTTTGCTCAATCTTCTCTAAGATGATAAAGTCTTTTTTTTTTTTCTTTCTTTATCTTCATAGATGTTGTAAAACTGCCAGCATGTGATAAAATGTGTATACTGTGTCTAAGTTCCCAACTTTAGGAACTTATATAAAACTAGCCTGGGTGCTTGGCGTTGCCTGATGTTTGGAGGTGTGTGTTGAGCAAAAAAAAAAAAAAGTTGTAGTAGGCAGGCAAGCTCGAACCCGTACTGCAAAGGAGGAAAAGAATGTGAAAAAAAGCAAAAAAAAAAAACGTGACATCTTTGCTGTTGCACCCATCGCCAAACCAGAAGTGACAAATGTTTAAATTAAGGTTAGACGATCAAAAAGAGGGGATGACTTTCGAAAATATTTAAATAGTTAAAGGTAAGGGAATTAATGTTTTTTGCCAATATTTGTTGTCCGAAGAGTCGAGCTTCAAAATGATACCGATTTTGTGAAAATCCGTCGCCTCTGTCGAAAGTTTTAGGCAGACATACAAACATACGTTAGGGTTTGTGTTCCTTGATAGAGGCGCTGGTTGAGTTTGAATAAAATAAATACGTATTAGATAAGTTTGAAGCCAAAACAATGCATTATTACAAAATAAACATTTATTTTGTTTGAAATTTATATTGAAATTTATAAATATATTTCGAAGACATTTGAAAAGATTACCGTAAAAACAACAAACGGACTTCTACTGATTCAATGCTCCAACAACAAAATGGCAACAAAAAAGACATACTGATGATGAAGTGTATCTTCGAAATATATTTATAAATTTCAAACAAAATAAATGTTTTGTTTTGTAATAATGCATTGTTTTGGCTTCAAACGTATCTAATATGTATTTATTTAATACATACATTTAATCAGACAGGTGAGATTTATATTATAGATGTCATTCACATGACTGAGTGTGTTGGTATATGATCTGATAACTGATACTGGTGAACAGGTCGGATGTACTTACGAGTCTGGGTATGTTGACCTTGATATGTGACAAAATTGACAATTGCGATCAATGAAAATATCAGATGGTGGGACATGAAAGGGGACTTACAAGAAATACAGGGTGACCCCCCCAAAAACGGGCCCCAACTCTAATTAGGCCCTGTTTCTTAGTGTTTTGTCCGAATGAAATGAAACTTTGGTCATAACTAGTTTATTATATTCAAAACATCACATCAAAACACTAAGGTCTTTGGCCTTTTTTTCCTCCATTCTACAGCATATGTTCTAGATGGCCTCCATTTAGCTTCATGCATTTTTTGAGGCACAGCACGAAGTTGTCCATGACGTTCTTACAGACCGAATTGGTAATGGCTCTCATCTCCTCCCTGATGGCTTCGTTGAGTTCCGTGATGTTTCTGGGTTTCCCTGCGTAGACTCTGTCCTTAAGATAGCCCCAAAGAAAAAAAATCTGGGGGAGCTTAGGTCCGGGCTATGGGGTGCCCACTCAAAATCAGTCTTGAGACTGATCACTCGGTTTCCGAAGTTCTCATTCAGCCAATCTCGGGACAGGTTTGAGGTGTAAGAACTTGCTCCGTCCTGCTGGAACCAGAGCTTGCTCATGAGCGATAGGTAGATTGTCTGGAGCTCACTCTTGAAGGTTTTGAGGACCTCCACATACCGCTCCTTGGTGACTGTCACTGCTGCGCCAGATTCTTCAATGAAGATTGGTCCGATGATGCCTCTGGCCAAGATTGCAGCCCACACCGTGCACTTAGGAGAGTGCAGGGGCTTGGTGGCTACTTCAATGGGTCTGGAGGACCCCCAGAAGGCATTTGTCTTGGAGTTCGCCTTTCCATCAAGATGGAAGTGGGCTTCATCTGAGGTCCAAAGGAAGTTAAGGGAACTTGGTGCCTCCTCGATCTTCTCGAGCATCTTGACTGTCATAGCCCTCCTCTGCTTCTTGTCTGAGGCTGTAAGGGTCTGCAGCGTCTGTATTCTGCATGGGTAAGCCCTGATTGTTCACCAGCACTCTCCTGCAAGTCTCACGGGACATACCGAGGGACTGACTTCACTTACGCACAGAGCGTTTTGGACTCTGCTGGAGAGACTCTCTCACTCTTTTGACCAGCTTGGCTGTTCGCTTCTTGGGACGTCCCAAGTGGCTTGGATGGTTCTCTCTGGCAGCGTTGAGGTTCTCCACGGTCCCATACTTCTCGAAGTGGTCCACCCAGTTCTGAATTCTGCTTTTGGATAGAGCCTTTTCACATTCGAACTGATGCATGAAACTGTCCTGGGTTTTCTTAAACGAGCCTGTCTTGTAGTAAAGTTTAACACAATGTATTCTTTGTCCCAGCTCCCACTTGGTGTACTCACAGTCGTTGATTCTGCCATGTTCTGTAAAATAAGGGCAATCGGTGAATAAATAATGGAGATATCACATAAAGTGTAGGTAGATAATTTCAAGCAAAAAACGGGCCCCGTGTACATAAAGTGTACACGGAGCCCGTTTTTTGGGTCACCCTGTATTTATTTGCTTGAAATTATCTACCTACTTTTATGCTTACAAATGGAAATAAAATATAAAAATGTCCCATGTGTTTAGACAGTATTTTATGTGGTAATATGCGCTTGTAAAATCTTAAGTTTGAAGAATAATATAGTGTAGTAATTCATGTATACTCTAAAGATGCTCTCCTTTCCAAATTGTTAAACCCCCAATGAATTTGTGCCATTTTTTTATTAATGTTTATAATTATTATTATTATTAAAAAGACAGTAGATATCATATATATAAAATTATTATTATTAAAAGGAAAATGAGAAAGAAAAAGTAGATGGAACGAACAACCTGCTACATATTATTTACTCAACAAAATCTGCATGAAAATCACTCTGGGTATAATCTGCTGAGATTGCAGAAACAATTTTGATAGTCCGCCAGTACCAACATAAGAAGAGAGTGAGAGGATGACATAAATAAATGATGTAAATGAAAAAGAAAAAAAAAATATTAAAGCAGTGGTAGGAGTAACGTAAGAGTAGAAGGATAAGAAAATGATGCAAATTAGGAAATAGAAAATTTGAAAATCACAAGATTATAAAAATAGTAATAAGGGGTTCGAGGCTGGGAGCAGAAGTATAACATCTGGTTGTATTAGTAAAAACAACAAAAAAAAAAAAAACTGTAAATAATATCTTTTATTTAGCTTTTTTTTTTTTTTATCAAACTCAGATTTCTGACCACAGCGCATACCAAAGTTGCCTTGGTGTAAAAGTAATACACTATAACTGGAACTGTGTTTTTATTAACATCATTTTCAAATTGCTTCTGTTAAATAGTAAAATTTCCCTGCATGTGGGTAGTTCAGAAGGTAGGAATAGTGTTGCTTATGATCCTGGCTGCCACTAGAATGGTTATGTGGATGATGCATCGGAAGGTATTGTATGCAGTTGAAGCTTTTCCTCATCACAATATCTTCAAGCATCAGGTTAAGGTTGAAATTAGACATGATAGTAAAAGCATGTTGATGCTGAAAACGGTACAAGCATCACTTCATCTTTATTTCTCCAAGTAATTGTCTCATCATTTCTGAGTCTTGAACACCCCCAAATCTCAACACCAAATAAAACACGTCTTTTTTATCATATTGCTTGAACTGAACATAAATATCATTCGGATTGTCAGACAAATCAGACAGAGGGATAATGTTTTCTGCATTCATGTAGATGTCGTTGCGTTTACCCCAAAATGTCATATGTGAAACTTTCACTATGTTGTCGGTTTTGTTGATGTAGAGCATGCCAATTAATCGTTGAAAATAGATGCTCAACACACCAAGCATCACACAGGCAAGAATGGAACATCCGATTACTCCGGTCAACATTTGCGGTGTTATTAATCCATCACCAGCCATCTTGAAAGCCCATGGAATAGCCGCCACTGTGAAGACAGTCTGGTAAAGTTTAAGCCTCGATAAGAATTGAGTATGAACAATGTAAGGGAAACGGTATATCAAATGAAATTGTTCATTCTCAAAAGTTTTGGAATTTGCATGGTTGCTATAATATTGCATAGAATTTAAAGAGCCATAATGTTGGTGCTTACAGCTCAAAATCCCTTTATGCAATCGATTGTTTGTAAGAGTCTTTAAGTTGATAGATCTGATGATTGTATTTTGGGATCCTGTTGCAGAATTAAGACTGGGATACCAACTACATACTTTTTGCAATTTTATCCTCTGGAATAAACAGGGAGTTTTCTGCAAAGCCAAAAAGGCCATTTTTTGGTTCTGAAAAAAAAAAAAAAAATAATTGTTAGAAAAATTCAATGACATTTTTTATTTTTAAAACTTGACATATTGCCACTGAAGCCTAGGGAGCATCTCTGATAAGGGCCATATTTATAAGGGGAAAACCTGAATGGGGAGTTGGACAGCAAAATGTTTGTTCACATTACATTTAAATTTATGCATGTTTGTATGGCTGAGAAAATGGAAGGAATACCAAAGGCAAGAGGCTCAAGGAAAAAAACAAAACAAATTATAAATGTACAAAGTTTTCTGGCATCTAGGGACCTCTACAATGAAGGGGTGGGAATTTGTTGCTAGTTGGGTGAGTCAAGGGTATTTCTGTTTAGAGGGTACAAATGCAGTAAGTTCGTTGGAACACATTTTGTAGAAGTACTTGTAAAATAGGGATACAACACTAATGATGTAATAGGGACTGGAGCATAGTAGAGAGTACAGAGCTATTTAAAAAAATTTTTTGGGGGGAAATCGCTCTAGACAAGGCATGAAGCCACTGGATGTAAAGAGCTAAAAAAAATAAAATAAATAAAAAAAACGATAAGTATTGACAGAAAACAGCAATTCTTCTCCCTTTGTCAGAAACATCATCCATGAAATGCAAGGACTAAATGACAAAATAAGACGAGTAAGAGTTACGAGGCTGCTATTAAGTTAGAGACTCCTTTTGCACTCTGTCGAAGAGGAAGAGACATGTGACTGGTGCACTAGCCCAGATGTGGCAACAATAGTCAATACATGGGCAAGTAGAGATTGCTATCAGCTTCGAAAGCATTTTTTTTTTATAACTCTATGAGATTGAAAGAAAACTTTTTTTCCTTAAACAACTTCAATCAGTTTCAACTAAAAAAGTTAAAAATGAGAATGACACCAAGTGCACATGTGGAGATAAGGAGACAGGAAGTCATCATTCCTTGATAAAATAAAAATCATCTATCTCCTCAACCTTATTTATGAATTATCTGAAGTCTTAGCCTTCACAGCAAAAATTAACATTTTCAGTTTTTAAAGACAACTGTCAAGAAGGGGGAACAGGAAGGCAAAATGGTGAGAAAAAGAGTGAAAGACAGGAAAAGAGAAAGAAAGATAAAATGAAAGGGAGGAAGAAAGAGAAAAATAAATAAAATCCACCCAAATAACAAAAGAAAAAAATAAATAAATAAAATAAGGATGTAAGGCTCTAGAGATTTGACAGAAATCTGCTTTTACTTATTTAAAAAAAATACAGGTAAAATAAAGAGAGATAAAGTGAGCGATGGAAACAAAATCTATCCAAATTGCAAATAAATAAATAAAAAATAAGGATGTACGGCTGTAGTGTAATTTCTAGCTAGATGTAATGTATGTTAATGATAGTACATCTTTGGAAAGTGCCAACAGCACTAGCAATTAATAAATATGTAGTTGAATTGGAGAATGAAACGATGAATAAAACATGAATGGGTCACCAGTTAGCAAGTGCTAACTGAACAACAAGATTTTGAGAATGAAATGAGAAAACATGAATTAACAAACAAAATATGTTTATATCAATAATCTATACATCTATAAAAGTGAATGTGTCTGCGTATCTGTGTGTCTGTCTGTGTGTGTGTACATTTCCCTACGCAATAACTTTGTCAATTTTAAGTCGACAGACTCGAAATTTGATATACAGGGTACTGAGATTTGGGAAAATCTTTGTGATCCGTTTTCGGCCAAATATTTGGCTGTTAAAGGGTCAAAGTTCAACGATTTGACTTTTGGAAACTCTACCAAACTCCTCCAACAATTTTCGGTCTAAACACTTGAAATTTTAGATATAGGTGCCTTGGACATGAATCTAACTTAATAACTTGATTTGAGCCCAAAACAATAAATGTTAAGGGGTCATAATCGGGGTAAAAGTTTTTAAAAAATTTGACCTCTGCGGTCTCTACCAAATTACTCAGACAATTCTGGTCTAAACATTTGAAATTTTACATAAAGGGTATTCAGAGATAGGGTAAGCTTTTTCATCGGTTTGGGTCGAAAATTTTTAGTTACCAATATATAAATGTATGTATGTATGTCTGTTTGCCTGTCTGTCTAAAACTTTCGACAGAGGCGACGGATTTTACCAAGATCAGTATCGTTTTAAAGTTTGACCTTCCATATGACAAACATCGAAAAATTGGCTAAATCATTAATATCTTCACCTTCAACTGGGCACTTTTCTACAGGGGGGGAGGGTCGCTTTTTTCGCCGATATTTTTGAAAGATATCCTCTCCTTTCGATTGTCTAGCCTTAATTTAAACATAAGTCACTTCAGGTTTGGCGGTGGTCGTAACTGCAAAGACGTCAGGTCCTTTGCAATACATGTTCGAGCCTGCCTTCCTACTACCACTTTTGTTTTTGCTCAACATACACATCCAAACACCTGGGCAACGCCGGGCTGAAATGCTAGTAATCTATATATCCATAAAAGTGAAGGTGTGTCTGTGTGTGTGTGTGTCTGTGTACACTTCCTTACGAAATAGTTCTGTCAATTTTCGGTCTACAGACTCAAGATTTGACATAACTCTACCAAACTCCTCTGCCAGTTTTGGGTCTAAACACTTGAAATTTTAGATATAGGTCACTTGGACATGGATCTAACTTTATAATCTGATTTGAGCCCAAAACAATAAATGCTAATGGGTCATAATCGGGGTCAAATATTTTTAAAAATTGACCTCTGCGGTCTCTACCAAATTACTCTACAAGGTTCAAACGATTTTACTTTTGTGGTCTCTAGCAAACTATTCAGCCAATTTTGTGTCTAAACATTTGAAATTTTACATAAAGGGTAATCAGATATGCAGCAAGCTTTTTAATCAGTTTTTGGGTGAAAATTTGGCTGGCAAGAGGTCAAAGTTGACCTTTGTAGACTCTACCAAACTCCTCCGCCAATTTTGGGTCTAAACACTTGAAATTGTAGATGTGGGTTACTTGGACATGTTAATTTTATTTGAGCCCAAAACAATAAATGTTAAGGGGTCAAAGTTAAAAAAAATTTGATGTTTGCGGTCTCTACCACCTTTTCTCCGTGGTAGTTTCTATTATACAGAAAAGCATTACCGTACATATTCAAACTTTTGATATATACATATGCACATAAAGTTATGAGCAGTACACAGGGCCCGAACAAAGCCGGGCGGAACTGTTAGTTTTACAGAAATGTAAAGTATACTTTAAAGTTGGTTGAGAAGTTTTAAAGTAAAAAGTTCTTGAATAAAAAGTAGAAAAATGTTTATTTCAAAGTGTATGTGTGCGAGTGTGTGTATGTGTTTACCTTTTGGGTGGCATATGTTCACTTGGAGATAGAGGCACAGGCTAAAGGGATTTCAGTATGTCACATTTCAGTTGCCTAGGATAAGCTTTGAGAGTTGAGATGCATTGTGAAGCCACTTTTTTATAGGCTTGTAGAATTTCACACTGGATTGTTTTTTTTACATAGAAGTCTCCACTTATCAAGGTCCATAGGCAACTAGAGGATAAGGGTTAAAGAGTGTACAGTAGTCAATGGGACCATGTCGTAGTAATCGTTAGTAGTGGAAGTTTAGTATGTGGATTACTTAATGGGAACAGCTCATCCAGAACTTGTTTACGTTGGACTTGAAGATGACCATATTGCAGTCAGCTGGAAAGCAGGCAAATGGAAGAGAGTTCCACAGGCGTGCAGTTCTGAGAAAGAAGCTTTGTTCATGGAATCTACATTTAGGTTTAGGTACAGATAAAGAGTGAGGGAAATTATTGATAGTGTTTTTAGCTAGACGAGTGTTTCTCGTGAAAGTTTGGCGAGACCATAAATTGGAGCTCAGACAAGCACTTGTCATGAAAAGTTTAAGTTTGGAGTTTAAAACGATTTTTATTGGTTGGAAAATAGTTTTAGTTTAGTATATTTCTATGAAAATTTCTTGCTTTTAGGAATGATGAAGAAAATGAATCTCAATGAAGCAGAGAAAGAAAAGGAGTAGCAATTAAAGTCATTTGTTTTTTAGTATTCCTCTGAATTGTATCGCGTTGTAAAAATCCGACACTCCTATCTAAGAAAGAAGTGAAAAGGAAAAAAGAAGAAAGAAAGAAAGAAAAGCTTATTATGCTTATTCTCACCTCACACATCGATTCTAAATCACAACTGAAACGATTTGGTAGAAATCAATTTTAATTATGTAAAAGAAAAAACAAACCAAAAAAAAACCCAGCGAATTTTGACCAAAATCGATGGAAGGTTCTAGTGATTTAAGCATTATTATGAATTAAAAAGTGGAATTTTACTACAAGCATCAAAATGGTAGAATAATAACGAAAAAATTCTCATTCGAAAATTTAAAATAAATAAGTCGAGGTGTGTACAGTTGTAGCCATGTTGGAATCTTTGTGTTTTCTTGTCGAACCCAGGGCTAGAGGCTCAGCTTTCATACTTTGTAAGTTCCTATTAGCCAGGTGCAGAGGTGCAATGGCAGGGACTCAATAGAGACATCTAATATCTAGCCTTATTTCCCAACTAGGACAATGATTGCCATCCCCTACATTCATCTCATTCTCTTCTCCTAAAACTGGCCATCTTGAGGGTGTTTTATTGCTAAATATATTCATGCGATTAAACTGGAGCACTCTTGTCTAACAGTTTTGAGGATATTGTTTTGACAGTTTGGCTGCTGTATTTCGACTAACAGTACAACAGTCCTAACACTTTGGTAGCGCTTAGAGCAACTGCACTATCATCAGTTGCATAATTTCAGGATGGTTGTAGTGCCATGTCATGCATGAAAAGAGAGCTTGCAACCATCTCCGGTGAGCTTTTCTGAGGCCACAATCCTATGGATGAAGAAATGATTTACTTGTGTGTGCATGCTTGGTGCCATTTTGTCCAACACCTTTTACCCTAAAATTATAACAATTAAATAAAATGATAGCTCACAAAAAATATACGATCACACAAAAAATACAATCAAACTAGACACACACTTAAACAAAACCAATTTGTCTCTTCCATTAAGGCTCACATTCACAAATATCCATGGATGGACTTAGAACTAACTTAGACAATATAGAATCATTTCACTTAGCAAACTGCTTAGCGCTAAGTGAAACTAACCTACACTCCTCTTTTTTCTTCTAACCACTTAATTATGTCTGACTATCCCCCCTTTTGCCATAAGGATTCAGACAAACACAGACTTGAAGTCTATATTCATAACAGTCTCCTCTTGACTAGAGAATCCCTGTGCCTGTTTGTACAAGTATTGTAATGAAATGTGCTCCAATGAACTCAAAGTACTTGTACTCCTTAACATAAATACCTCCAACTAACTTGACAAGCAGCAAAATCTCACCCCTGCCCTACACTATAGATTTCTAGATGTCAGAAAGCTTTCTACTCTAATAGTTTCTTCCCTCCCTTGAATTACTACACTTTGGAATTCCCTCCTGAGTTTCTGTTCCCCTGACTGTACTGACATGCAGGAATTCAAATAATGTGAACATGCTGCTCAGCTCCCTATATAGTGTCCCCGTAGATTTCGGTCCTAAATAGTAGCAAGTAGCCCTAACGTCCAAGTGGCACTGTTCCTTGTTTGGGGTGAAATACACAGTAAAAAAAAAAAAAAAAAAAAAAAATGCGCACGACGTGGATATAACGGAACTATTAAAAGTCACCTTCAATAATAAGTTGTTTCATTTTCATACCGAAACCCATCTAAATAATTTAGGTGAAATTGTACATTTAAGACAAGACGGGATGACATCCAGGTTCCAATAACCTTTATCGAAAACGAATGTTTTAAAGAATGATTCAAAATTATTAACATCAATTTACTTTTCAAAGTAAAAACGAAGTTTACATATTATAAATAAAACGTTAGAATGAAATTAAAATATTCGAAAGATTTAAACAAAATAATAATACAAATGAAAAACATAACATTTTACTCACGTCAGAAATGTCGACCCAGAATACAAAAAGGGAAGTAACTCATTAGATATCAATTTCAAAAATTACTTTTATCTTTTGCCCTTTTGCTTTCAAGACAAATATAATAGAATGAGTTACTTTTTTATGCGAATACACCTCAACCCTCTGAAAAAAAAAAAAAAAAAAAATTTATTAATTCATATTGATTACTTCATGATTTTAACGAAAATCTTTAAATAATCTTGCTTGATCACGACACATTGCATGAGTCCCCCAGTCCAGTACTACTCCACCACTCCACCATTTCTGCATTTTATAAATTTTATTTTTAGAACTAGTAGCGTACTTTATATTTTCCTCCTGTATTTTTTAGCCGAAAAAAATCATGATGTAGTATATAACGGTTAATTGTCAACCGAAATTCGTTTATTTTTTTCTCTGTAATGAGGTGTCGCCGCCCTCCGCCATACAGAGCGTAGTAGTATTCTCATATAGTCACCCATCTGGTACTGATCATGCTAGACTTCCCTTAACTTCAGTAACCGGTATTAGAATTGACAAAAAAAAAAAGGAAAATTATTCGAAACTAAGAAGAAATAAGAGTTATCGCCCCTTTCGTTTTTAAATTTTATTAATAAAATTTTGTTCATGATTTTATTAAAATTCTATTCATGATTTTAATAAATAAATTTATTATTTTAAAATACATATTTTTAAAACTAATTTCTGTATGAACTTTAAGAAAAAAGAAGATATTTTTATACGAAAATAACGAAGATACGAAACTGCTAATAGAGAATTACTTCCTGTCTTTTTTCAAGATGGGTGTCGATCGTTATCGCCTGAAAGGAATAGGCCGAGAAAAGGCGAATTTATTGACACAAGACCCTACGTCGTTATGCGTGAAAGTGACAAAGGAGCAGAATATGACCCTATCGCCCGCTTTTATTGGTTCGATCAGTGAAGGTATTTCAAAACAATTGGATTCAAAGATTAATGACTATGAACCGGAGTAAGTCTTCTTTTTCTGAACTTTTAATAAACAAAATGATGTCTATACTATATTTCTTTTTTTTTTCTTAGTTTTCGCTCACATTTTGGATAAAAATTGATAAGTGCTGTTAAATTATATTTTTGTACTTCTGGAGCTTACAATTCTTGCAACAAAAATAAATCAGATTCTATTTTATATTACGTAGCTTTGTTTATTGTGTAGACACGTGGTAGCGTAAGTTCTAGTGACCGTCAATCGTGGCTACTGGCTACTATGATATGCGTTGTCGTTGTGGTGAGGGGGCACTTGTTCCCAGTATTTTGTTCTCGTTGCGCATAAAACATCGGGCATTTATCTTTACAATAGCTAACAAAAGGGGGTGGGGTGAAAAAATTAATATACTTTAGGGAATTTCCCTAATAAAATAAAATAACACAATTCTATGAACAATGACAAACAACTTCTTCAACTTAACAAGGGAAAGGTTTATTTGCAAAGCGTACTGAAGGAAGAAAGTAGAGTCGGGTCTCCACTGCCTAACGAGGTAGTTACAACCCGCGGCTGTCGTCAATACCTTTAGTAGGAGCAGCGAAGAGAACAGGCGTCTAGCACCGACGAAGGCTGGTAGCGTAAGAGAGAGTTTTCTTCTGGGACCGGAAGCTGTCTGGTCCCTAGGGGTCAATTTGTATTCGTGCGCAAGTCCTCAGATTGGACAGTCTAGCGCCTCATCACTCACTCAGAGGAAGCGAATGCGCGAGAAGAAAAGGGGTCCATTTGTGTCTGCTACATAACCCCCTGCTTAGGCTGAAAGCCGACAGAGAGAAAGGTAGCATAACAAATAGCAGAAAGAAAAATACAATAAGAAATGTCCGTCTCTTTAGGTTATTTTCTTGCAGAAAAAAAAAATGTTCTTACTTTTCTGTGAAAAGTTGGAATATTTGCACAAAACGTTCTGTTCTAAAAAGGAGAGAAGAAAAAATGTTCTTTTTCAACAGAAATACACTGTTTTGCAAAGTCTCTTCGGCCAATGTACCCGTCGACCACTACGTGTAGTGGTCACATAATTGTTCTCACGTGGAACATTTACCTCAGGTGTATGATTATGCTGTGTGTATGTTGGAGGAATGTGTGGCTCAGGTGTTAATGTGTCCAGAAAGGCTCTTTTTACCCTATCTACCGATACTGTCTCTTTTTTACCACTAATGTCTAGGATAAAAGTTTTATCAGTGCGTGAAAGCACGCGATAAGGGCCAGTGTAAGGTGGAGTTAGGGGGGCTTTTACTGCGTCCTTTCTAAGGAACACGTGAGTCCATGTCGCTATGTCCTTCGGAACCAAAGATTTAATGGTCTGTTCCCTAGGGTGCATCGGCGGTAGCTTACTGAGATAAGCTCGTAGTCTGTTGACATATAGAGCTGTGTCAGTTGATATATCCTCTATCGGGGTCAGCATCTGACCTGGCAACGATAGAGGTGCTCCATAGACCAGTTCGGCTGCGGAATATCCCAGGTCCTCCTTGATTGATGCCCGACAGCCAAGAAGGATGACCGGTATGTACTCGCTCCATCGCTGTTGATCAGGGTAAGCGCGTAATGCAGCTTTCAATTGGCGATGGAAGCGTTCTATCATCCCATTTGAAGCAGGGTGATAGCTTGTTGTCCGAATGCGAGTGATCCCGAGGATCTTGGACAGTTCCCGGAATAGGTGGGATTCGAATTGTGCACCACGATCAGTGGTGATTGTAGTGGGAACTCCGTAGCGCGATATCCAGCCTGATATAAGGGCTCGCGCTACAGATTCAGCCGAAATGTCACTAAGTGGGATGGCTTCTGGCCACCGTGTGAAACGGTCTATGCAGGTCAGGAGATAAGTGAATCCCTGACTGACCGGCCATGGTCCAACCAAGTCAATGTGAACATGGCTAAACCGAGCGTCTGGGGTGCTGAATGTTCCAAGGGGTGCGCGGATATGCTCGTGCACCTTTGATTTTTGGCAGGATACACAGGAACGTGACCACGCAATGATGTCACGCCTCATGTTAGGCCAGAAAAATCTAGCTGTAATCAGCTTTACTGTGGCTTTGCGTCCGGGGTGTGCCAGGTTGTGTAGAGTGTCGAAAACAACTCTACGGTGGGTCGTTGGAACGAATGGTCGAGGTGAATCCGTTGAGGTGTCACAGATGATCTGCGTGTCAGAAGTAGGCACGGGCAGATATGCGAATTTGCAAGTCCCGAATTCAGGTGACGATGGATCCAACGTGTCCAGACTTGGCTGGTCCAAGGCCATCTGTTGCAAATCGATATCCGATGGTGAGGACAGAGAATTGATGGGCAGGCGAGACAATGCGTCTGCTGCTGCGTTCTGCTCACCCGCGATATGTCGGATATCACTAGTAAACTGCGAAACAAAGTCCAAATGACGTGTTTCGCGGGGAGAATATTTGTCCGGCTTAGCACGCAGTGCGTATGTAAGCGGACGGTGATCGGTGTAGATCACAAATTGTCGGCCCTCGAGTGAATGTTGGAAGTGTTTCACTGCGAGGTACATTGCCAGTAGTTCGCGGCCAAACGTGCTGTAACGTTGTTCGGCCGGTTTCAGCTGTCGCGAAAAGTATGCAAGGGGTTGTAACTGTTGTTGGTGCTGCTGTTGCAGCACTGCACCTACAGCTGTGCCCGATGCATCAACGACCAGTGAAAACTGGGCATCGGGTACAGGATGTGCCAGCAAAGATGTCGTCGCTAGTTTATTTTTCACTTCCGCAAATGCTCTAAGTTGGATCTCATTAAGTGAGATCTGCTCGTTTTTCTTCTTCCTGTTACGTAACAGGTCGGAAAGAGGAGCTAAGAGATCCGCACAGTGTGGGATAAAGCGTCTGTAGTAATTCAACAGACCAAGGAAGTGCCTAAGTTGGCGAAGTGAAGTGGGCGGTTGAAGGTCTTGTAGAGCCTTCACCTTTTCCGGCAACGGAGATATACCGTCTGGGCTGATAATGTGGCCCAGGAAAACTAGTGACGTAACACCGAAAACACATTTACCAGGGTTAATCCTCACTTGGTATTGCTGAAACCGTTCAAAAAGTAGGCGGAGGTGAGTGACGTGTTCCTCAGGTGAGGCACTAGCCACGAGAATGTCATCTATATAGTTATAGACGAAATCTAAATCACGCACTACTTCATCCATAAAGCGCTGAAAAGTACTGGCAGCGTTACGTAGGCCGAAAGGCATAGTAAGAAATTCAAACGCTCCAAATGGGGTTGTAACCGCAGTCTTGGGTATGTCGGCCGGATTCACCGGGATCTGATGGTAAGCCTTAACCAGATCTAGCTTAGAGAAAGTCTTACAGCCATGCAGAGAGGAAGCAAAGTCCTGAATATGCGGGATTGGGTAACGATCAGGTACCGTCATGGCATTGAGTCGTCTATAGTCCCCAGTTGGACGCCAATCTCCGTCTCGTTTTGGAACCATATGCAGAGGGGAAGCCCAAGGACTGGACGAGGGGCGTATAATTCCCAACTGTAGCATATGATTAAATTCTGCCTTCGCTGCTTTAAGTTTATCCACAGGAAGGCGACGAGGGCGTGAGAACACAGGAGCACCTGTGGTCTCAATATGATGTTTTGTGGTGTGCGTGGGTTTGCTCACCACAAAATTTAAATTGGTTAACTCCGGGTAGGCGTCTAGCACCGACGAAGGCTGGTAGCGTAAGAGAGAGTTTTCTTCTGGGACCGGAAGCTGTCTGGTCCCTAGGGGTCAATTTGTATTCGTGCGCAAGTCCTCAGATTGGACAGTCTAGCGCCTCATCACTCACTCAGAGGAAGCGAATGCGCGAGAAGAAAAGGGGTCCATTTGTGTCTGCTACAATACAACAAAGATGCTTGTGCAGTATAATAGAATTTCGAACAAATTCATTCCAGGTAAAAACGCTATTACACTCACTCTCAATTGACATTCGTCCCCATGTTTTCAGCAAAGATTTCTGTGTTTTTGTTCTACTACTCAAGATCACACTAGTCTGTCGCAAATATCGCGATTTTCTTACTTAAACTGAGAAATTTTTTGAAAAATACCAACATTTGGGGTTTTAATGCGCTAGAATAGTAGTAATGCCAAGAGATATTTTTTGATTTTATGAAAGTTTCATCCTATTTTATTTAAAAAAATCTAAAATTTGTTTCAGGAAAAGCACCAGTTATCCTTTTTATTGTTCTGCTTTAGAGGGCCGAACGACATCTGAAAAAGTACCGCGGTTGCACATGAATTGGTCAAAATGAGATCTTTCTTCTCACTTGGTGCCTTTCTAATTATGATTTTTGGATTCCTCATCCTTGAAAATATACTTGAATGAAATTCAGGCCCAAAAGGATTATTTTTAGCTCCAAAATTGTAAATTTTCTAAAACGTCTGGGTTCCAAATAGTGTTGTGACGCAGATTTCTTATTTCTGGACTGAAATCAACCTCTGAAAAAATGGGTTTCTTTATTCAAATATAGCTGGAAATGCAGATTTCCCTTAGTTTTTACCTAAATTTTATGAGGTGTTTATAAGAAAAAAAATCTGAGGGGGTGATCAGGGCTGGAATGTCCCATATGTTATATCTCCTCTCTTTGATTTTCATACATAGAGTAAATTTCACAGTGTATAAAGATTATTTGATACTGGAGATATTCATAATGGTACCCTATTTCCAAAAGAGAGGAGATATGAGAAATATTTGGAACCAAGTCTCCCCTTGCTGTTATTTCAGATCATTTGAAACCATAGCAGAAAGTTTTAGTCTCCCCTCCATTAAGGCCAGAAGTTTTGGGGAAATATATATGTACTTATTCATCTGATTTATGAAATACATTTTGAATTGGCTGAAGATTTTGTTTTAATTTAACATTTCTGCTAAATCCTTGGGGTGAAGTTTGGTTGGCAATTTGATCTCGAGTCCGGGCAAATTACAACTGGAACAAGCATGGATTCCTCAGGAACTGTGAAGGAGGCTCTCACTCATCCGAAAAAAAAAACTTTCTTTTATTGACAATTTATTTCTGTCCTCTTTTACTGCAATTACTATATCTACGCCAACGACTTTTCTCTATATTATCTTTTTTTCATCTTCTAATAATCATATACTATCTTCTTCTCCCACATGGCATGTTGGTGTCCTCTCTTGCAGAAAGAAATTCTAATTTAATAACTTTCCTTTCTTCTTTCTCTCTTTTCTAAAACAGAACTGTAAATGAATATCTTTTCTTTTTCCTTTTTTTCTCTTTTCTTTACTAAATTAACTTTCTCATTTATCAGAGAAAGTTGATTTCACTGCGTGAATCTATCTTTCAATAATTTGTCAAAAACACCCCAGTGTAACCTTTTTTGTTTTTTCTAGCTGGTATTTCAACTTATTGTCTGACAATTAAACTTTTGCCTGATTCTCTTATTAGCAATAAATGATTCATGAGAATCTACCAGCAAGGTTGGTCAACTTCACCCAGGATCCATAAGAGCACCACGATTTAATTGTGATGCTTCTTCATTATTTACCTCCACCACTTGTTTTCACCAACCTTAAAAATTTTTTTTATTCCGTGTATAATTAGCAGTAGTGTGTGCATTTGGATTCTTAATCCGGCAGGGGGATGTGATGCATCTAGTGTGTTAGGTATAAGTTAGTGTTAAGTTCATGCTTGCATGCCTTCTCATTTCCAGCTAACACTGCTGGCTAACCTTGTGGTGAAAAGGGAGCAGCTATGCATAAGTCTTCCCTGCCTCTCTATCATCAAGATTCCTACAGTGCCTCCACGTTGGCCACACGCAGTAACTGGGTGCCTTACGGACCCAGGCTAAACTTGTAGGAGATCTCTGAGTAGTAGGGGACCCTAGAGGTAGTGCGTTATGGCCCACCGATGTGTGGACATGCCCTGGCACACTACCAACCCCTACCCCACTGTCTTGTGGGTGCCCTTGATTGGGCGAAGACTAGGGGAAACCAACCCCGAAATCAAACACCACTGCCTTGTGGGCCTTATCATAGCAAAAGGCTAAGAGATAGGAACTCTGACTTCAAATCCTACTGCTGCCTTGCAGTTTTCCTTAAAAGGCTATGGAACCTCATCCAGAAAGAAAAGGCGTAGTAGCGGACACGATAGGGCGACTGTTTACCTCACTGAGATTACTTTCAGCCAAAAGCTGCGGCCTCCTCTGCTGCCAGTCGTCACAGGTTCGCTCCACTGGACATGAGCATTGGAGGTTCAGAGGGTGTCTATCTGATGCGCAACAGATACTACATCTAAACTGCAGTTTGGAGACAAGGTGGAAAATCCTATGGTGATGGAGTGAAACTACGCCAACACCGAGGGATAAAGCATTGAGGCCCCAACTAGTCATTGTCAAGATTGACAGACTGCATGATGATGAATTAGCAATAACTAGACAATTCTTATTAAAAAATATTTTAGAAGGGGAATCCATTACCTATATAAATTTATAGTACAAGTTCAGAATTAAAAAAAATGGACGTACCTGTTGTGGATCAAAAGAAATCATGTTTCAAAAAAACACATAAATTGGGATTTTCTTTAAAAAAAATCAATTTTTTATGATTCTTTTTAGTTATTAATAGTAAATCGTAGCCATTACAAGGCTAATTATTATCTCTCTTTCTAAAGAGATTAAGAGTGTGGTAACCAGTGATATTTATTAAAAATGGCTGAGTGACACAACACTATTTGCTCTTCCTCATGAAATTTGATTTTCTTAGTGAAGAAAACCTACTTTCTCAGTTTAAGTGATTTTTGGAATATGGCATTTTCATTCATCACAGGTACATCATAAGGATTTTTCTGTATTTTTGTCTTTTAATGTAAGTTGAATTCTGAACTTGCACAAAATTTAACAAACTTTCTGACCACCGCCATTTTTTTTTCTTGTATGAAAGAAAAAAGTAACAGGATGTAAAAATAATTTGATATTGAATTTTCTTGCTCATATGCTCCTATTCTGAATTTGTGTCCATTTTTACTGATAAGAAGATCAAAGACAAATCTTCAAATCTACCAGGTTGTTGGAGCAGGGATGGATGCAGTTGTTTTGTATGTGTGTGGTGTCTAGAAGGAGGTCAAATTCGGTAGAAAGCTTTGATTGGAACTATCGGTCATGATGAGTATGAGTACACCATATGTATCTATTTATGCTTTTAAGATGATTTTGCCTACTGAGATATCTTTAACAGGATTGCTCACCGATTGTTAGCAAATAACAATAATCCTTACAAACTGGTAGGTGGTCCAACAAAGTTTATCTGCAGAGGAGAGAACCTGGCATGGGGGTTGCTTAATGTTTCAATAGGGGACTTGGTGTGTCAGTGAACGTTGTAACACTGGCAGTTTATACAGTGGTTAGCTCAAAGTCATCTTGGTTCATCTCGAGCCATACAAATCTTTTGCTGATTGTGTTCAGGGTGGCTCTTTTTCGTAGATGAGAAAGCGAGTGAAAAATACAAATATGTTAAAGTGTGACATAAGGTCTGCGTATTAGAGCCGTAGTGCAGTATTCATTTTTGTTATTAAATGGGATTGATATAATTGAGTGTCAGAAATGGTTTCAAGAGTCTGTGGCAAAGTTATGTTTAATGCTTACTCATGTATGAGCAAATCATCACTAAGAAAGTCTTTAGTGATAGTTTGGGAAAGTGCCAAAATTACTATGAGTTGATAGCTGTTCAGGTCATAAGATTCTCTAGGTATGTATTTGTTCAGGTGTGAAGATAATGTATATGTTTGGGGTCTATGTAGATTCTGAATTATCTGCCTTCAGCCATATGATTGACCACAAGGTAGATTGCTAAAAGTTCCCTAGAAAATGTGCTATACTTTGGTTGTGCTTGGTTGAGAAGAAAGATATGAGTAGCTTAGTGCTATCAATCTCCTGATGTAGTATACATGCGATTGGGGATCGTTTGTGAACTTGATATTCTCATGAAACTGCCTCCTTCTGGGGAAACTGGTTCAACCCGCCTAAGGTGAATGCCGCTGACATACATACATTGTGCTTACAATTGATTTGCTTACATCAATGGTTACAATTAATAGTGTGAATGTTGTCAGTGAGATATGTGAGTTTGGGGCAATTTGTCAATGCGGATTTGTGTTGAATGCATGAAATGTTTTTCTGTTAAGTGTAAGTATTTTGCATGATATTCATCAGAGGAGATAGGATCTCTGAATAGTCTGAGATGACGATAATAATTTACAAGTCCTATGAATCGTTGCAACTGACAAAGTAAGGTTGGTGGTTGGAAATTCTACATTGCTTCTAGCTTTTCAGGCAGGTGTGATGATTCCCATGAAACTTTCTCTTTCGGAGAAAGCTGGTTTAACCTACCTAGGGTGAATGCTGCTTCGGATTTGGATTGGACAGTCAAAAGTGCTAAATAGATTCCATGAACAAAGCTTTTTTCTTAAAATTGACCACACGTGAAACTCTGTTCTTCTGTCATGCTTTCCAGTTGACTACAATATGGTAGCCTTCAAGTCCAATGTAAAGAAGTTCTTTTTGAGCTGTCCCCTTAAATAATCAAATTCTACTCAATTTACACCATTAACGACTACTACACTACCACCTAACATTCATTAATCCTTATCCTCGAGTAGCCTTCAGGTCTTGATAAGTGGTGACTTGTAAAAAATAAATAAATAAATAATGGAAGTAATGTCTTTTTGTTGTTTTGTTTTGGCAGTATAAACTTAAATTTTCAGGATTGTTTAGTTTTTATGATACCAACAACTGTGGAAAGTTTGAATCAAATTTGAAAGATATGGGTAACATGGTCTGGATGATTTGAAATGGAATTATCCAAAACCATTGAACAATCTCCTCATCCAAATATACTTTTTCAACATTTGATTTTTCATTTGTCTTCATTGTTGTATGCTTCTTTCATTGTCTCTTAGGGTTTATTTAACAATGTCAAATATTGCTTATTTGTACTATAATCGAATACAAGTTGAAATTCTGGTCTCATAAAAATATAAATAAACAAAATTTAAATTCTTTATTGTCTCATATATTTTAATTTTTTATTTAATAGATTAAAAGGAATCGTTTTGGCTTACGAAGACCTCCAGCTCGTCAGTTCGGATGCTTCTTTGCTTGCTGACCGTCCATTCCTTTTCATTAAAATCAAAGTAACTTACATCCTCTTTCAACCACACATTGGCAGCATCCTGACAGGTGTTATTAAAGAGATCCGAGAAAGCCATTTGGTGTGCGTCGTCCATGAAATGTTCAACGCAACTATCTTTCAGTCTGCATCAAATTTATGGGATATCAGTACATTGAAAATGGGAGATCGTCTTCTGTTTGAAGTTACAGAGATCTCGAAAAACACTAAGATTTTCTTTTTGCAAGGGAAGCTTGCAAACCTCCCGGTTGATGAAGCCTCAACAGTTACAGGGGAAGCTGAAGAGGAACATGTTGAAAAGGAAACAGAAGATATGATGACAGATGCTTCAGAGGAACTCCTGTAAAACGGAATCATAAACATTTACTAGTTTGCGGCAGATGATCAGTCATCTTTGAAATACTAACATGAAATATCTTCGATAAAAACTTTAACATGAGTTTTGTTTGACAATAACTTTCAAATGTTTGATGCTTGTGCAATTTATGCCTCGTTCTGAAATGGGCATTTTGTTGGCATCTTCCGGTAGTTTACATAAATGACAGAAAAAATCCAAATGAAAACTTTGTGATCTCAAAATCACAAAGGAAAATTAATAAAAAAAAAATGTACTTCTATCAAACTAGAAAAATTCAGTAAACCTTTAAATCAAGAAAAAAGTCATTGTATGAAAATTTTATGACAAAATATTTGTTTTACAAAGAAAATATTATGAAACAACTGTTAACAAAATTAATTTTTATTTCAATGATTATTTTTTTATAGTACATCTTTTGAACCTGAATGACTAGGTTAGGGTGTTTTTTTTTTTTTTTTTTTCTTTTACATAGGATTAGGGTGAAAAATACCATGATCTGCAATTTATCTTTTTTTGTATAAGGTCTTCTTTTCTGACAGAATTCAATAACACCAAAGTGTCTGTCTTAACAATGAAATTCATGATTGCTACATTCAATTCATTATTGACAATTGTCATCAGCTATAATCTGATTGGCTAAACATTTCAACATCTTCCATCAGTTTAAATACACCACTGGAAGATACCGATGAAATGTCAATTTCAGTATGGGTCGTAAACTGCACAAGTACCAAATATTTATTGTCAAGTGTACATGACATTTCTCCACCTTCATTATCAAGGCTCTCATTACCGCGACAGAATTTCTGAAATGGCCAATAATCACTCGTTGATCCTTTTTTTTTCATGCTCAGTTTTTCTTGGAAAGCATTATGACAAAGTTTTGAACTCTTACAAGAGAAATATAGGCACCTTTTTTTTTTTTTGTTTTGTTTATTATCTGTTTCCAAATCGTATTCTGAAACGAATTCTTGGGACTTTATTAAAGAATCCACAGCAATTAGTAAACCTGTAAAATTTTGTATAAACCATTCCAGAAATTGCAGCCTGAACCAACTTTTTATAAGCGAGTCATAAATCGGACAGTATTTTCCAAACAGCTTAATAAAATATCCATGCGTTTGGATACATTGATAAAAAAGAAAATGCAAATGAAAATTATCTATGAAAATATACACGTCTGCATGTGTGTACACAAGGACAATTATAGATAGTTAGAAACAATGACACTTATTCTGATATAACAAAAAAATATCTGCCTTATTTTTAAACAGCTGTACCTATCCGGCATTGTCCAGGAGTTTTTACACTTGTTGCATTTTTTATTTTAATAATAATAAAAAAAAAAGTTTTTTAAATGTATATTGAGAAAAATGTAAATAAATAAAAAAAATAAAACTCTGAACACAAATTATAAAAAAAAAAAAAGGAGCAGATTCAGTCACAGAAAATAACAGCCTTATAAAGTGTTGGCATTAATAAATCGTTTGTTATTTTTTTAAACTGTTTTTCTTTCCCTTCTATGTATTTTATCAAAAAGCTTTCTTTTGTGTCCAGAAAGTTGTTAAAAAGTCAAAATAGGTGAATTGTTTATGGAGAGATGGTAATGTATCGGTTTTACTAGTTTACGCTTTTTCATATTTTATTTAAATAACATATTAATGAAAAATAATAGATTTCCAACAAAAATAAAGTAAGGAAAATCGATCTTGAGATCTGTGATTGAAATTGGGACCTTAAAAAATCTTCAGTCTGACACTCTCCATTTAAGCTTGAGTGACAAATCTCCACAGATTGGAAATTACAAACGTCACAAATTATGACGATAATGCATTTTTAAACTGCATTGATTTAATTCTATTGAGTCGCACTCAGTTTAGAAACGCCAAATTGTCAATACAAGGCCAAGGGTAATGGGTTTCGGAGATTACTTTCTGATCACTATAAAGAAATGTCTTTCAGAGATGGATTCCCAGACTTAGGTTTGAAATCACTAGACCCAAATATACCAATAGAACTTGACAATAATTGTCGGTCCAAAAACATAGAAGTTACAAGTGTTGAACAAACGTAGCCCTGTATATAAATGTGTTTTACCAAGTAATTGTTTTTCTTCAAAACACAACTTCTACTGTTGTTATTCTTTTAGTAATAGGAGGAATAAAAGTTATGTTCAGTTTTCTAATCAGATATAAAGCTGTCTAGCTTCACAATTTTATTTGAAATTTGCTAAAATTAATACTTTTTTTAGGTTTTTTCTATTCTCTTAATTGGATCTTTGACCCCATTCTCACACCAAACAAATAAAATATCATGCATCTGATATGCCATAGTCAGTCAATGTCGTATCCTGGGTATAAGGTATCAAATGTAGTCTGGTTGTACAAGGACCACTAGTTGTTCTGTCAATCGCTCTGTGCTCACTATGTATTTAAAAGATCCGCAAGACTTTGAGTATTAACGCAACTTAGTCGAAAATGTGGGTAAGTGGTCAGTTCTACTGGCAACCTCAAAGTGAGAAACAACAAATATTACTACATATAAAAATTAAATCTTTGTAAGTTAGACATGTTTTTCATTTTTTGGAAATGACGTGGATAACTAAAAATAAATCTAAAAATGAAAACAAAACAGCTACAATATTATATTTTCAAAACGGATCGATTAGAGGAATGCATTCGTTTTTCAGTTGAAAAAAGAAATGAAGAAGGGACAGAAAATTATGAAGATGTAAGGGAGAAGAATGAAAACAATCTGATCAGAAACTCATTTCTGGTTTAAGTCTCAAGGGTTTCTTACTAACTCAACTCCAAGTTTATAATTTAAGAAGAATAATGTAATGTACTTGCAATAACCCTTATCCCTGAGTGGCTTCCGGGCCTTGATAAGTGGTGACCACTGTGTAAAAAAAGAAAATGAATCTGGAGTTCACTTCCAGCAACCTTGTAACTCCCACTTCCCTTATTTTGTCCTTTAGTCCTCATTCTATGAACAAAGTTTCTAATAAAGAGGGAAGAATTGGTGTTTTCTGGGTCAGATTCTATTCCATCTAACACTTATCACTAGGGCTGTGACAATAGCATATTGTTTTCATTGTTTTGCCTCTTCAGTATATATCCATTAATATCTTGTATGTTTTTATATAGACTGGTGTGGTTCTTGGTTGATTGACTGTGTCTTACTATGTCGGATATATACTTGAGAGTCAAAAGAATGAAAAGAATATTCTGTTGTCACAGCTGTACTTATCACTGGCAAGTTTTTGACCTTGAAGTGGTATTTTTTTTTTTAGCTTCTTATATCAAGTAGCTTCATATCTTGTCTGGAGTGATTTCCATGAATAAAAAGCAAAAGGTTATATTACTCTTGTTGGGAAGAACCGACAAGCTGGTGAATTTGACTGCTGGTAAGTCTTCGTTGTATTACGAATGCAACAAAAAAATAATAAGACATTCATGAAATACATCTGAACATTAAAACACATGTGCCCTGGGTTTGATACATCTTGCTAAAATAGAAAGGATGGGGAGACTCTTTCGAAACCCGGAAAATGTACAACAGATGAATGAACAACACGTGAAAGTAACAAAGACATGACACACAATGGCAACTTTTAAAGTTAAATTTTATTACAAAAAAAATAAACTATGGTAGGGAGGGGATGACGTTAAATAAGATTAAAAAAAAACAAATTATAAAGATGGGGAAGGGGTATCTTACTCTAATATCAAAAAAAAAGGAAATGCAGACGAAAATGTATCCTTAAACAATAACAAAGACAAAATGGCAAAATACAGCACCCGCCAATTCAATACACGAGGGAGGAGTATGTGAAGAGACAACTTGCAGTTTTTCTTTTTCTTTTCTTTCATTTCTATGGGGAGTTTAACCACCGTTTCGTTCGCTTCCTAACGACAGTTCGTAACATGCGGTATACCTACGTAGTATTCATCCAATGTTTCGGTTATTTTTGGAGTGCTGTGTCTCGTGTTTGTGGAGTTGACATTCTATATTTCGGCTCGTTCTCGCAGGCATTATCTCTTTTCTGTCATTGTTGATGGTGCGGTCAACATCGGTTCGTTCTCTGTCGTTTGGTGGTGTGGAAATTTGTCCACGTCTGCTCGGCATGACGCCTTGGCAGGGTGTCCTGTACCAAAAATGTCTCTTTTCCTCTTTCTCTCTCTCTCTCTTCTCTATACATTTCTTACCTCTCTCTTTTCTTTCTTTGTTGCTTAGTAACTAACAGGGGTTTGGAAGTGTGACACTGACCGGGTCACCTGCCAACTCGCTAACTTGTCTGCTGAATGTCTTTCTCCTATACTTCCTCTCTTTATAGGTTTAGTCTCTCTTTCTCTCCCCCTTTTCATTTTTACATTGGCGACAATCAAACAACAAAAAAAAAAAGATACATTTTTCGTCGGTCTAGAACTTAAGTTTCAAAATTTTCTTAAAGCACATAATCCAATTTAAGGATTATGTCACAGTTGGGAAATTTGAAATTGACTTTGTACTTTTGTTTGTTAGAAATTCCTATTTTCTGAAGTTCTCTCTATGAGCAGTCGCCGACATTGGTTTCTTTTTCATTCTGTTTGTCTGTTTCTCAGACTGATTATTTTCTCCTGAGTTGTCTAAATGTGAGTTCTTATATTGAGAAATTTTTGATTCACTCACTAATTATAAGCTGTGTCACATTTTATGCTCAATTATGATTGGTCAAACAATGAGAACCTTGGTTTTATCTAAATAAGTAAACCTTGAACCCTTTATGACCTGAATTATGATGTAGATGATTAAAAAAAATATTTATTGATAATTTTAGATGGTGGCATACTGAATGCAAGCAATGGACAGTTGCAATCTGAAGGTCTTTGGCATCTACCCAGATACTGGATTAATATGTACAAGGCTTGTTTGAATCAATTCCCACTTATGCCGTTATATTCATTTATTTACAACTGAATGAATTAGTTTAACTCTGAGCAGCCATATGTGATCTAGTTCTTACTAAATAAAAACAGCATGTTTTACTCTTTGTTGACAATGTGGTCAGTGTACCTTCATAACTATTTAAATTTGCTAACCTTGGGACCTGAAAATTATCACCTGACAATTCTGTAAAAATGAAAAGAAATAATTTGTAAATTTTACCCTTCAAATTTGTGATTTGAAATTTAATGAATAGTTGTTTTTTTCTGCAACTTTCAGTTCAACCCGAATTACAAAACCTTGTAAATTTTGTTCTGTGTTGTTCTGATAACTCACAGTTATGCGGGTACTTTTCACCCCAATATGAAGTGTGTGAACTTTTTAAATTGTAATTAAAATATTAAAGTTGCTTGATTACTCTCTGACAATTCAATTACAGTTATTCAAAATCAAAACAAATGCTTTTTCTGGGTTGTCATTCAAGCACAAAAATGTGATCTTTTTAATTAAAATTTTTTAAATAATAAATTTTGGCTGCGTTCATCCCTAATTTCTTTTTATTAATTATTCCATGGTTAATTAAATTAATATTGCACGAACAAACTATTCACTGTGTTAAATTTTTTTTCTTTATGGATGTTAAAAACAAAATGGTTCAAGTGCAATAACAAAATCATTCCAAATACAGAGTGATAAAAAAAACAAATAACAAAAAAAAAAACATGCAATGTGTTTTTATGATTCAGAAACAGACTACAGCTTACATGATGAATCAAGATAAGGCCATCCACGAAGGTTGAATTCTGATGCTTTAGAAGCAGTGTTGATGCAAACCCACCTGGTACGCTTGAGCAGCCTTAAATTTGAACTATGCAATCATTTTATTGTAAATTGGAAAGGCTTTTTAAATTGTCAAAAATTGGAAAAGCGATTTTGTATCATCTGTTATCTTTCATTGTGATAATTCTAGATCTCAAAGATGTTGAATAGTATTCATGGAAAAAATATGAATCATCCATCATATTCTCTGTAATTTGTGCTAACAGATTATTAGCACATTAGAAATTTTGTATATCACTTTAATGGATCAACATTTATTTCAAGAGAAAAAGGTTAAAATGAATCGGTTTTCTGTTAAAAACTGAAGGAATGTGAATGTGGCATAAAATAGTCGATTGATAAATGCAGGGTGACTATTTCTCTCCCCCCCTCCCCAAATGGTCACCAATGGAATCATTCATAAAATTCACAAACTTTTCTGCAATTCAAATATTGAATAAACTTCAGTCTATGTCTAACTAACTTGTCCAAGTTTTCATCAGGAATGTCTAACAACGTTAGGTTTATTGTTCTGCATCTCTGCATAGCCAGCACATCTGGATACAACATGCAAAATTATCAATAACTCCATGACAACCTCTTTTGGTATGTCTCTAATTTTGGTTGTGATAGTCCTATTCAATTCTAAACTAGTCTAGGAATTGTTTTGATGGAAATTATCTTTGAGATAACTCACAGATAAAATATCTGAAAGGGTTTTAAGGTCTGGTGAGTATAAAACACAAACAGGATCATACTTCCTACTTATGAGATGATCATCAAAGTACCCTCCCATTGGCAATTTTATGGTCACCCTGGTTGGAAAAAAAAGTCCCATTCGTTTCTATTGTTAAATGTCAACGTACTGAACGTTTCAATTAGACTTGAAACTTGCCGAAAGTAATGATATACTTTATATTTCGGTATATAAGACGACCGTCAGATAAGACAAGGTACAAAATTGGAACAAATTTTAATAAATTTATATATATAGGTTGTATAAAATTACGAAACAATGTTTGCTTAGCCTAGGCTAGAGATTGCAACACTCGGTATCTTAATAAATATTAGTTTTTAAAAATGATTTTTTAACTTTAAGGATCGTCTTATATGCCAAAATATATGGTACTTCAGTTTCTTTCAAGTTTTATCAATGTTATCTTAAAGCTTTGACCTCCAGGTTTACTTCAAGAAAAAAAAAACATTCATTATGGAATTCTTTATGAATGCAAAAAACGGAGTGGTAAAAGTGCAGTAAAAAAAATCACTCCAAAGTGTTTTTCATGATTCAGAAATGGGGATTACTCTACTCTTGTTCTTCAGTGATGTCAACAAAATAAATAAAGAGAGAGACTGAGACTATCTCGCCATAATTTCTTGCAATTTTTGTAAGCCTCAGTTACGGGAAAATCTCTTTTAGTATCAAATTAATCTTCATTATTTACGCATTTCAATTATTGGAAATGAATCTTTTCCCTGTTTCCTATTTACAAAAAACGTTTTTGTTATCTAATTCTCCCTCTCTCCGTCTGATCATCCAAATTCTTGGTATGAAAAAAAAAACAAAAAAACGCAAAAACATACAAACAAACACAAACAAACAAAAAACAACTTTGATTAATGCAAATTCTCATATCCTCAAACATTAGGATTTCATGCTTTCCCAAATTATGAGACAACAAAAATAATTTCTTTTTCTCTTATCTAAATTTCGCTTTGTTTGTTTTCTTTTTCTGATTTTACTATCAGGGCATATTTATTTTAACCCTCTCAACCCACCAAATGTTGTTACACCACTGCCTGCAGGATTGATAAAAATAAGGCGGTCTACTATGGTTGAATCATGATGCACTGAAACACGCTCTTCAGGTGGACCTGACTAATCCATTTCTTGAACTGACATTTTGAACTTAAATGTTAGCCATACCCTAACCCTAACCACAATTCTTTATGGATTGTAAATGCTTGATCATTTGCCACAACTGTATTATCTCTCTTATCATACACTACATCTATATATATAAAAGCGAAAATGTGTGTATGAATGTTCGCTTTTTGTGTATGTCCGCAAAAGGATTTTTTTCGGCGGCTTGTCGAGGCCGTCGCTCATTTTTAAAACTTTTTATATCATGTCGAAATCATAATATCTACAAGTTACGAATGGGGGTCACCCGTCTATTTAATTTGTCCGACTTTGAAACGTTAAATGTTCGACATTTTAGGATCGCTGCATATTGCTTTCGTTTTTCGGTATAAAAAAAGCGAAACTCGATTCGAATCACTGACCCACAGCCAGTGGTCTCTAGAAAGCGATGTAACGTTTGGTCAATGTCAGCTTACCATCATCATATTAGACGGTTGCTTTCATTTTGAGACGAGACACTCCCCTAATAAACAGGGGAGCTGGTTTTCCCCAAAGTTAGGTAAAAACAAACAAACCGGATTATTGACCACATTAAAAACTGTTCCGTAGAAAATGCTAACTGCCGAATTGCTATTGCTTACGTCGTTGTTGTTGTAACGCTTGCACAAAATGTTAACTCTATGACTTCAACTTGACGTCATTAAGTGCGGGCACCTGTTAAGTCTCCTCTTACTTAAATAAATTCAAACATCTTTCAGTAACTCATTCTTGCTGGCCGAGCGGTTAATGTGCCAGGTTTTTTTTCACATTTTATTTTCCAACTTCGCCTCAGGGCTCCGGGTTCGATCCTACCAACTTACCAAAACCTTTTTTTTACCCCCCCCCTCTCCGGTTTCTTTTTGATTTAAGAGCACACACACCTTGTAACACCCCGGGCAATGCCGGGTATCCCTCACTAGTCAACACTAAATCTCATATTGCACATACAAAAAAAAGATGTAGAATAATAAATTCAAAATCATCCACCATATTCTCCGCATTTTGCATAAACAGATTGCCACCCGTCTAGACGCTTTCATAACCATGTTAAAAGACTAAAATTTAGTTAAAGAGAAGAAATGGAAAATGTTTCATTTTTTTTTTATTATAACATCTTTAAAGATGAACAAATGTGAATGGCATTGATAAAGGTTTATTGACAAATGGAAGTGATCATATTAAAGAATGATGATTACATTGATGATTAAATAAATATATTGTGTTTTTTATTGCTTTATTTATCCTTATATATGGACAGAACGTTCGTTACAAGTTGATAGATTAGAAAGCAATTGATAAAAAATAACTTACTGTCTGCCAATTGCATGTGTAATGTACAGTTATATTTTCATTATTTGCATAGTCAGCTCACACAAGTCCACACAAAATTGGTTATTCGAGCTGTATTTTATGTAAAATACGTTGTTATTTAGAAAACATTGAACATAAACCCGAGCCCCTTTGAAATAATGGTATTAAATAGGTCCTCATTTAGTGATAAATATTATAATTATATATATATATATATATATATATATATATATATATATATATATATATATATATATATATATATATTAGTCAGTCTGTTGCTATGAATGAATATACACATATATATTTGGATTCATGTAATTCATTTTCTACTTCTACTGCGAAATATGTGGTTCACCTTCTGTCTTATGTTGGGAAATATATGTAAAGTTGTATTCTACTATAAAATTTGTGCGGTTTATCTTCCATTTTGTACTGTGAAATACGTGTTCATATTTTATAGTCTAGTAGAAAATATGTTCTGTAAAAAAATGAGTTTTATATTTTGTCTTCTACTGTAAAATGTGTGCAGTTAATCTTCTGTCTTCTGTGAAATATGTGTTTCATCTTTTGTCTTCTATTATGAAATATGTGTTTCATCTTTTGTTTTCTGTGAAATATGTTTCAACTTCGGTTTTCTGTGAAATATGTTTCCTTTTTTTGTCTTCTATTATGAAATATGTGTTTCATCTTTTGTCTTCTCTGAAATATGTTTCATCTTTGGTTTTCTGTGAAATATGTTTCAGTTTTTGTCTTCTATTATGAAATATGTGTTTCATCATTTGTCTTCTGTGAAATATGTGTTTCATCTTTTGTCTTCTATTATGAAATATCTGTTTCATTTTTTGTCTTCTGTGAAATATGTTTCATCTGTGAAATTACCTGAAAAAGTAAAATAAAACAAATCATGATCGATTCACCTCAAAGCAACAATATTGATATAGATTGACTCTAATTAATTAGTTTAACTTAAGATTAATGTAACGACAATGACACATGAGAAAATTTCCAAATATTTGCCACATGGGTACTGGGGAATATTTATTCTAAACTGAAAAATTGTTTTGTATCTGCAATACTCTGTAAAAATTAAGTTGCATGTTGTTGCTAATATCGGATAACATTTAACAGTACAAGTTCTTTTAAAAAGCTTATTATCGATTTATTTAATTGTTTACAAATTAGCATAAAAGTCATTGTGATATGAGTGATATGGGAGACATCAGTCACTGTTATTTACTTGGCACTGCAGATAGTTTGATGTCACAAGGATCACATGTGTCCCAATTAGTTGCCCTATTAATCTTTCTACACTCACACTGTGTTTAAAGATCCTCAAAACTTTGGTACTGATGCATATAGTTAGAAACTTCGGTAAGTGGTCGGCAATTCCTATCTGCTTTACTCTGAGAACGGATAGTCTCAATTCTAGAATAGTCTCAATTATTGTGCTCTGTCCTACAGTCTGTGAGAAAGCAGGCGGGAATAAACGTTTGCATACAAAAATGACAAATTTATTTTTGTCTTAAAAATGATTTTATTATAACTTAACTAACACTGTGGATTCATTCTCTAACTGTTATGAGTTTGAGTATGGATCTTCAAATTTGCCATCCTTCAGTTTTTACTTTCCAGCTCAAACTGATTTTTTACTTCATGTATATGTATATATTTACAAACATAAGAGGGTCATAATAGAAAGCAATGCATAAAAAGTTGTGAAAATCACCACTGTAGTCAATAATGAAAAAGTTCACGGTATAGTCCCAAACATAATTAGAAGAGCATGTATTGCCAGGACACACATGTTATAGAGAATGCATGGATGATGTAAAGTAAATGCGGCTTATTTTCAAGATATTTAGTGTTATACCGGCCTTCCTTGAACAGAGGAATTTACACCGATTAGCACTATAAATAGCACTAGTAATTCCAACACTGGTGAGAGAGATGCGACTGCATTTCAACTGCTAGCCGAGTGCCCAGTAGATATACATGCTTTCCTATCTTTGTACATTATTGTTAATACACTTGTTCCTTAATTGAACCTCGACTTGATTGTTCTTATTTTCACTGTTGCTCCACGACACATTTAGAAACAATTGCCTCAACCAATTGCTTTTTGTGTACTTTTGCCTAGAAGAATGCATCTTTTTCTTGCTCAGTAATGATTTAGGGGAGATAACTTGAATTTGGTCTAAGGGGAACAACTCATAAATATTCTGAGCTGACACTTTCATACAACTTTCATTTTCCATTTCTACAACAATGGTTCACACTTGTTGAGCTTTCTGGTTCGAAAGCAGCCCATGCTACATCAACTCAGCAAATAACAGAGACATGCAAAAAAAAACAAAAAACAAACAAACAAAAAACAACAACAACAAAAAATAACAGGACACCAATATATGCCAAGACAAATGGAGCAGCTATAACATCACCTCTAAAATTTTACCCTTTCTCTGATCAAGGTAGGGCGGTTAATAAGGTTCTGGTGAAAGTCCAGGAGGGGTCAACATCAGAATCCATCGTTCTCTAGTCCATCTCTATATTTAAGTGTGGCAATCAAGAACGTAACAAGAATGAAACAGTGAATTCATCAACCGAGGGAAACAATGTTGCTTTTGTGTATGTTTAACCTTTAAATTATACAATGTCAAGATTTGACTTGGAACACACAAAGCAATAAATTGTCAGACCTTTCTTGCTAATCTCGGTGTCAGGGCGAAAGATATCATGCAGATCAAACAACCTTAAGGCACGATCTTCGTGAGCTCTCGGCAGAAGTCTGATTCGAAGAAGAAACAACTTTGCTCTGGATATCTGAGATTGAATTGCTCTCTACACCTCTTTTCCATTGAACCAATTCAAGACAGTGACAATTAAGCAGCATTGATTGCCAACAATGCACAAAATAGCACAAGACCCAAAGGTTGAAGTCTACCAAGATGAATTTAGATAGAGTTAAGAAGGGAGAAGTGTTGCCTGCAAACTAACTTGATATATATCACGGTTATGAAGCACTCAGACAAAACACACGAATGTGAAATGTTTTTACAATGAAGCATGTGGCAGTTCCGATCTCATGATCTGTGGCTGTGGCTTAATAAGTTATTACAGAAGGAACGACACCTCATTAAAAAAAAGGATTGAAAGTAACGAGACAGAGAAATTATTGAAATGTTGATGTTTAGAATTTGTGTGGTTCTTTGTATGCCATCAGTCAATGGACAATGGTCAATTAAAATCTGGTAAACAAACAATTTTGCAAAGTGGGTCAAATAAGTTATCAGAAAGTCGAGAAACAAAATGATATCGGCGAAAAATAAACATCAGAAACACAGACAGTGTGCGGAAACTTGCCACACAGAGCGTGGAATGTTACAGCACCGAGACCCTGACTAGTCATCTTCAGCTATGAAGGACTGTATGATGATGATTATGTAGATATGTAGATGAGTAGACGATCTACATTTACTCTCTTTCAGCAATCGACCATCTAATCATTTTGAGTGGAATTTTCTCCTGCACAGGTTAAAACACAATGAAAACTCAAAACAAAAGGGTTTTGTGTTATTTATTACTTACTCTCACACTTATCGATTTTCAGTGAGTTCTGTTAGGAAGAAAATCGCAGGAGGTCTTGTTGAATATCAGTAAACTGTTCTAACCGCATTTATCCCAAATCCGTTTTAATTTTTACGCATCTTTTCCCAACAACAAAGCACACATGCTTATTTTAATAATTTACATGTCGAATTTCCTTAAACACAACTTGTAAAAAAAAAAAAAAAAATTAGGCTTTGATTTCAAATGTAAACAAATTTCACTTTAAATATTCCATTCACTAACCTAAATTTTGTGTAACCTAAGAATTATCACGCTGAATATTATTACAAAAACAATTATAGGTTGCAATAAAAATACCTACCATTATTTACTCTGTTAACCGGCGATGGATGTAAGTGCTTGCTCGATTCGGTCCAATCCTTAAATTAAATAGTGAGACAAAGAGTTTTGAATAAAGAAGGTCTTGAAAAAAAGTTTAAAATAAATGCGAAAAGTTTCTGCAATCTTTTGAATGACAACATATGAACTTACTCAACATATTTGAATTTTTCATTATTTGGTTGACAATGAATAAGCAGGAATATAAAAAAAACAAAAACAAAAAGTACAATACGAAGTATAAAACTCTATAATATTTCTGCACATCCAGTCCTAAACACGACCGCAATGCCAGGGAGATCTTTGAAAGAAATTTTGTCCACTGAAATTCCGTTTGATGCCAAGCATATGAAGAAAGAAACGTAAGTTCTTTGCAGTGATAGCAAATAGATTAATTTGCGCGGGGTGGAACCAGAGATTGAAGGTCAGTTCGAACACCTTTTATGAAAAAATAAATGACAGAGTAGAGAAAGACTAACAACGTTTCTTTTGCGATAAACGGGTTGTAGAGAACAAAGGAATTGGCCTTGAACTCTATCAAAGCAAAGAAAGGTGTTTTCAATGGTATTTCTTCAGATGTGATCGCAGTATTCCATCTTAAGACGTATCTGACGATCATATAGGTACAAGATTGCATCAGGAGCCAGGTTCTCTCCGAAGTGGTAAACTGATTGAACCATAAGTTTAGTAGTTTTAGCGCGATTAGCAGTAGATTGGGTATAAGCCTTCCATTTTAGATATGGAGCGAAAGTCAGTTTGAGGTAAGCCAGTTTTGATATCATGTGCTTCAGACTTCTAGTCATGCACAAGAGTCAGGTACTTTCTAGAGCGGTGAAGTTCTCTTTGACGGTTCTCACCTACGTCCTCATCTGTACTTCAATCTGCTTTCGCCACCTAGACAGGGGAATACGTAGGAATACGTTACGAATACCGCCCACCCGCAATACATGTCTGAACCATTATAGACATCGCTACAACAACAAGATAAACGTGAAGGTTGAAGCGTTGAGAGAAAACTGATGTTGGGACATGGCCCACGAGCAACGCAGAATGGAGAATGATCCAACCATTTTTCCATGAACGTTAGAAACAGATTAGATGTAAATCTTTCATTTTAGATCTAAGAGCTTATCAAAGCAAGGTTAATCCTTAACGGGGGGGGGGAGAGAAAGATAGATAGATAGATAGATAGATAGATAGATAGAGAGAGAGAGAGAGAGAGAGAGAGAGAGAGAGAGAGAGAGAGAGAGATTCATTTCAACGTGGGAAAAACAAGGATCAGAGCATTGATGGTGAAAGGATGGAGGCTTAGTTTTAACAAACTTTTAATCAAAGCTGGCGGATTTCCATCCGACTTTGCCTCGTGTAAACATTCCAAATGGTAGCCATTTACAAATTCGTTTCCGAAATATGAGATTTCAGAATTTTAAATATAGATAAAATGAATTTGCTAATTGGAAATGTTTACAACTAGTGGGGGTACCCGGTGTTGCCCGGTTGTTTGGAGGTGTGTGTGTTGGGGGGGGGGGTAAAGTAAAGTAAAGAATAAGTGAAGTAATAACCTTGTTTAAATAAACGATATTAAACTTCTTTAAAAAATCGGCGAAACCAACCCCCCCCCCAAAAAAAAACAAAAACAAAAAGAAAGGCAGCGAACAAACGTCAAACTTCTTTAAAAAAGAAATCGGAAAAACAAAAACAAAAAAAAAACACAGCAAAAAGCGAAAAAAAAATGGCATAAATAACCCTTCAATTCGGTTAAGTCCATGGTGCGTTTCACCCATTAGAAAGCATAGAACGAAAAGGAACGTTAAAATTTCATTCCAGATTTTTTAAGCAACTATGAAGTAAAGAAAACCCAAACCGGTGTTCCTTCGTAACTGTCCCTTGTGAACGATCCTGCAACAGTGTAAGTGGTGGCGGGGAAAGGAGAAATTTATTAGAGGGAATAGATTTTACTACTTCCATTGATTTTAACCGATTTTGGCAGTGAACTCTCAGCAGGAAAAATATAGGAATCTACGATTATCGAGGAAGTGGAGAGGTAATAGGCCTATAACACTTATTGTGCTGCAGTTTGTGCATATTACATTTGCATGAAATGTCTTGATTTTTAATTCTATTAAGGTCAAAATCAGAGGGGAAAATGAGTTCATTTTATATATATATATGGAAAGATATGGTGGTTACCATAATGTAACTTTTGTTGGGTAGGTCACCATATCGGCGGGTCTCCCTCTTGGGGAGTTGTCGAAATTAATAAGAAGATGGGAGTGTTGGAACGGTCTAAAACAGACCTGGGAATAATAATAACAAAGAAACAAAGCATTTCAAAAACGAAACGGTTTTTATATACATTTCAGCATTCAAGGTTACAGTAAGCCTGTAAGTTGTATCGGGTCATAGAAAGTTCGAGATTTTTCATTTTGTTTAATAACTCGGGAACAACTCGTCTCTCCTTCTTTGTTTTAGTTCGGATGTTTTATATCTTCTTCTTTCTCTCCAGAACTGTTCTCCGTCCTGAGTGGCTAAAACCTCTGGTCGCATAGAAACGAAGAAAGGAAGGATGGAAAAGGGAAGGATAGAGAGAAAGAGAAATGGCAAGAGTATACTGTAATGGTAGTAGTAGTGGTAGTAGTAGTAGTAGTAGTAGTAGTAGTCTTTGCTTCACTACAACAGCATTGTGCTGGAATTTTCCTCCGGTCTATATTAAAAAAAAAAAAAAAAAAAAGAATGGATGAATGATTGAATGATATTTACCGATTTGTAAGATTTCTAACTTCTGTGTGAAGATTATCCGGAACCAGCCTGGTTCTTTTGAGTAAAAGGCAGATCCTTGGGCAAAGAATACTTTGTGCCGGAAGAAATGTTTAAACAATTCATCTTCACTTTTAAATGATTTATCTTGCATGAACTGAAAAATAATTATCGAAACTTATTCTTTAGTGAAATAGTTTAAAAAAAAAAAAAGAAAAAATTTTTTCGACCAAATTTCAAACAATTATTATTAGCATTGGATTGTTTAAAGGGAAACTTCCTGAATCTTTCCCTTATCAAAGATAGAATTTTAGAGGAAATAATTCATCAGGTGGTGCAGATAACAGAATTGGATGAACTTAAAACCGTTGTTGAACAAGTTAAACTGTTCATTTTATCATCTTGTTATTATTAATATATTGGTAATCTAGACGAAACTAGATTTATTGGTTATCATAAGCAGACGAAATCACATATAGTTACTTTAAAATAAAATATAATAAAACCTACGATGGTTAGTTAACCCTTGTGACCAATAGAATTATTTACTTGTCGTTTAATTGTTATCTTGTATTCAATAGTTGGAAAAAAGTAATGGATACCAATTACTTTTTCTTTCCTCTTTTGGCAGTGTGCCAGAAATTGCATAACTTGAAATGTGAACATTCATTGGTTGATATGAATTGATGCCTTGTTTTATGACAGCCTTTCTGATTGGTTGATTTAAATTTTAACCCTGCGCACGAGCGAGGAATTCAAACAACGGACAAGTCAGTTCTGAACTAGCTTCCTAACACGATGGACGTTAGTTCGTGTTTATCGTCGAAGCTTCGTGGACTCATTAATTTAAGGGAGAATTTTTCCCTATTTGTCTCAGCACTGTGAGACAATTTAACCTAACTCATTAGGTTTTCCTTCCTGGCGAAATATTGTCTTTTAAATCGGTAACTATCTTGACATTGGGGTCCCACTTTTATGGAATATCAGTGCCTTGAAAGAACATGGAAATTTTAGACTCTAAACAAGAAACTACGAAGAAGAAAAAAATGCCACTTCATCAAGAAGTTTATGTAACAGACTCGAAAGAGCGGCATAAATGACACAGAGCATTTTGATGAAAAGACTCGACTGGCTGCATCAACCAGGTAAGTTTGGCTTTCATTGTTGTGTCAATTTGACCGCATTCCAGAGTTCTAAATTATGTGAGAATAATTTTCTCACGCCATTTGGGACCAAGAAGTTGACTTTGTATGTAAAACTAAGTGTGCTAAGAGAATGTCGGTATTCCTTGTTTCGAGTATTCATTTTTGCTGTAATCCTTTTCGCATGTTGGGACCATATATTGTGGCAATAATGGCGGACAAATGATAGGTGAACATAGTTTTAAAAGCCGGTTTATCATCATTTTTCCCGATTACTTTTTTATTGTATCTGAAAAATTACAGCCTAAAGTTAATTTTCAAAAGGAATAAAAATATTTGTACACGTGAAAAAAAAAGTTATAATGAAAAATATTTTCACAGCGACATTCGGACGCTGACAAATTCAGCAAAATTTTGAAGTTTAATAAATTTATTGTAAAATTCCTTGAAAGATAAATATTAGTTTTCTGTGTCTATTTCAAAGATAATTAGTAAAGTCCTAAGATATTGAATTAAATAAAAAAAAACACCTTGTTTGTACAAAAAAAAAGAAGAGGCTTAATTAACCCCCTCCCCCCACAAGCGAGAGATCTTGGCTTTGCGCAAACAAAACAAAACGAAGTCATCTAAGTATGGATTCTACGGAAGCCTAAAATGTCAGAAAGTGAAAAGGCTGTCTGAAAATGATGTCAGGTAGTTGGAAAGAGGTAATTTTTCTTCGAGTGATATCGATTTCGTTAATACGGATTTTAGGGGCTTTTTTCGTAATGTTATTGAAAAAAATAATTTTTCTTTTTGTCTATTGTTACAATTTACGATTTTTTTCAGAAAAAAATAGCAAAATTAAATTCATTCATTTTTTTTTTTACTACTGAAAACTAGAACTGTAGTAAAGGTGTTTTTTGTTTAAACAAAATAATACATTTTCACTAAGATTAAAAAAAAATAATGGGTTCATTATATTCCGTGATGTGTTAGGAATTTGACAATTACATCATGCCTCCAATTGTATTTGTTTTGGACCAATCAAATTGGTCGATTATATTTACCGGGTAGCGTTTCGCTTTCACGTTTTTTTTTTGTTTTATTTGTATCTTTCTTTCTAGTTTCAATGAAGGCAGCTGAAATGTACGGATGGGGCAGAATTCCGCTCCAATTTCATTCATGTAATCCGTACAAGAAGGACGTTGAAACGCACCCCCGCCCACTTGAGGCATAATGAAGCCCACAACTATCGTCTTTTGAGACATTTTATTTCAAGCCTAAATAATTAGGCATATTATTATTTAAGCCCGTTAGTGACTTCCAATTTGGCCTGCATTGCCGAACTGACATGATCATTTAAAATGGACTTCTGCACTATCCTATCTGTGAGGACTGAATCTCTTTACATCAGAAGGCATCATATCGACCTCTTTAACGGCTGCCAACTCTTATCTTCGAAGACAGATGAACCAGCGACTAGTTCCTGTTGAAGAATCAAAGACTATTAACTTTCGAGATTGTTAACAGCTGTTTACAGAGGCAAAAAGCGAGCATTCCTCCGAGGATCAAATAAAATTTGTATTAAATTTTAAAGTAAGCCTTTGTTGTGTTTGCCTGGCTTTTTCCACTGTATTTGGAGCAAAACAGCAGTTAGATAGATATCTAATAGATCATCATTATTCGGTGAATACTGAAATTTTTATTAAAATTGATTAATTTCCTGGTTTTTGGTGAATATTTAATAAAGGTCACAATATTCGTACATTTTGAGAATCGGCTATTCATATTGCATGTACCTAGGAACCAGTAAAATCGGGACATAACGCGATGATGATCAAGTGTAAACGGAAACAAACAAGCAAATAAACAATATAGGTTTTCTGTAGTCGTCGTAGTAGGAGTAGTCCTAGTAGTATACACGATAAATTTTTAATCCCGTATCCATCAACACTTACTTTGCTGAAGTTGGCCCAAATGAAGAAACCCCCATCCGAGGGGTAGATCGTGACTCCTAGTTTTCCAAGTCGCTCAGTTGCAATTTGATAATTATCCTTCAAGCGTTGATGTACAATTGGAAAATATTTCGTCTCAAGCCATTCTGGAGAATAAAAAGAGAAAGCACGAACGTAATTCAATCATAAACCACATCACATAGACGCTTCTAAATCAGTCATAAGTGATGAACTGATTTCATTGCAGCTTTTGAGTTTTTAAATCACTAGCAACCTAAGCATACCGACAGAAAAAAAAAAAAATAAAATAAAAAAAAATAAAAATAAATAAATAAAAAAAATACGCTTCATTCTCGAAACGGATTTCAGAAATGCTTGGAGCGGGTTTTGTGATTTAAAACTCGATAATCTAAATTAAATTTTTTAGAATTTTTAGCTGCCGACATTACATCTATCTTATTGTCTATGTTAGTCAGTCCCCTTGACTTTAACGTTTGTTTTGATATTATTCTTGAAAGTTAAAAAGATCGGTAAAGCTACTATTGCCGCTGTTTGTTCTATTTTCCATTTTAGTTACAAATTAATTTAGAAAACTTTTTTGTTTTTGGAAGATTTTTGTTTCAGTCAATTTTATAAATGAACTATCAGGTCGCCCGGCGTCGTCCGATTATAAAATACGCTTAAATATAATATTTTAATTGATTCAAATTGTGTATTTATCACTATAGAATCGATTATTATATTGTACCTAACATATAGAAGTGATTTTAACAGTAAAAAATAATGACTTGGTGACATCGAAACCAAAACAGCCTTAGTCGTTACCGTTTGAGCTATCGTAACATGGATAAGAAAACGTTATAATTTAATTAACTTTGATGTATAAATGTATATTTGCGCATACTATAAAATAAGTCGACTTACGCCTGCCAAGTTCCAATTTTTTAAAATTTGATCCCTTAGCGGCTATTTTCACCGGCTAAAGACCAAATCGAACTTGTTCCATAGGTGCAAATCCCCCATATATCAAGTTTCAAATCTGTAGACCAAAAATTGACAGAGGTGTTTGGTAAAGACTGTTCCTCAGACAGACAGACAGACAGACAGACAGACAGACATGTCACTTGTATATTTTATAAAGGGATAAACATTTTTCACGACATAAAAAAAACAGCAAAAATTTTAAATGGAAATACAATATTTAATTAAGATAGTAGATTAAATAAATGTCGGCATCGATTTCGTTTAAAATTAGGGCAAACATACATAAAATATAACGTTGTTGTTTTAATGAAAAAAATGAATTTTATCAATAACAATACATGCTATTGCTAAATTTCATTACTATTTTTTTAATAATAAAAATAACTGAATCGACCATAGTCAAGGGAGATCCGAAGGATCCCTTTTCGTTGAATACTACATCGAGATTTGTCTGGATTGGTTTATTTACTCCCAATCTTCACTTTACAATATTTTGCATTTAGTAAGGAAACAACGAGTATCTTTTTTGTGAATCTTTGGTATTAACCGGTCTCCGATTCATTAGCAAACACTAATAATAATAAGGCGGTTATTTTCGATTTAATCAGATTTTGCATTCAACTTTTTAATTGGGAGCATTTTTATTAGTACGTAAGATTTTCGTAGATTGTATTTACCTGTTTCATTGAGCAGGGATTCAAGCAGCTTTTGAACAAATAACGGAAGAGCCGAATAGAATGCGACTTTTTGTACAAAATGTAAAAGTTCTTTGTTCGTTGAATGCAAGATGCCACACCGGAATCCAGATAAACCCAAATCCTGAAAATTAAAATAAATAAATAAATAAATAAATAGGGCTATGACAACAGCACATTCTTTTCATTGTTTTGACTCTCGAGTATATATTGGCGCAGACACAGTTAATCAACTGAGAACCACATCACTCTATATAAAAGCATATATGATATCAACGATACACACTTGAGAGTCAAAACAATGAAAAGACTATGTTGTTGTCCTAGCCCTAATAATAAATAACAATACAATCATGTTTAAGTGAAAGAAAATTGAAAATCTATAAAAAAAAGAGCAATGAGAATATTGACAACTGATGGGAAGCGCAAAGAACAAAGTAGCGGAAAACTGAATATAAAGTAAACAGAGTAACTCATAAAGGAATGAAAAAAAACGATTATAAATTAACCAAAGTAATGGGGAATAAAATAAGATGAATAGAGAACAGACTAAGTTATAGGGAACTGAATAAAGAGTTGACAGATAACGAACAAAGTCATGGGAAATCGAATATAAAGTGGGCAAAGTCATGGGGAACTAAACATAGACTAAACAGATAACGGACAAAGTCACGGGGAACTGAATATAGAATGTGTAGAGTAACACAAAGGAATGAAGAAACGAACATAAAATGGACAGTGTAATGGACAAACAATTAGACATCGGTAGAATACCGGAAACAGTAATGAGTGACCGAATATCAAATAAGCATATTAATTGACAAAATAAAGAAACACTGAAAATTACTTAAGCGCTACAGACCAACGAAAATGTTGTCGGCTAAGTTTATTCAATAGTTATTTCTATGACCGTATTACACCCCCCCTGAATTATATTAGCCAACAAGAGTATGTCCTATTTTATTTAGAAGTACAAAGTATTACAAACTGCTGCAGAGGCAAAACATGAAGAAGCGTTACATGAAACCAAGAACACTGAAGCTGCATATCATCGCCCTCCCCTAAAAAAGTGTGATGCCATATAGTCGAGAAGGGTCAAGGAGGATGGAAAGACTGAGAAAAGAGTGCTGACCAGACCTCCGTTGGACAAGTGTCAACAGAACTGAGATCTTGGGGAGGTTTATTGCTACTCAAATTCCAGTGGAGACGAATGACCGCTGCCAGCGAGAAATCAATGGTAAGCGGATGTTGCGGTAACATAAATTTATAATAATAATAATAATAATAATAATAAAGAAAATAGACTCGTAATGGAATGTTATTATAGAAGCCATCCCAAATATAAACATGGAGGTTATTGCAAATGAATGAAAGAACTATGGGACTTGTCCAATGATTACCATACAACAGAACAAAGGATTGCGAACCAAGCAAGACTAATACTCAAGAGAAGCTAGCTCTTAAAACTGGAACTAACAGAAATACAGCTAAAAATAAATGATGAAATTGAGCATGAAGCACTCCCCACTGGGACCACACATGTAGAAGCCCTACAAGTAGAAACAACGCAAGCTGAAGACCAACAAAGACTGGACTCTAAAAACGAGGAAATCGAGAACAATAAAACAGAGCTAACAGAGGATGAAGCAGAAGAGATAGAAAAAAAATTAATACAGTTAAGGAACCGAGAGCAGAAGAAATTAAAAACAGAAACAGAGAAGGTTAACAAGCTCCTCCCACTGGTAAGTATAAAGTTCAAGACAGAAAAACAGTCAAAGAATAATGGACCGACAAGACCTGGATGGGAAATGAGGCTAGAAACACAGATCGACAAACATAAAAAAGAAGCCAAAACGATAAGCAGGAAAAAAGTGACGTGGAGAAAATTGAACATTGGAAATGTGACCAGCAGGGAGAGACTAAACAAGAAACACGAAGATCTGAACCAAAGCAGCAAAAGAAGGAAGATTTAGACGATATAGATGCAAATCTGAACAGTGCCAACAAAACAGGAAATTTGAAAACAATGAAAGCCAATTCTACCAAAATATGAACGGAGGAAAAACAAAAACAGAACGACCAAACACGACAGAAACAAAATTTTATTGGAGTAAGATATAGGAAGATACAGGAACACTACAGAAAAGCCGAGTAGCTGAAAGACATGACAGAAGAGTTACAACAAATTGAAGGAACAGTGAATGAAATCAGCAAGGAAACCCTAAAGAAAACCATAGGAAAAATGGCAAACTAGAGAACACCAGGACACGACGGGATACATGCATACTGGTTCCAAAAATTCACAACACTACACGAAAGACTAGCCCAGAACATGAGAAGATGTATATAGGAAACAAACGTACCAGATTGGATGATCAAAAGCAGAACCACACTGATACAGAAGGATACAGAGAAAGGAACTACCCCAGCAACTATAGGTCTATCACATGCTTCCCAACTATGTGGAAAATACTAACAGCACAACTGAGAGAACAAATCTACCACTCCCTAAATAATATTTGAACTTCTCCCAGAGAAACAGAAAGGATGCCATAAAGGAAAGAGAGGAACACATGATCTGCTATACATAGATCAAAAGATCCTAAAGGAAGTAAAAAGAAAGAGAAAGAATTTAGCCATGGCATGGATCAACTACAAAGAAACAGGATCCCCCAAGCATGGATAATAGAATGCTTAAAAATGTATAAAATACCAAGCAGGATCATCAACGTGATAGAAAATGCAACGAGAACATGGAGATTGGAGTTGACAGCTGATAGACAACGCATAACAGAAATGAACATACAAAGAGGCAACTTCCAAAGAGATTCACTATCACCATTAATGTTCATCATAGCCATGATGCCCCTCAACAATATTCTGAGAAAGTGCCAAGCTGGATACAAGTTCTTTAATACAGGTGAAAAAATGAACCCCCTGATGTACATGGACGACCTGAAACTTTTTGCAAGAACCGAAAAGGAACTAGAGATACTGATAAACGCTATCAAGAACTTCAGCCAGGATATCCAAATGGAGTTTGGTATGGAAAAGTGCGCATTACTAGTCATAAGAAAGGGAAAACTAGAGAGAACAGAAGGCACGGTACTACCCAACCCAACGGAGATGAGGGCCCTAGCGAAACAAGACGTCTATAAATACTTGGGAGTTCTGGAAGCAGACACTATCAAAGCCACAGAAATGAAAGAGAGAATTGGAAAGGAATACCTCAGGAGAACAAGAAAACTTCTAGAAACTAAATTATATAGCAGAAATCTAATAAAAGGTATAAATGCATGGGCAGAATCACTAATAAGATACTCAAGACCGTTCATAGGATGGACAAAAGAAGAACTGAGACAGTTTGATCAGAAGACCAGGAAACTCATGACCATGCACAACGCACTACATGCAAAGAATGATGTTGACTGACTCTACGTGAAAAGAAAAGAAGGCGGGAGAGGACAAGTTTGTATAGAAGACTGTATGCATGACACAAAAAAGAATTAGGAAAATACATAATGCAAAACAGTGAAAGGATAATTGTGGCAGCGAGAGACACTGAAAAAATCGACAAAAGAGATAAAGGAAAAGACGACAAAAGAAAAATGGGAAGAAAAACAACCACATGGAAACTCATAAGATGAGAATAACGAAAACACTTAGACATGGATGCGAAAAGGATACCTAAGCTGAGAAACTGAATCCCTAATAACCGCAGCAAACGGCTGAAATATTAAGGAAAACCTTTGAATGCATGAGCTACAAACGTTAACCGGACATATAGAAACTGTAACAGAAGTAACGCAGAAAGATAAAGGAACACTACATGGAATCAAGAAAAATGCGTATAATTGTAAGTCAACATCCCCTACCCCACCCTAAAATTATAATGTAGGCATCAACTGGCACTACATCAACTAGCCGAGAAGGGTTAAGCAAAATGGGAACATCGACAAGAGAAAGTTCCAACTAAACCCCCAACTAGATAAATGCAAAGAGGACTGAAACCTTGGAGAAGCTTATCGTCACCCAAATTCTAGCGAAGACCAATGGTCGTTGCCAACGAGAGGTGAATGGTACATGTCTGTCACAATAACACAAATTCATTTGCAAAGGTTATGGAAAGAGGTTGAGACTACTGGCAATCGGGAGAGACATTGTCACCTAGACTACAGGAAAATTTTTGATGATGATTTTTGTGAGAACCCATAGTGAGTATAAATAATAATAATAATAATAATAATAATAATAATAATAATAATAATAATAATAATAATAATAATAATAATAATAATAATAATAATAATAATAATAATATAACAAGTATAGACCACCTTGCTTAATCCCCACATAAAATGTGTCTTTTCTGGAATCGGATTTTCTACGGAACAAACACTTCGGAAAACATTTTTCCGATTGTGAACCGACAAGCCGTAGATTTCATCGAAGATCGCATGGATATTATTTCTGTAAAAGAAAAAAAAATTATAAATTTATTCTACAGTATTGAATAATGTTCAGGATCAGATGTATCAGATATCGAAGAAAAGAAAAGGAGAAGCAACCTTACTGTTACAAAGTGGCTTGTTGGTCCATCACAAAACGGAGGGATACTTTGCTTTTGGAACTCCCAAAGAGAAATCACCGGAAAATGAGCAAACATAGGTTCTGTTACATCTATGTATCTATATACTCCTAGAACTTTTTAGTTTAATAATTTTAGTTTAATAATAATAATAATAATAATAATAATAATAATAATAATAATAATAATAATAACAATAAATACTTTATATTAACATTTAATAATTATTTAATAAATATAAAATCTTTCATTAAGATCGTATAAAATCTATAATTTTTTGCGATTTTTTTCAATCAGGAATATTCATTTTCATTTTATTTTTTACTCACGTATATCTACAATGAAGTTAAAAGCCTAATGTGATAGGGACATAGTTATAGGGGCAACCTGAATGGGGAGCTGGGCGATAAGATGTTTGCACATATTACATTTCAATTTTTGCATGTTAGTACGGTCGAGGAAGCAAGAATCATGGAAAGAAACCTAAAGGAAAGTGATCCGAGGAAAGAAACTATTAGAGTAGGAAATTCTCCGACACCTAAGGGTCTATACAGTGAATGGGGTAGAATTTTGATGCTAATTGAGCGGGTCGGGAATATTTAGTTGAGAAGGCACACGGTCACTAAGTTCATCGGAGCAAATTCATTGGAAGTCCTTTAAAACAATCACAAGAATGCAACAATGTAGAGATGTGACAGGGTCAGTGGCTTGGCAAACACCGATGGACTTATGTTAAAAATTACTTACACCTTGCACCTTGTCCAGGAAGTAGAAGCTATTGAGTGATTCACCAGTCCCAATGTGGTAATAATATTCCATGCGTGGGCGAATTTTGGTTTTATAGAGATAGAAGATATTGTCAGGCGTGATAATTTTTCTAGATCGGTAGAGGGAATCTACCTTATTTACAGCAGAATTGTGGCATTCTCTATGTACTTATTCGATTTCATGTTGTATGAGAATATCAGTTCCAAGAATTTAAATGTTGGATTCTCGCGAAAGGTGCTATCGTTTATGAATGGTTAAAACGTTTTCTTATAGTTGTTAAAGAAAAGTGCTTTGTCTTGGTAGCATTTTTAATCCCATTCTACTATAGAACAAAGGTCACTTTTCCCATTGCCTTGCATGCACTGTCATTCGATTTGTTCTATTTTTAATAATAGAGTCTGGTGTCGTCAGCGAATGCAGACATCTCAAACGTGATTGTATCAGGCCGCATCTGACTTACATAATATATTGAACAAGAAAAAGAGTCACCATCTTCCATAAATAAGACCACCTCTTCCCAACTAAATAAGTATCAATTTTTATTCAAGAGAAAACTGGAACACAACGAGAATTTTTCAGTAGGCTGGATTTTGTCGATAAACAAATACTGAATCCTGGAGTTCCATTCTAGCAGGCCTGCTTATAGTGAAAAAATAAACACAAGATTACACCCTATTAAGAGACCATTTAATCTTGAATCGTCTCTTTGGCGCCAAAGTAAGTCCAGGTGTATTAGTCTTGCTTTTGCGCAGATACAGCATAACACCCACGTAATTAACAGTTCAGGCTCGAATATACCTATGCAAAGTAAAACCACGACTCGATTCCATGCGCAATTGCTACAGAGGTATGACCGTCGAGAACGAATAGTGAAGAAAAATCTGATTTTATTAAATATTCCTCCAGTAATTCCGTATGAGTTGATTCTACCTTTACGCCAGACCTTGCAAAGGACTTGGAGATGTTTAACTGTAATCGCGCGAGATTCAACTAATTTATCAACTATATGATTTATAACCGTTGGGATATCCGTAGTAGAATGGGACGATCTAAGTCCATACTCTTGATCAGGAACAAAAAAAAAGTAATTCTTTCACTTAAAAACAAACTACTGGATGGAACGATAAAATTGTCACCCTAGAAAAGAAGATACGATTCCATTTCCGTTTGATGAAAATCGGTTTTCTTTTCACGTTTCAGACCATTTACTAGTTGGTTGTTGTTGGTTGATTGTTTTTGTTTTACGGCATATCAACCCTTTTCAGGTTATTTAATGCCGAATCAAGTTATGTTGAAGAAAATTTTTTTAATAGAATATATATATTTTTTTTTTCAAGTCGGTTTCTATTTAACCTATAGTTGGGACCCTTCGGGTCAGAGTGGACCTGAGAGCAACGGCAATTAAAGGGTGACTCCACACCCCCTAAAGCCCGCAAGCTGGGGCCTCACCATCGGATATAGTTTAAGGTCATATCCAGGACCCTACTAGTTGGCCAGTTGTGTACAATCCCAAGTGCGATAGGAGCCTTTATCATGTCTGAAAGGGACACAATGTTCAACGAGCGAGATCAGAGATGCGCCGCTGTACAACTCATGATCCCTCAAAGTTATGACAACAAAGTTATGACAACAGAACCATTGTCAGCACCCTCACAATGCATCGCTGGATTGGTGCGAATAACAGGGACGTGCACAGGATGATGAAAACAAAGTTTCTGGCTACAGTTATGGTATTTGATTTAGTTTCAAGTGAGGGTCACATCATGCTACCTCACACCTTTGAAGTCGGCTTGAAAATCAACACCACAGACTGTGGTGATCCCCTGGTGCAATCAAGTGGCCGCTGGCAGACCCTGGGTGTGGTAGCAGGACTCACAAATCCAAAGAAACCCAGGTTTGACTTCAGAAGGAACGCTCTAAGTTTCGGACCCGTGTCGACATGGTGATTGAGGCTGAAAGCGGCTACATTGAATAGATGTTAGCTCTACTACATAATTAAGTTACCTGAATTGACTTTTTTCAATAAAATTTTTAAAATAAAGCTGTAGTGTTGTTTTCTTTAAGGCGACATTATTATCGTTTCACCCTGTATTGTCCGCCTTTACGTATATTTTTTGTGTTTTATGATCGATGTTTTATTATTTCAATAAAAATAAATAAGTTACTTATTTCTGCATTGCTAATTCAGCGGTTTGTTTTGTGATGTTATGACATTAGTTACACCCATAGGATAGCTTTCTAAATGATAAGGACCAAAAGTGTCCTCCAATTACCTGTCAGTGGAATAAAACAAGCCAGTGATAAAGCGCATAACTCCTACGATGTGTTTTATCTCTTTAATGTACTGAGATACGATACAAGGTTCTTCTGCAATCGAAATAAACACAGAATAAATAGAGTTACATACTTACAGTTTTGCAAAATGGAGTACATCATATATTTCTTCCTTGGTTAATATATGTCCCGAAGGGTTGTTTGGGTTGATAATAAGGATCCCTTTTACACGGAAACCCTAAAGATGAAGATAGAGATAAAATGAGGAATTTGGACAAAAACCCACCAATAAGAAAAAAAGAGTGCAGTAAAAGCCCAAGAGACAAACTGATCTATTATATTTCACCCAGAATAAACTAAAAGACATAAAAATTGCGTCCAACGAGAATAAAAAGGCATATGATGAAATATCGAAATATCGACGCCAGAAAAACTTATCAATTTCATGGACGAAGTAAT